>NW_027466112.1:367500-727500 GCF_046127955.1 Nelusetta ayraudi
TCCTGGGGGTGGGCCAGAATTCAAAAGACAAGTCAGGTAGTGTGCTTCAACTACTAGCGAGTTGTGTGATCATTATTTATTTTGTGGCAAACTTACTGTCTGTCGTACAGCGTTTGCAAAATGGACTAAACTGTTAGTTGTTTTCACTGAATTAAATGATAAATGTTTTTCACTTATGTTGTGTGATTTTGTAATTATCATTTTTATGGCAACCATGGACAACATCTTGAATTGAGTTTACCAGTTTGAACAGAGGTTTCACTTTGCCAGCTGCCAGTATTTTTAAATCGGCACAATCAGAACAACGTATTAATTTCCTAGTTGTGTTCATTTATTCAAGGAATATGAGTGGTAGTGCAAACCAGCGAGGCAGGCTGTGCTAGATTGCAGACTTCAGCTCAAGGTACAGCCTCCAAGAACAGTGCTGGGAACTCTACAAACAAGATAAAACCAGGACACACACCTTAAATTCTTCTGTATAGCTGTGTTACGATCTCATTGGGTGCGAGATGTTATAGAGGGTTGTAACACAGCACCACATAAGTAGGTTCATCTTTGCAAACAAAAATATCTATTAAATAAAAATATATTGAGATTGAGGTTCAAAGATGTCTATCATTTCTACACAGGCTACTGGTTAGCATCCTACAATTTAAAAAAAAAAAAGGTCATTATTAGTCATCTCCATAACTAGACCAGCCTGAACATTTTGAAAGGTGATATTTTTCAACTTGGGTATATCAATCATGCCTTATCAGCAACTTTCCAACTGGCCATTACATAAACACACCGTCACACTCTTTACACACAGCACCCAACTAGGACTTCATATTATCATGAATAGAACCTGTACTGTCCGTAGTCTCTACTGAATACAGCCTAACGAGCGTGCCATGTAAGAACATAAAAAAATATCTACTCGTTGTATATTGCATCTTTTCATGGCATTGCTATAAAATTATATGTATATATGTATGTATGTATGTATGTATGTATGTAATGCACTGGTTGGAGCTACGCCCCAATTTTGTTGAGTGCACAGTCATACACTGACAATAAAGGCTACTAGTACTACTACAAAATAATTAACAAAAAAAACCCAACTTTGTATAATCTTTTACAATGAGGAGCTATTGCGTCCTATTGTAAAACTCTGCCACCATAATTTTGATGTTAAGACAAATCAAATCAAATCAAATAACATGCATGGTTATTGATCAAGTTCCACTCAATAAAGCACACAAAGCATTACCCATTCTATGTGTGACCAACATGTAGGCATGAGCGTAGTACCACATGCCATTTCTCTTCACTTCCCCAAATTTGGTGGTCATCATACTCACGTAGAATTTCCCCCTCCAGCTTTAGAGGCATTGGAAGAGTAAATGAAAGTAACACAAAATGAAGGAAAGTTAGTTTCAGAAAAGAAATAAGAAGAACTGAAATCATTCAATGGCCTTAGTTGGCTTTTGACCTTGCTGCTTGGAAATCCTTAAATCAACTTTGTTTTCTAATCCTGTGTCGCAATCTATATTTACAACTGCTTAAGGAAACCTGGAGAGGCACCAATGAGATTAGAAGAATGGCATTCCTGAAGGTTGCCCTTGATCTTCCTTCCTGATGAATCAAATGAGCGTTGTTACTCAGAGTGAGCATGGGGCTGAACCTCCTGCGAGTGCTCTCTGTTTCGCTTTACCGAGAATTCTCTGGACTATTATCTCATTGTTGAGCCACAAAACAGGAAGCGCAATCTCTCTTCCTGTGGGATCGGGCACTCTCCCTCTGACACATACAGTGTATTTCGAGAGTCTTTTTCTTGAGGTGTTTCCTGTTATGGTTTCCCCCTCCATTTTCTCTTCCTCTTCATTGGCTTCTTCAGTTGCATTGCCTCTACGCTACGATGGCCTCAGAGGATGTACGGCTACAGAGATGTTTGCAAAACCGCCGCTCAACTGTCAACTGCTTGTCCAAAGGTGGCGCGGACAAAACGTTTGCTTTATCCCAAGAAAAAACTGTCAAGGCGTGGAAATCTCTGGAGAATCTGGAAAGTCCAGAGGCACCCAGCACGCAGGACGGAGCTCAACAGCAGCAGAGTATCAATGTCAACGTTGGCGGGAAAGTGTTTCATATCCCCAGGATTTGTGCCGTTAAATATCCGCAAACCCGGATAGGCTCCCTGGCTCTCTGCAGGGACAGGACGAAACTCTTCAAACTGTGTGACGACTATTCTTTGCGCAACAACGAGTTCTTTTTTGACCGTGACCCTGCCTTCTTCCATCATGTCTCCCATTTCTACACAAGCGGGGTGCTGTGGATTGTACGAGAAATGTGCCCCTTCAACTTTGAGGAGGAGATTGAATACTGGGGCCTGAGCCTGAAGGACACCGAGCTCTGCTGCTGGATGGTATTCCAGGAAAAGATGGATGACCTAAGGGATGACCTGAAAGTGGATCAGGAGCTGATGGCAGAGATCGACAGCAAGTATGACGACGAACGATTCAAGCACATGCTGTTTGGAGATGTGCGGAAAATTCTGTGGAACTTTGTGGAGAACCCATACTCGTCCATGTGGGCAAAGGCTTTCAGTGTGGTCTCCAACCTTTTTGTGCTCTTTTCTATCGTTGCAATGGCTCTGAACACTGTGAAGGAACTGCAGAAATATAGAATTAACGACAGAACACACATGGAGTGGGTGGAGATAATCACCATTCTTTTTTTTACCTTTGAATATTTGGTTCGCTTTGCCAGCACTCCCAACATCAAAATGTTTTTGAAGAGTGGACTGAACTTTGTTGACATGATAGCTGTCATCCCTTATTTCATGCAGATGGTCTTTGAAGCTTTCAGTGACTCCGAGGACATGAATGCACAGGAAGGTCCATCAAGGACCATTGCTCGGGTCAGTAAGATCAGCCACGTCCTCAAAATTGTGAAGCTGATGCGAATCTTTCGGATTCTTAAGCTGGCTCGACACTCGACAGGCATGAGAGCATTTGGGTTCACTCTGCGCCAGTGCCACCAGCAGGCCTGTTGCATTTTCCTTTTCATCGCCATGGGGATTTTCACTTTCTCCGCTCTCCTTCACTCAGCTGAGAGGGATGCAGTGGGCTCTCCAATCAGCAGTATCCCAGACGCCTGGTGGTGGGCTGCAGTAAGTATTGCTGACTCAACTGTGGAGTCGTTGTCATTGTCAAGCAATTAGACTCTGTAGGCACTGACCAGTCGCTTCAGTGATTTGGCTTTATTGATGACTTTGCTAATGGAGGACATATTACCTAAAAAGTGAGAAAAAAGTGAAAGTAAGTTCATGAGATCGGTAGTTTTCTCAGCCGACAAAACCAACAACCAATGTTGCATCGTTGAATGGAGCGTTTCCCAAAAATGCCGATCAACTTTCAACTTTCTTAAATTTCATTGAGAGATTAATGAAATTATCCCCACAGAGCCTGTGGGAATACATGATCATTGAACATCTGCAGAACCTATCCATCCAAGCAATGGTGCTTCTCCTGTACTCAGAGCCTCAGGGGTGCGCTCGCACACACCTTGGGATATGTACAGAAAGTAAAAACATATGCAGACTGTTGTTGTATTTTCAGTTTCACTTCTCTACTGAAAATGTGAGAGCTCTATGAAGAGAATAGTCGCACCTGCACAACGTCAGAATGTTTAGCTCATTCTGAACCAGCCAAGATGAGTATTTGAGTATCCAAAGGTTTTAAGGTAATTTGATGGATGTTCTGGGTGACCTTGTCTGGTGATCAAAAACATGTAGTTCTCAACGGAATAGGTGAAAATGTTTTTGTCAAAGCTTTTAACGTGAGTGGATTCAGGGGAACCAAAATATTAATGTGGGTGGACATCCACTCCATATTACAACAGAGGCTGTTGTGAGGCACAGGAAGTATGAACCAGGAACAACACATTGTATTCAGAATTAGATGTATTTGAGAGCCTGTGTCCCACTGTGTTTACAAATGTTGGCCAAGGTCAACAGACAGACCACCACATTAAACAAAGGGGTCCTTGAGGATTCTATCTTCTGCTTATTATTTTTTTCTTCAAAGCTCAAGAAGTCAGGATCAGAAATCTAACTTGTACACTCCACTAAGTCATAATACTGAGTTCAAACAAGCAGACATTTCAATATTCAAAGTGTGTTATACAAATTTATTCCAAATGGCGGTCAAGTGGACCAAATTGGCAGGCTGCGGACTGTTGTTGGAACATACTGATGAAGTAAGATTTGCACACAGTCAGACCTCTAAACAGGAACATCCTGCTCATATGGTGAGAGGCAAAAAGGTTAAGTGATATGTTTCTCTTCTAGGTCAGCATCTCAACTGTGGGTTACGGGGATGTGGTTCCTGTGACCATACTGGGTCGCTTTGTGGCCTTTGCCTGCATCTCGTTTGGAATTATTCTCAATGGCATGCCCATCTCTTTCCTCTTTAACAAGTTCTCGGACTACTACGCCAAGCTCAAAGCCCAGGAGTACAATATGACTTTTGTGCAACGTCGCTTCCTGCTAAAGAGGCGCCTCAGACGCAAGCTGGACATGTGTTTCCATCCCTCAGAAGAAGACTGAGCACAGGGAGACATTTCAGGTGAAGGGGATCTTCAAGTGGCAAGACTTCATTCATGTGCAGGGTGGGACACTATGTTTCTTGTTGAAAGTGAAACTGAGCCTTCATGTACGACAGCATTAAATGCTCAAACCTCAGACCCATATGTCTATTATGTCTACAGCATTATGCATATGTCTGACATTCTAAGCCTGTTTTTTTTTTTTTGTTTTTTTTTTATCTATTTGTGCAACCGCTATCTCATTTTAGTGAAGTGCAGTCCTCGAAAGACTTGTACATGGGCACTTGTATACATTATACAGTTGTCTGTGTAAAAACCCTTCTGCACTTTCCTTGTTGTGTTGCTGGCGATTAAAGGAACCAGACCAAGACTTCTCCTCTTCTTAAAGTTTCATTTTTTCTGAGAAAGCTAAACATAACCTTAAACATTGACCTATGCACTGACCAATAATGTGCTTTACTAATGGATTTTGTGTGTTTTGTTACATTTTCTTTCCCCATATCTCACAGCTACAGGAAAACTAAAATAGTCATAATGCTCATAAATTCACCTCTTCAGAACACTTACAAATGCAAACTTACAACATAAACATGTCATCATTCAAAATGTCCATTTCAACCATTCATTCATTCATTCATTTTCCATACCCGCTTGGTCCCGAGCTCAGGGTCCTGGGGGTCTGCTGGAGCCTCTCCCAGCTGTCTTAGGGTGAAGGCAGGGTGACACCCTGGACGAGTCGCCAGGTCATCGCAGGTCCACATAGAAACAAACAACCATTCACACTCACATGCACACCTACGGACAATTTAGAATGTTCAATTGACCTCACATGCATGTTTTTGGAGTGTGGGAGGAAGCCGCAGAACCCGGAGAGAACCCACGCAGACACAGGGAGAACATGCAAACTCCACACAGAAAGGTCCCAGGCCCGGAATCGAACCCCATTTCAACCATTTATTTTTCATTTAAGATTTTCTTGGTACTTTTCTTAAATTTACTTTAGCATTAAACTGTTTTCACACTGTCAAATGGTCTTGTCTATTTTGTCCTAAACAAACTCTAGGTGTGGTGCATTGTTGTCGGTGGACTTGCTTGTCAAATGGTTCTTTGCACTATGTGTAGTTTTTGAAATGCCTTATTTCAAAACCCCTTCCCGGAAGACCCCAGAAGTTAATTGTGAAATCCCTTTTCACACAGCGCTCATAATAACTTAAAAGCCAGTAGTAGATCAATTCATTTCACAAGAACGTCTCCCATTTTCATCAATGTTTTATATTTATTCATATTATTATGATATTTGAAATGGTCCTCATACTGCATGTGGCTCTAAAAGACTGGATGCGATTTTTGACACCAGCAATTATACCTGGAAACCTCCTAAATTCTTCTGGAAAGTTGATCTTTGTGATGTCATGACGAGGACATGTGTGCCTCTCAAATGCCAGTGACAGCTTCCCACATCAGGGGCTTGTATCATGAAGCAGGATTTTACTCTTAGCGAGATAACTTCACGGTTACCCCTGGGTTTTCCGTATATATACAGTATACACAGCCACAAACATATAATTAAAAACTGTATCAAATTCAAATGTATCAACCAATGTTACATTTTAAATTTCAACATGTGAATATATGATCCTTTTGTAATATCAAACAGGCTCGGGAAGGCTTAAATACCTCTTTGGGTAAAACTAGTAAAAAATGAGAAAGCCCTGGAAACAGTAGTCAAGACTTTATAGACGAGCTGGATCAATTCTTCTTGATAGGTATGTTACTGTGGATGACAAATGGTGAGTGTGATGGGATCTGTAACAATCTTCCCACAAAATCATTGTTTTATTAGTTATCACAGATGATGCTGTTGGACGAGTACTCTCTAATCTGAAAGCAATTAAGGCCATTGGTCCTGATGGGTTTAAAGCTCAACTACGTAAATCCTGTATCCCTCAATTGAAAGGAATCTTTGCAAGGTTGTTTAATTACCTCCTGGTTACTGGAGTGGGCACACCTTGGAAATTCTCAGTCATATGGAATATACCAAAACAGCCGAGTGCAAGCAAGCCTGAAGGCTTTCGGCCAATTGCGCTAACTTCCTTAGTTCCATACTGTAAAACTATGGAGGAGGTTCTGGTGGATCTTCTGACTACAACTGTAGCCAGCACTCTCGATCCAGTACAAAATTTGAGAGTCATAGAGGCACAGATGACGCCACGCTGACCCCGCGAGAGTCTCAAAACAACTTGAATGTACCGAACATATGCAACCATATGCAAGGATATTGTTTGTTGATTTCAGCGCAGCCTTCAACTCAATGAAGGTAAACATCTAATTGTAAATTCTGGCGGGCCATAGTGTGGACACAAGTCTGATTCTTTGAATCAGAGATTCTCTCTTGCTGCCCTCAGACGGTAAGTAAGTCTAAATGCTACTCTGTCAGGAGAGCAAACCATTAGCACTGGCTGTCCACAATGCAGCCTTCTTTCACCTCTGCTCTTTTCTCTTATATGAGGATGACATGGCAGTAGTTGGCCTGTGACAGAAGTATTACCACCCATGGTGAGACTTCCTATTTAACCTATGCAAAAGCTCTTGAATCATGCTGTCTAGCTAGCCAGCTGGAAATCAGTGTGTCCGAGGAGTTGGTTTTCTGCACAAAACCAAATCCCACAGGAAAGCCAATTTCTCTTGTCTGCCAACATGTTGAGACTGTGGAAACTTTCAGATATCTGGGCACAATTCTTAACTGCCACTTGAGCCTTGCTGCTGAAAATCCAAATTTCGATTTTTAAGAAATGTTCACATCGAAAATATCTTCTCAGACAACTGAGCAGTCTTGGTGCAGATTTTAGAACCTGTGTATGAGACATACACATTAAGCGTGTTTTAACGTTTCATCTCTCTGCTTGGTTTGGTCTCCAAAGTTGGAAGTGTAAAAATAGTACATAATAAGAATAATAAGAATAAGAATAAGAATAATAAGAAGACTGTGGCAATGACAAGCAAAATTGACTTTACTGTATTTTGCTCTCAGCGCATTCTTTATTTTATCTCTTAATATGTTTGTATTTTTAGTGCGGTCCTTGTTTTTCTTGTTGTCTCCTGTGTTGGTGAGCCAAAAACAGTTTTTTGCGCCCTAGTGGTGTATTATCTTCTAAAACATTAGTGAGGAGTTGTAGATTAACAAGACGTGTGTGTGTGTGTGTGTGTGTGTGTGTATGTGTGTGTGTGTGTGTGTGTGTGTGTGTGTGTGTGTGTGTGTGTGTGTGTGTGTGTGCAGGCACGCCCCGCCAAAATCACAGCTATAACGTTGTAGGCGTCATTCTGATAAAACATTCCAACATTCAGCGGGCGCTTTCCATGTCCCCAAACACGGTAAGCACACTTCTATTCATTTCTCTTGCCACGACATGTGAAACCAATTTCGTTGGTGCTGCGTTTCCTGTATTTCCCCACGTGTGAAATAACAGGATATGCTGAGCGGGGGCAGTTGAATGCACATTGACGAAAGGCGGGTGTTCGGTGCATTGAAAACCGACTGAACAGAACAACTCCAAGGAAACCTAGATCACGCTGGATTTTATTGATGTGTTTTGTATTTTACAGTGCAGATATAAAAAGGTAATATCTGTATATCTTTCAGTTATTTCGTGTGTGAGAAAATGCCAATTTTATTAATAGTCATTACAACAGTTCTTAAGTTGGATACATAATATAAAAATAACATTTATAAATGTATAAATGTTATTTTTTAGACTAGCACAAATGCTCATCTCTCTGTTTTGTGCATGATTGATTATTTAAGACTGCCACCTCCACTCCATTTTAATATGAAATGTCTGTTTCTTTTTATTCCCACAGCCAGATTTCTAGGATGAAAAAGATCCCAGTGAAAACATTTTTGATAGCACTAGCAGTAATTTTGGCTCTGTTGGTTCTCTCCTTCATTACGCACAAAAGAGCAAAGCGCATGAAGGAGGATGTCACAAGGGACAGGCAGATGAGCCAATCAACCCAAGGCACATTCGTTTGGGAAGATTGCAAACACAATGTATCAGCTGCTAACATCACAGGCTTTGACTCTCTTCCTGCTAATTTGAAAGACTTTCTCTACTACCGACACTGTCGCCATTTCCCCTTGCTTCTGGACCCCACGGACAAATGTGGACAAGATGAGGTCTTCCTCCTGCTGGTCATCAAAAGCTCTCTTGGCAACTACGAACGCAGAGAAGTGCTGCGCAAAACCTGGGCTAAAGAAAGACAAATCAATGGTCTTTGGGTCCGGAGGATTTTCATCTCAGGAACAACAGGTGATGGATTTGAGAAAATCAGACTGAATAAACGATTGGAACTGGAGCAACAGCAGCACAACGATATCATCCAATGGGACTTTAAAGACACGCACTGCAACCTCACTTTGAAGCAGGTGCTCTTTCTAGAGTGGCTGGATAAAAACTGTCCAAATGTATCTTTTCTTCTAAATGGTGACGATGACGTATTTGCCCACACAGAGAATATGGTGGAGTATCTGCAAAGCCTTGAAGACGATGCTGGAAGCAGGCACCTCTTTGCTGGGTTTGTCCGTCTGAATGACCCAGCCGTTCGAACCACACAGAGCAAATACTTTGTCCCTCATGAGATTCACAAGCCTGACCTCTATCCACCATACTGTAGTGGTGGTGGCATCCTCCTGTCCAGGTACACAGCCTTGATAATGCACAGGATGTCCCAGTCCCTTCCTCTTTTCCCCATGGATGATGTCTACCTGGGCATGATTCTGGCCAAAGCTAGACTTATGCTGACATCTCATATGGGTTTCAAGACATTTGGTTTGGAGGTTCCCTCCAAGAATCTAGATAGACTTGACCCTTGCTTTTATAAAGACCTTTTACTGGTGCACAGGTTTCTCCCAACAGAATTATATGTCATGTGGAAAAGAGTGCATGACCCTGATCTAAAATGTTTTTCAAGGAAATAACAGACTTCTGCAGATCTGTGTAGTACTATTGTTGGAGTATTTTTTCTTTTTCTTTCTTTCTTTCTTTCTTTCTTTCTTTTTTACTTGAGATCGTGCTAATGCCACTGAAGGGTGACATTTCTTACTGGATTTGGTGATTGGACATTGAAGATTGGGGGCAATATGAAAAAAAAAAAGGGACCAAAAGAGGCTGGCTCTTAATGGGACTGACCAAGTTTCACTATTAGGGAATGTAAAGGGAAATGAATGTATTCATTTGTATGACGATGCATTGACTTGCTTATTCGCCCATTGTTTGGAGGTTGTAATGAAGGATCATTGGTCAGGTTTTAGGATGAAATCCACACACGTTTTTATACATGAGGCCCCTTTTGTTTGTTTTTTTTTTACATTTACAATAAATGGTCAAAAACGGACCAACTAGAACATTTTTTCTCATCGTCATTTCTCAACCAACTGCACGTGTCAAGCTCAACCAAATCAGCCACCCAAAGGAGGAATTGAAATTGCTCAAACAAATAGTAAACCATCGTAGTTATAGAGATATTTAAACACCGTTACCCTGGAGGGCAACCATCTTGTTTCTGTGGCTCTTGGTGAAAAGGAATTTGACACAAATTATTTGGTAAACCTGCAAAAAAAATACATATACTTAATATAATTTAATAATATATTATATAATAATAGCTGAAATGTAATACACATTAATTTTTATTTTGAACAATAAGATAAAAACAAAATTACACTAGTCAGATAGATCGTAGTAAATGCACCAAGGACAAAATACATCAACAAAATAAATCAGCTGCTGACATCACAGGAATCAACTGTAAATATATTTGGGTTGGATATTTCCTCCAAGAAATGAATGAAATACACTCAATGAATAAAGAGTAAAACACTTTACTCTTCAAACTTTAAATGCATTGGGAACAAATTCTTACACATTTGTCAAATTGATTAAAAGAAGCCCCTAAGAGTTTGATAGTTGTTGATTGTCTGAAAATATAAAGTCCATGCTGTGTTAATGTGTGTGTTGTGGAAAAGAGCGAAGATGCCGATGCAGGAATACTGGGATAATAAGTAATTTAATGAACAAACAATAAAAAGGGGATCGGAGCTCCGAGGCACAAAACACAGTAAAATGGGAGTGCGAGTGCGAGGAGGAAAGGAGGAAGAAGGTCTCTTATACACTGGACTGGGAGGGGAATAGATAAGGAAGGGAAGAAGAGGAAAACAAAGCACAGAGAATCAGCACAAGCTGACACATTTACAGCCTCCTCTGGTGGACCACGAGGAGAATGTCTCGAGAAGGTTATACTATGAAAGGAACAGATTACACGTGCTACTAGTGATCATATGACACAGAATACAACATAATAAAGAATAACCCAAGAATACATATTTCCCATTACAGTGTGCATTGATGTTTCCACAGCAGCAGTTTTTGTTTACAAGTGTAGAGTTAGAGTTAGAGTTGTTGATGCAGATTGAAGGCAATATAATGACATTCTTCAGCAAAGTTAAATTCAGTTATGTGGGCACAATTCTTAACTGCCACTTGAGCCTTGCTGCTGAAAATACAAATTTTGTTTTTTTAAGAAATGTTCACAGCAATAATATCTTCTCTGACAACGTTTCATCTCTCTGCTTGGTTTGGTCACCAAAGTTGGAAGTGTAAAAATAGTACATAATATTAATAATAATGATTATGCAAGCAGGGTTTGCTGGACTTAGCCTACGTGGCCGCCGCCGACCCCCGATGACCCCCGACCTTTGCCGATGCCCGCCAATGACCCCCGACCTCGGCCGCCGACGCCTCCCCAGGCCGGCTGACATGTGCCAACTCTGGAAGAAGTGTAAATAATCATAAGCCTGTGTATGCAAATGATGCAGATTTTTTTTTTGTGGATAAGGCTGTCAAATGTAAATTTTAGGCCATGATGAGACAAACAAAAGATACTCACTCTGTCATTTCTGCGTCTACATGAAAGTTATAGGTATCATCTTTTACCTAAGAGATTCAGCAATCTAACTGTGTAACTTTAACTGGGGTGTGAGTAACGGTGTAGGCGTGGTCAGTGAAAAAACGGACAGTACATTTTTGGGCGATTTTAAACAAGTGGAAATTTCTCACTTCCTGTTTGTCATATCACAAAAATTAGAGCTTGCGCGACGTAGAGCTTGATGAGACGAAGGCGTGGGTTGCGCAAATTTTCAACGTTCCTAGGGGACGCTACGGCCATTAAAGTTTTTTTTTTCTCATGTCTCGGTTTTTGAAACCTGGGAAACAAATTCTTCCAACTCGGCCATTTCTGCATCTACAGGAAAGATGTTGGCATCAACGTTTAGCCAAGGTCTTCAGGAATCTATCTGTGCAACATTTATCCAAGTGTGAATAACGGTGTAGGCGTGGCCAGTGAATGAACGGACAAATAGACAAATAGAAATATCTCACTTCCTGTTTGTCGTATCTAACATATTAGAGCGTACGTGATGTACAGCTTGATGAGATGAATGCGTGGGTGTTTGTAGCACATCGATGGGACATTCCTAGGGGGCGCAACGGCCATTTTAGTGTCTTATTCACATATCGGCCTGTAGGCGGTGCTCTGGGGAAGCTGAAGCCTTGATTTTGTCATCACAGGGAGATTTTTGCAGCCTCGACTGTAATGTATTGTTCAATATGTGTTTGCCTTCGGCTTCGGGCTTCCGTAGCTGCTTTTGTGTCCCTGCTGCACCCCGTACTCTGTGTATGCGCTACTGCAGAACAGAAGTAAAGCTGTCAACTTGAGAAGCACCCGTCTCGTCATTGTCTCTCCTCACTAGATATTCACACACAAGTGAATACATAACACGACAAGTGATCAAAATTTGGTTCATATCAAAGTATGTTAAGGGCTGAAAATGGGGTAGACAGCCCCCATTTTCTCTAGGGGGCGCTATTGAGTGGATTTGATTTTTTTTTTTTTTTCAAGAAATCAAATTTTGGTGTATTGTAGTAGTTTGTAGTTTTGGAATATGGGAAAGGGGTGAAAATGGGGTTAAAAAAATTATTATTATTATTATTTTGAAAAAGACCCTTACTTTGAAGGGCCGTAAAATGAAAACAAAAGCCTCTATTACAAAGTGTTTGATAATTGTAGGTCATCTTCAATCGGGTATTATGTTCTAATACATTAGCGAGGAGTTGTACATTAACAAGGTGTGTGTGTGTGTGTGTGCGCGCGCGCGCGCGCGTGCAGACACCGCCCCGCCGACAGCCCAGCTCTAATGTCGCAGGCGGCATTCTGACAAGACATCCCAACATTCAGCCGGCGCTTTCCATGTCCCCAAACACGGTAAGCACACTTCTATTAGTTTCTCTTATCTCCCGGTTTCAATTTCTCTCATACCAAACCGATTTCGCGAGCGCCGCGTTTCCCGTGTTGAACGTTTCCCCGTGTGTCAAGTAACGGGAAATGCTGAGCGCCGACCTCAGCATTTCGATGAACGTTGACGAAAGACCCCGTTTGGTATTAGATTTGGCACGACGCTAAAAGTATACGCAAAACGCCTCAAGACTAAAAACAAACAAACAAACAAACAAACAAACCAAAAAACAAATAAATAAACTAAGGTCGTTGGCTGTATTGGTAAGTTAAATTTGCGAGATGCATCTCGCAAAATTGAGGTGGTATTTTCGACTTCCTTGAACACACTGTAGCGTGTCTCTGATGACTGGTGACTGGGGGGGGGGGGGGGGGGCACATTGGTCATTTTTTTTTTTAAATTAGTTCAACAATTTATTGAAACAAAATCTCACAATTGTGGCGTGTAAACCTGAATCATTTTGTCAGGTAAAGTTTTTTTTTTTTTTTTTTTAAATCTCAAACAGTACTGTTAGTGTTCAAAAACAAACTTTTACTTTTGGTTTGACAAAGACCTTGTTAGAGAACAAACATGTCATGCAACAAAAACTGATACACTCAGCGTTCAAAGGAATATTTTCATTTATTGTCGACTGTACTGTTCTAACCCTTAGTAGTAGTAGTACAGTGAAAAGCCAATGGTTGTCAAACACAAGTCTGCAGTAAATGCAATGAAGACGTACTTTAACGCTGGGTTTTATTGATGTGTTTTGTATTTTGCATTTTATTGGCCAACTCATTTAACAAAGTGATATCAATATGCAGATATGGAGAAGTGATATCTGTGTATCTTTCAGGTATTCCTTGTGTGAGAAAATTTCATTTTCCTTTTTTCTTTCACTCAATGAAAGAGCCCTAAATTATTCTTTCTATTGCAATGTTTTCAAATGCTAAAAATGCAATAAAAGAGACACATTGTCTATTTAACACCCATTAAAAGTATTAGTCATCACAATAGTTCTTAAGTTGGATACATTTCTTACATTTCTGTGTTTATTTTTTAGACTAGCACAAATGTTCATCTCTCTCTCTTTCAGATCCACAAACAAGCCTTTGCTTATAATAATTTAAGTATTAATTCACAACACGTAGCAGTCCTTTGTCTTGCCTCTATTTCCTCTTTTGTCATTTTTGTTAACTGTAATTTGTTATTTGTGCAGGATTATTTAAGGCTGCAACCTCCACAGCTGTTCTAATGTGAAATTTCTGTTTCTTTTTATTCCCACAGCCAGATTTCAACAATGAAAAAAAAGATCATATTGAAAACATTTTTGATAGCAGTAATTTTGGGTCTGTTGGTTCTCCACCTCATTACGCACAAAAGAGCAAAGCGCATGGAGGAGGATGTCACAAGAAGGGACAGTCAGATGAGCCAATCAACCCAAGGCACATTTGTTTGGGAAGGGTGCAAACAAAATGTATCAGCTGCTAACGTCACAGGCTTCGACTCTCTTCCTGCTAATATAAAAGACTTTCTGTACTACCGACACTGTCGCCATTTCCCCTTGCTTCTGGACTCTCCTAACAAATGTGGAGGAGCTGATAGGTCTGACGAGGTCTTCCTCCTGCTGGTCATCAAAAGCTCTCCTGGCAACTACGAACGCAGAGAGGTGCTGCGCAAAACCTGGGCTAAAGACAGGCAGCACAATGGCGTGTGGATCCGGAGGATTTTCATCTCGGGGACAACAGGCGATGGATTTGAGAAAATCCGAATGAACAAACTTTTGGAGTTGGAGCAGCAGGAGTACAATGATATCATCCAATGGGACTTCTCAGACACACTCTTCAACCTCACTTTGAAGCAGGTGCTCTTCATGGAGTGGCTGGATAAAAACTGTCCAAAAGCGCCGTTTCTCTTCAATGGTGACGATGACGTTTTTGCCCACACAGAGAACATGGTGGAGTATCTGCAAAGCCTGAAAGATGATTATGGAAGCAGACACCTCTTCACTGGACATCTAATTCAGTATGTGGGACCCATCAGACATAGTTCAAGCAAATACTACGTCCCTGTTCAGGTCCAGGAGTCTGACTCCTATCCCCCTTACTGTGGTGGTGGTGGCTTCCTACTGTCCAGGTATACGGCCTCAGTCATACATAGGATGTCTGAGTCCATTCTCATACTTCCCATTGATGATGTTTACATGGGCATGTGTCTTGCCAAAGCTGGACTTAAACCCACGTCTCACATGGGTGTGAAAACTGCAGGACTGGGAATTCCCTCCAAGAAACTGGATGGACTTGACCCTTGCTTTTATAAAGATGTTTTGCTGGTGCACAGATTTCTCCCAGCTTACTTATACATCATGTGGCAAAGGGTGCATGATCTTCAGTTAAAATGTGATCCCAAAGGGATTCAAAAAGTGTAACTGTAAGTGAACTGACTTCAAAAAAGTTTGTTTTTAATGTAACTCCACCTAAAGATTGTTTCACTTCATGTCCAAGCCTGGAGATTATTATGTAAAGGCATACCATGAATCAATTTGATCCGTTTGTGACTTTGGGACTGATTGGGAAGTATGAACTTGTATGGGTACAATGAAGGGGAATAGTGTGGGCGTGAGGGGCCATCTTGTGGATTGATTGTGTAACTGAAAAACCCAATGACAAATTAAATAATGAATTATTTTCTGAGACATTGAAAGATTGAATGTTGCCTTGTGTTTGATTGTTTATTGTTAATTATTATGTATTTATTTGTTTTGCTTTCTTGATTATTTTTTTCAGAATTTTCATGTCGCTGTTTTAAAGGTGCCTCATTTTCGTTTTCTTTCTGTCAATAAAATGTGGTTGGAAAAATCTTCTTCTTCTTCTGCCGCTTTATGTGGAGTCGGGTCACGGGCTCTAGTTACCTCCTCCAGCTCATCCGGCAGGACCCCAAGGAGTTCCTAGGCCAGCCGAGAGACGTAGTCCCTCCAGCGTGTCCTGGGTCTTCCTCGAGGCCTCCTCTCCGTGGGACAAGCCTGGAACACCTCCCCAGGGAGGCGTCCAGGAGGCATCCGACACAGATGCCCGAGCCACCTCAACTGGCTCCTCTCGATGCAGAGGAGCAGCGGCTCTACTCCGAGCTCCTCCCGGGTGACGGAGCTCCTCACCCTGTCCTTAAGGAAGGGTGCGCCCAGCCACCCTACGAAGGAAACTCATTTTGGCCGCTTGTGTCCGCGATCTTGTTCTTTCGGTCATTGCTCAAGGCTCATGACCATAGGTAAGGGTGGGAACGTACATGGACCGGTAAATCGAGAGCTTCTCCTTTCGGCTGAGCTCCTTCTTCACCATGACAGATCGGTACAGCGACAGCATCACTGCGGACGCCGCACCGATCCGCCTGTCGATCTCGCGCTCCATCTTCCCCTCACTCGTGAACAAGTCCCCAAGATACTTGAACTCCTCCACCTGAGGCAGGGTCTCTCCACTGACTGGGAGGTGCTGATTCTCATCCCAGCCGCTTCTCATTCGGCTGCAAACAGCCCCAGCGCACATTGGAGGTCCTGGCTCGATGAAGCCAACATGACCACATCATCTGCATCATGCGGACAGAATTGTTCTTAAACCAAAAATTTACATCAACACAACATCTAAGTTGTTGTAATAATGTAATACAACACTGTAATTGGGTGGTTGACACAGGTGTCAAGTCACTCTGACACAAGAACTGATCCAGACGTCAACATCTTTTTCTTTATAAAACTTATGTAAGTTATTTATGGATTCCTGGGTAAAATAGTTGCTGGCCTTAACTGTACCTAAAAAGAGCAGAATCCTGTCGTTGTGCAGCGCCTGGACTTTAGGGTCCTTGCTCAAGGACTGTTAACCGTTCCTGCTTTCGTTCCGGACCGTGGTCGGGAGACACAGGGGGAGATCCGTCTTCTCCAGGGCCGAAGTACCGTGCTTCCTTCGGGGATAATTCCCTTGAACAAACTATGACCCCCACACTGGTTGAAGCGGTGGCGCCTCTGCTGGCCGCTCGCAGCCACGCACACACGCTCACTCACTTCCAATCACGCACTAAGCTGCAGCTATGACAGACACATTCAGAGACACATCCCACAACAAGGACCCTCAGCGACCTTCCAATCATCAACTCCAATTCCTTTCTGCTCAAACCATAGCCACTATTGCCCCCTGGGGGTACCGCAGTAAAAGGTTAAAAAAAAAAAAAAAAAAAAAAAATCTGCTTAATTTGCGACATTCCAACTGTGCTGTGGAGGCTCACTCGTGGGTTGTTGATCCTTGAACAACAGAATTATCCCAGGTGGGTGATTATTTCATGCACCTTGTGTCTTACTGGAGTTGTATGTAACTTGCATGTCAGGTCTTCCTTGGATGGAAGTAGTGACTGAATAACTACAAGAGCTACTGACAGTATAAAAGTCATCATGACAACTTGGCCTCCTTTTTGACACTAGAAGAAGATTTGACTAATAACCCCATTACCCAATACAAATAGCTAAACACTAGGAAGGAAGATAAGAAGGAGAAAAAAAGTAAAACAGAACTAACTAACTTGTTAAAGTCATTGTCGATAATTATGAACGTGAACGTACCCATTAAGTAGCTCTCACGTTCAAAAAGGTTGGTGACCTCAGACTTGAGGCTTCAGTTGCTCTACTGTACCATCTACTGGACAAACCAGGAGTGACATATCACACTTTGAAATTCCATTCAATATGTCACTCCTGGTTTGTTGAGGAGGCGCTTGGTGGCAAAATGCTGCATATTTTGTCAGTTTCTAAATCTTGATGGGCCTGACTGTATGACTCATTAAACAAGAGGAACATCTGTTGTGTGTTTTAAAACTATTCCATGAGGATTGTGTTCATTCATTCATTCATTCATTGCGGGACCAGGAATACAAAAAGTGTGATGAATGATCTGTGTTCTTCCAAAAAATGGTCTGTTGTGGTCTTGCATTGCATGTAACTAAAGTTATAACAAGTTATATGTATATAGTTATTCTGTATCCTACATCTAAACAGGTTTCAAACCAAATACTTGTCTTATTCTTTTTGTCCAGTAGATGGTACAGTAGAGCAACTGAAGCCTCAAGTCTGAGGTCACCAACCTTTTTGAACGTGAGAGCTACTTAATGGGTACCAACTGAGTCATGCGAAGGGAACCAGTTTGCTTCAATCTTCTGAAATAACACATTTTCCCAGTTAGCACACTGATCACGTTCATAATTATCGACAATGACTTTAACAAGTTAGTTAGTTCCGCTTTACTTTTTTTTCCTCCTTCTTATCTTCCTTCCTAGTGTTTAGCTATTTGTATTGGGTAATGGGGTTATTAGTCAAATCTTCTTCTAGTGTCAAAAAGGAGGCCAAGTTGTCATGATGACTTTTATACTGTCAGTAGCTCTTGTAGTTATTCAGTCACTACTTCCATCCAAGGAAGACCTGACATGCAAGTTACATACAACTGCAGTAAGACACAAGGTGCATGAAATAATCACCCACCTGGGATAATTCTGTTGTTCAAGGATCAACAATAGGGTCAAATAGGTTTTGCAGCACTAGGTGAATGTTATTTGCTGGGAGAAGGGGCAAGAGTTGTCTTTTGGCAGTGAAGGTTGCGGACCCCTGCTCTACATACGCATATTAACTGTAAATCACATTGACTATCATCATAAGGACACTTTAACCCTTTACACAGGCCCCTGTTATTTTTATTATGTTTTTAATAACTGCAGTTAAAATGAGTGTTTAATGGGTTACAAAGCTCATGGCTGAAAGATATACGTGATTAAAAATATATTTTTTTTTCTCAAAAATGGTATAAAAACAGTCCATGCAAGGTAATTGAAAAAACTTGCGTTGTGGTAAACGTCTGAACTTGAAAAAAAATAAAACAGGCGCTCCAGTTTTTAGATTGCAGTGCTCAGTCGCTCACCCTCCCAAGCTTGCCAGTAAACTATGGTTGCCTGCGTTCACAAACCTGGATGTCTAGTCCACCTTCTTCTTTGCTGGTATATTTTAGGGCACGAGAGTTCACCCTAAATACAAAACGTGCTGTCAGGCGACCTGGATTGTTCACAAGATGGCAACTAACTGGGAGCAAGATGCTTGCTCTATGTTTGTTCTTATATAAATACAAGAACAGTCCTATAGGTAGGAAAACCAAATTACTTTTATTGTACTGCGAGAATACACTTTTATTAATGTATCTATTGGTAATATATTAAGCTTTTACAAATATAAAAATCATAAACCAGGCTAAATTGTATACACTGGTCCTTTAAGCAAGTTCATTGGAAACGTTTCTGAAATGTTGTCACAAGAGGGCGCGTACTACCGCAAGGGAAGTTCAGCAACTGAGACACTGCCACAGAATAAATTCTGCAATAAAGCTGATAAGAAGAAGGTGTGGGTGTGTGGGTTAATATGAGTTGACCATGTTTTGGTTATAATTACAGAATACTGGATACCAGGACATTTGAACACACACACACACACACACACACACACACACACATCCCACTTGAGACAGACAAGCATGAGTAATAAAGGATGCTGACAAGATACATTGTTCCGTGACAGTTTTTTTTTTTTTGTTTGCTTTTTTCCCCGGATAGCATTCCGGCTCCTCAGTAGTGAAATGAATGATCACTTGACGGACAGGTATGATGTAGGATGCGCCTTCCTCCTTGCATGACTTCTTAGGGTGTGTCAAGACTTTTTGTTTGTTCATTGTGTCTTAGTTGATCACTTTTCTTCCTGGTTCTTCCGTCCTGAAATCCTGTAACAATAATATAGTAACTATAACTAACACATGTACTTTTTTACATGTGTCACAAAGTGTCTTTAAAAAAGTCACTTTATTTATGTGTTTTTTTTTTTTTTTTATTATTATTATTTTTTTTTTACAAGGTACCATTTTGGAAGATAGCATTATGTTGCTCAGTCCGTGATATTGATGGTTCACATCTGGGTTTTGTAAGGGGCACAATCAGCCATGCTTGTACACCATACTGCCAACACTTGTTTTGTCCCCAGACATTTTTTTTGCTAAAGTGCATCAGGCTCCGCCTCAGTCGAATGATTGAGTGAGGAGCAAAGAGAGTGGCTCAAAACACATTCTACATTGTCATTCCAAAAGGCAGGCCTTTTCCACCTTTTAAATTTGTACTTCGAGACTTACGCTGCCCTTTGTACTTCGGGACTTATGCCCAACATGTTAAGGTATTTATGGTTTCCTTTTTGGTTTTATCCAAACCTTTTTAAAATTTGTTATACATGAACCTTTAAAAAGTATGTTCATCGGTACGACAGTTTGATGTGTTAAAAACTGTTTTTAATTAATACAAAAATTGGCTATTGATGAGATTTCTGTTAAAAGCATTCTGCAGAGATTTTTTTCCAACCTTTAAATACTGGGAAAAGGCAACATTTTTTTTCTTCTAATTGAAAAAGAAACGTCAGGGATTAATGACAAAATCCCTGCTGCTCTGGAATAGGATCAATAGATCGGAAGTCTATGAAAGAGAATTACGGCCACAACAAGAGTTTTTTTTTTTTAAATTCCGAGATTAAGGTCTAAGTCAATGAGAAGAATACCAGTGTTGTCATTAAAGACAAAATGCTAATAGTTTTTATTTTATGAGTAATGACTTTCTTCGGTTTTAGTCTGAGACTCATGTTATGTTGCTCTTGAAAGTCTTTAGAGTTCGTAAGGTACGAGAGTCAGACTGATTGTCATGCGATCACAATCTACCTGTCGTTTAACAGGTTTGAATGTTTTCTTTTCCATGTTTGATTCTCTCAAGCCCAAACACAGTGGACATGTAATGGTGGCAATGGAGAATTCTTAATTTGTTTAGTAAACCTGTGAACAAACAATGGATTATATTTTTGTCTTTAAATGTTAATGGATTATCTGTGTTTCACTTTCCAACAGACAAATTTTCATAACAAGAAGCAACAAAAAAAAGGTTGCCTTGCTATTGGTGTTGACCCTGTGGCTTTTTTACCTGGCCAGACATGGAAATACTGATTCTGTTGGGGAAGAAAAGAGAAAAATCAGCCAAAGTCAAACTAAGATTGGGGAGAAGACCCCAAAAGGACAAATGTGTCAACAGAATATGTCAGCTGCTAACATCACAGGCTTCGACTCTTTTCCTCCAACCATGAAAGACTTTGTCTACTACCGACACTGTCGCTATTTCCCCTTGCTTCTGGACTCTCCTGACAAATGTGGACATGAGGTCTTCCTCCTGCTGGTCATCAAAAGCGCTCCTGGCAACTATGAACGCAGAGAGGTGCTGCGCAAAACCTGGGCTAAAGAAAGACAAATCAATGGTCTTTGGGTCCGGAGGATTTTCATCTCAGGAACAACAGGTGACGGACCTGAGAAAGTCAGAATGGATAAACTATTGGAACTGGAGCAACAGGAGCACAACGATATCATCCAATGGGACTTTAAAGATGCATTTATCAACCTCACTTTGAAGCAGGCACTGTTCCTGGAGTGGCTGGATAAAAACTGTCCACATGCATCTTTTCTGCTAAATGGTGACGATGATGTGTTTGCCCACACAGACAATATGGTGGAGTATCTGCAAAGCCTTAATGACAAGGATGGAAGTAGACACCTCTTTACTGGATTCATTATGGGTGGTAGCCCCATTCGAGAATCGTGGAGCAAGTACTATGTTCCTTTTCAGGTCCAGCAGTCCAACTCTTTTCCTCTATACTGCAGTGGTGGCGGCTACCTACTGTCCAGGTATACAGCATCAGTCATACACAAGACGTCTCGGTCCATTCCCAACTTTCCCATAGATGATGTCTACATGGGCATGTGTCTAGCCAAAGCCAGACTCAAACCCTCATTTCATGCAGGTGTGAAGCCATTTGGAATGGACATTTCCTCCAAGAAACTCGATGAACTTGACCCATGCTTTTATAAAGACATTTTACTGGTGCACAGATTTCTCCCAACACAGATGTTTATCATGTGGCACAGAGTGAATGACCCTGATCTAAAGTGTGGCCCCGACGGAGTTCAGCAATAATGCGCTTGAAGCTTGTTATGATAATCTGGCTTTCATTATCTCTCAAGTTTTCCAATTGCACTTTGATTGGCAATCAGCTGTTTTTCTCTTCGCCACTTACAATCAAAACTTACAAAAGCAAAATGACTTGGTTCGAGAGAGAAAATTGGAAATTTTGAAACCTTCAGTTCTCAAACGCCTTTGCAGAGAACCTGAGTTGCTCCATCTGGTTTTTATATTTATGTTTTTCTTGGTTTAATCAACAACTGAAGGGTGACTTGTGAAATTTTCAAAGCTATTTAGAATTTCACATTAAATCATAAAATGAAAAGCTTACGTGGTGAGCTGCTTCTTTGCAGAAAAAAAGTGGCATGGATGTCTCAATTGGCTTATTTAAGTGTCAGGTTAAGAAATACAAAATAAAGAAAAAAATAAAGTCAATATCTCTTTATTTTATCTGTCGACCAAATCTCACCCTGTGCTCCTTGAACAAACATTTCAGTATTTGTGCACATTGTAGATTATTCCTTCAATAAGTCATACTGCAGTGGCACAAAATTGTTTAAATTTGCTCAGATGAGCATGGTTTGCAGTCTCATCGGCTTCATTTTGATTATTGAAGTGACATTTTCTTTTCCTCTTGTGTGCACAGCACATTTACGTACTACTATTCTTGTAACTATTTGAATAGGCTCGTATCATTGCAAAAACAAAATCTTTTTGTGTAATTACCGGTGAAAGCTATGATTCCCCTGTTTCTCCCTTTGAACTTGAACACAGTTGCAAAGTAGTGACACTAAAGGCTCTGCTTTCAACGCAGATGTGTCAGCAGAGACACAACAGCAAAGCCTACCTTATTTGTCGCATCAGGATGAATGCCTGCTGCATGGGCATGTTTTCTCACACCTACTTCAGGTATAAATGGATAACAGTGTGTCATTATTGAAATGCCCATCAAATAAAGGCGTCATATTGTCCGCAAGGGAGTGCCCTGGATTTTTTTCCCCCTATATATATATATATTTTTTTTTTAAATCACGTGGTTCTCTATCATCAGGAGTTGCCTATTTCAGAGTGTGTCAGCCAATCATCGAATATGGCTGTTCCAATAGTGACACGTTTGTGTTTTGTTTTGTTTTGTTGCAAGAGCACCTACAAAACATGATTGCTTTTGGAAAACTCAAAACTCAGCAAAATATGAAAAGTAGACCCTCGTATGATTTCCATTAGGACATTCAATATACAGTCGTGTTCAATAAGTCTTCACAACTTTCCACAGCATTACTTTTATCCCTTTTTCCACACACGGGGTCTTCATATTCCATTCAGTTTAGAATGAAGGACCTGACCAATCACCTCTCATTTGATTCTGTTGACCAATCAGTGTCTTGTACCAACATGGAATACCTCATTCTGACAGACAGGGATTTTAGGTCTTTAATTCTTTCCACTTCCAGATTAAGGAGGAAGGATAAAATAAATAAAATCCTCAAACAGATCTTAACAAACTGTTTTGTTAAGATGTGTTTGAAGCAAACAGTGAAGGAGGAAAGAAACAAGCCTGCTGTCATCTGGCTGTTGTGCAACAGGTATGCAAGAGGAAAAACAGGCTTTTACGGATTTGCATATCAGCAGACACGACTTGCTCGGCCAGTACCTGTTGCCTGAGGCATGTTTTGGATGATAATTGTATTTTTTTTTTTTTTACCTTACACCGAACTTGTATCTCTCTGTACGCTATAGGTTATAACAATGTACGCCTTTACACCAGTTCCCTTTCAAAGACCCGCTTGAATTTGTGACCATGATTAGTGCGTGCAGTAGAGGGCGGCTGCATCACCTGGACGTGAAAACCAAAGAAGAAGAAACAGTTTGGTTTCGTTTCTGAAAGCAACTTTTTGGTTTCTTTTACTTTTACGGGCAATACTGCATCGTTCTGGGGATTAAAACGCAACGGTAAGTACGTCGCCGCGTTTTTTGAGGCACGCCCCCTTTTTGGAAAACAACAACAACTAAAAACTTATTACTACGCGTATGAACAGTCTCGTTTCTCCAAAGCGAGGTGAAATTAGTTTCATATTCGATACTCGCACGTTCCCTCACCCCCCCCCCCCGGCTTTAAACTGTAATAGCGTCATAAAAACAACACAAATTACCCGCAGACTCGTATTGTTTTGAACCCATTGGAATGTCAAACATTTCGCAGTTCGTAAACACTCTCAGTGTCTACGATAAAAAGTTTACAGCACACACACACACACACACACACACACACACACACACACACACACACACATACACACACACTTAAAGGTTGTACCTTTCATTACTAAACAATACCAGACTGGTTGGAATTGATCTTGTTGAGGCGACGCTATTACAATTAAAAACAAACAAACAAACAGAAGAAACGAGCACATATCATCTGCAAAACCATCTTTACTGCGCCTTATCAGAGTCTGATGTTTTCATCACTATGTGATGTCATACAACAGGTCATTGCATTGTCCATATATCAGCATTAACTTTCAGGCCCGCCCAAGCCTCCACCAGCCCTACGCAAAACTAGAATATAAACTATAAATGAGTATTTGTGCACTTAGACTTCACAAAGATTCTGACAATGTGTTACTTTACAACCCACCTTTGTTTCTTCTGTAGATTGTGATAAAACAATGAGAAGAACCACATCCAAAACGCTCCTGATCTCAGGAAGTCTTTGCCTGTTGGCTTTCACTGTCTGGAAAAAAAAAATAATCTTTGCTTCACGTGGTGTGGATGACTTAAACAAAGACTTTGACATCAAAAACTATGACTTTGACTATTCCCTAGCAACATGCCAACAAAATACATCAGCTGAAAAATAATCACAGGGTTTAAAACTCTTTCTCAGCACATCCAAGAGTTTTAACAATTTATTGAAACAAAATCTCACAATTGTGGCGCGTAAAACCTGAATCATTTTGTCAGGTAATGTTTTTATCTCAAACAGCCAGTACTGTTAGTGTTCAAAGTAAAAAGTTTGTTTACTAAAAGTAAACAAACTTTTAGTTTTGGTTTGACAAAGACCTTGTTAGAGAACAAACGTCATGCAACAAAAACTGATACACTCAGCGTTCAAAGGAATATTTTCATTTATTGTCGACTGTACTGTTCTAACCCTTAGTAGTAGTAGTACAGTGAAAAGCCAATAGCTTTCAAATATAAGACTGCGGGCAATGCAATGAAGACCGACTTAAGAGAACAACCCCAAGGAAACCTAGATAACGCTGGATTTTATTGATGTGTTTTGTATTTTATTGGCCAACTCATTTAACAAAGTGATATCAATATGCAGATATGGAAAAGTGATATCTGTGTGTCTTTCAGGTATTCCTTGTGTGAGAAAATTTCATTTTCCTTTTTTCTTTCACTCAATGAAAGAGCCCTAAATTATTCTTTCTATTGCAATGTTTTCAAATGCTAAAAATGCAATGAAAGAACCACATTGTCTATTTAACACCCATTAAAAGTATTAGTCATAACAATAGTTCTTAAGTTGGATACATTTCTTACGTTTATATTTTTCTTTTTTTAGACTAGCACAAATGTTCATCTCTGTCAAGGGTTCTCTGTTGGTTTGTGATCTGGGGAGTTCCCTGTTGACTTACAGAAATTTGTCTCATGTAAGGTTTTCCTCGCGACTCCTTGTTTCCAGTGTTCGATTACTACAGTAGTTGTTGCTTTGCTCCTTGTAAGTAAACTCTTTAATTACCTTTCAAGTCCGCTGTGTTCGCTTCCGGGTCGCAACTCGGGTCCCCACGCAACAACCTCTCTTTCAGATCCACAAACAAGCCTTTGCTTATAATAATTGAAGTATTAATTCATAAAACATAACAGATTGTCTTTGTCTTGCCTCTGTTTCCTCTTTTCTCATTTTTGTTAACTGTAATTTGTTATTTGTGCAGGATTATTTAAGGCTGCAACCTCCACAGCTGTTCTAATGTGAAATTTCTGTTTCTTTTTATTCCCACAGCCAGATTTCAACAATGAAAAAAAAGATCATATTGAAAACATTTTTGATAGCAGTAATTTTGGGTCTGTTGGTTCGCCACCTCATTACGCACAAAAGAGCAAAGCGCATGGAGGAGGATGTCACAAGGGACAGTCAGATGAGCCAATCAACCCAAGGCACATTCGTTTGGGAAGATTGCAAACACAATGTATCAGCTGCTAACATCATAGGCTTTGACTCTCTTCCTGCTAATATAAAAGACTTTCTGTACTACCGACACTGTCGCCATTTCCCCTTGCTTCTGGACCCCACGGACAAATGCGGAGGAGCTGATGAATCTGGGAACGTGTTTCTCCTGCTGGTCATCAAAAGCTCTCCTGGCAACTACGAACGCAGAGAGGTGCTGCGCAAAACCTGGGCTAAAGAAAGACAAATCAGTGATCTTTGGGTCCGGAGGATTTTCATCTTGGGGACAACAGGCGATGGATTTGAGAAAATCAGACTGAATAAACTACTGGAGGTGGAGCAGCGGGAGCACAATGATATCATCCAATGGGACTTTAAAGACACATTTTTCAACCTCACTTTGAAGCAGGTGCTCTTCATGGAGTGGACGGATAAAAGCTGTCCAAATGTTCAGTTTCTGCTAAATGGTGACGATGACGTGTTTGCTCATACAAACAACATGGTAGAGTATCTCCAAAGCCTTAATGACAATAATGGAAACAGGCACCTCTATACAGGCTTTGTGTTTGATAGCCTAGGCCCTGTTCGGTGGAAAAAGAGCAAGTACTATGTTCCAGTTCAAGTGCAGGAATCAAATACTTATCCCCCATATTGTGGTGGTGGTGGTTATCTTTTGTCTGGTTACACAGCTGCAGTCATACGCAACATGTCTCATTCCATTATCCTTCATCCAATTGATGATGCTTATATGGGAATGTGTCTGCACAAAGCCGGACTTGGTCCAACATCCCATTTAGGCTTCCTAACTTTAGGACTCAGCATCCCCTCCAAGAAATTGGATCCATATGACCCTTGTTTATATAAAGACATTTTACTGGTACACAGATTCCTACCCCCAGATATGTACTTAATGTGGAGTAGAATATTTGAACCTGATCTAAAGTGCCACATACCTATTACGAAACACTGCCAACCAAACTGAAAATGATGAATTCTAGGTTAGAGTGACTGAAAAATGCACATACAAATGTTGTGACGTACACACACACACACACGCGCGTGTTTATGAGACAAAACGTCTTGTTGTCTGTCTTACACTCAAAAAAGCATGATTTGGGGAACATGGGAACACATGGGAAGAGATGCATTCAGGCTTCAGAAAAAACTTGTAACATTCTGCGACAGACTGACAAATTCACAAAAAATTTCAAATGTAATGTAAGGAATGGATAAAATTAAAAATTAAAAAAACATGACAATAATGCCACTTTCCACATCATTCATTCCTTCATTCATCTTCTATACCCGCTTATTCCTATTCAGGGTCACGGGGCTCTGCTGGAGCCTCTCCCAGCTGTCTTAGGGCGAAGGCAGGGTGACACCCTGGACAAGTGGCCAGTTCACACTAACAACCATTCACACTCACATGCACACCTGCGGACAATTTAGAATGTTCAATCGACCTCACATGCTTTTTTTGTGGAGTGTGGGAGGAAGCCGGAGAACCCGGAGGGAACCCACGCAGACACAGGGAGAACATGCAAACTCCACACAGAAAGGTCCCAGGTCCGGGCCACTTTCCACATCAATCATTTGTAATTCAATCACCATGCAAATGCTTTTTGATTTGGTGTTTCTTTTGGGTTCTTTGTCTGTTTCCCCAACTCAAAAACTGGAACTTTCTATTCCATTCATATTGTCTTTTAGTAGTCGTGACCATTGTCCCTCTTCTCCTGCATCATGCTTTTGAGTTTGATTTCCAGGACAGAGAAACATGGCCGCTCCTCAACGTTAAATGCCCAGCACTCATTCATCAAACTGTACACCTGAAAGCAAAAGAGAGACATCGTATCATTTGTTTGGCGTGAGGATGTTGAGTTTTTGGTTTCTGTTTTTAAAGAAAAAATAAATACATTGATAATATAGACCATAGCAATTATTACAGTAATTGGCCTTATAAAAGGATGTAATGCAAACCCAAAAATGTTAAATAGTATTTGAAAAAATGTTGCTGTACATTTAAACTATTGTGACTATGTAATTTATCACTGATCAAAGTCAATGTAAGATAGATTCTGCCTGTAAAGGGAAAAAACAGTAAAAATCCTTTCGATTATAGATAGGATAAAAATTTCTCCAAACTACGCATTTGATCAAGAGCATAGAGCAAACAAACCTTGGGTGGGCAGTTTTGAGGCGCTGGTAATCTCCAGTTATTCCTGAGAATATTTTCCAAATGCATTGAAATAGATGGACTCTGCACATTATGTCCAATCTGCTGCATGCAAAGCTGAAATAAAACATTATTGAAAGGTGAATCACAGTTCAGTTAGTATTGTCTGTGTGTACGGGGGGGGGGGGAGAAAAAAAAAAAGAATTTTACTCTTTTTGGGTTGGAGTTCATGTCACAGTAGGAAAAGAGCTCATGAAGGACGACCGCAAAACTCCAAACATCAGATTTGTGGGAAAACCTGGAATCGTTGATGGATTCTGGAGCGTACCTGGAGAACATGAAGATATTTTTTTTTTCTCATTCTCAGACAACAATCTATCGCAATACGCTCAATGAAACATTTTCAAATGCATGAAAATTTCATGCATATTCTCCAATTTAGGTCTGAACAAAGAAAAAATGTTGCGCTTGAGCATTTTTAATGACATCTGTTGCAATAGACCATAGATGGAAACACAAGGTAAAGTACCAGAAAATGGGGCTCTCTCCAGGCTGTGTGACCCTGTAATACTCCTTGTCGAAAGGAACAATCTTAGTGAGGCCAAAATCTGCAATTTTCACCAGTGACTCACTAGCCACAAGGATGTTCCTGGCTGCGAGGTCTCTGTGCACGTAGCGAAGCGATTGCAGGTACTTCATCCCCTGAAAGAATTAAAAACAGCTGAAAAATAATGGTAAAACAGAGTAACAGGTTTCAGAGATTAAAGATAAAGCTGCATAAAACTTTTTTTTCCTTTTACTAATTTTACAAGACAAACGCAGTTGTACAACTGTGAATCTCAAGTGCGTTGGTAAATTCACAACACACTTGGACATGCTCTGTATTTTGTTTTATTTCTTTTGAAAATGCTGTTGGTGTATGAGCGGGTCCGTCACCTTCGTGAATCGGGCTACTACTCTCTCAAGCACACAAACTGCTTCCAAAACGGTGAGGCCAAGGAATACAATGTCTGATGATGCTTTGCTAGACCTGGTGCTTCACTTGAATAGCCTAGTTTCTGTGGCTGCTTGAGACCGGGGCAGGATGTGGCCTCATTCATGCTGTGCCAAAGAATGCCTAGACTGGGCACATCGATGTCCCACTGTTAATTTTGGTGTTTACCATAGCTGTGGTCTCGGACATGGCCACTGTTTTTGTGCCTTGTTTCATCTACGTCTTGGCTTGTGTCTCCAACCCTTACCTTACAAATCTGAGAAGCAAACAGCAGCAATCGTTGTGTGTTGACTTTATATTGGTTCTTCTCCAAGTAGCCAATCAGGCTGCCGTGGGGCAAGTACTCCATCACCAGACTCATAGTGAGGCGCCCTGCATTCAGGGAAGACAACCCATACGTGATAGTATTTCTTTAGCTCATTTAAGCCTCACTCCAAGACATCCTTCAGTAATCATCCTCCTTTTCTTTTCGTCATTTTTATTCCTGAAAAAAGTCTTCTCTTGTGTGGGAGCTAGACCGCGGCCTCCAGTTTGAAACTCAGTGAGGCCTCTGATTACCTGTGCTGTAGCAGACACCTCTGTATTTGACAATGTAGTCACAGTGCAGAACACTGAGTGTCTTGACCTCCTTCTTGAAGTCCTCCATTGTGGCCTGTTTGTTGGGCTGCAGCTTCTTCACAGCAACCAACTCGCCTGTGTTATCACCCAGTGGGTCATAACGGCAAAGTTCGACACAGCCAAAGTTTCCCTATAAAAGATTTATACCGTGTTAGTGGTTGATGGTGGCACACACATATGTTCACATCACTGTTTATGTATTTTCCATTATGGCTGCTATTAAAGTGCTCTCATGTGTACTTGCTGCCTCCTAGGCCAAACCTTACTTTTCCCAGGGGTGAGATATAGCGCAGGTGCCTTTCCTCAAACAATATCTGGTCCTCGTTATCAGGTCTGACATCTCTCCAAGCTGGGCTATGTGTGACTGACTCAGCAGCATGAAGTATGACATAGTCTGCAATGAAACAATTGCTTTATTGATTTTTTAAACAGGATAATTAACATTGCAAACTTGTTTCTGCTTTTGCTGACAACTTCTTTTCTTCCCTTCTGTTCGACAGCATTCAGTGCCCCTTCTACTGGACTTTCCATCAAGAATGAAGCTTTTAATGAGAATATAAGAGCAAAATCAATTCCTGGAGGTAGCAGTAATGCAACTTAAGCCAACTGCCTTTGAAAACCCAAGTAGAAGAAGAAAAAAAAAAAAAAGGTAGATGATGGTGGTCCTCCATGTGATAGGCAGGTAAGGAATAAGGGATGTCTGGGAAGAAACAATATCTGTCTTTAATTAAATACTTCTTGAGGTTTCCATTTTAAAGTTATTTGATATATTGTTATTTATAAATTATATTCTGTTTGGTTCTGACTGTTGATCTGTGTTCCTGGGTGGAATGAGTAGTTTGTTTGTTTTTACTTTAATCGGTCCATCATTTTTAAAGCAACTGAACCTTTCCTGGGTCTATTTTTATCCAGCTTCACAAGCAGACTGATGATTTGCCTAAACCACAGGTCAATGTGTACTGTGACTTTGACTACAACACAGTGCCGTGCTGTGCCGCCACTGTCAGCTGGGTTGTGCAATTACCTGAAGTGATTAGACTGTTGAGTTGACGGATAATAGCGCGACAGGAGGGCCTGAAGTCTGCCTGGTAATCCATACACTGAGAGATGAGTTCCGCAAGTTCTGTCCACTGAGAGAGAGGCAGCTGCTGGAGATTCTTGTAAAACTGTTCCTTCTATACAGTTAAAAAAAAAATATATATATGTTGATGAGTCATATGTTAATTTGCTAAATTATATTTACATAAAGAGCAGGTGCCAGATGGCACCACCTCAGCTCAACATCCGCACACGTGGATCTAGTAGAAATAAGCCCAGTAATTGTAAAGCATACAATAAAAAAAAGTAAAATGTCATGTCGATATCTTCAATAAAGCCTTAGCACACATATGGCTGAGTCCTTTGATTACCACCATTTGCGGTCTGAAACAGTTAACAGGAAGAAAAAAAAAAAAGTCAGAGTACCCGCTTCAAATCCCAGTTTTGCAGGGGATTGTTGCCACTGTTAAAGATTTCCCACAGCGTGGCTCCAAAGCTCCATTTATCACACTCCAAAGTCAGGTTGTCTGAGGTGTCTAGCAATTCTGGGGCCACCCAGGGGATCCTGTCCAGGATCACTGCACAAAAAAGACACATGAGCATGAGCAGCCTGCAGACTAGAGTTCAGTGTAAAAATGATTATCTTCTTGTTCTGACACAGGCTCAAATTTCTTTTGCCTTTGATTCTATCTTTTTCCCTTTTGTTTTATAGTTTGGCATGCTTGCCTGGTTTTCCCCATGCCGCACATTGTCGTATTTTATGGACAGTGAAAGATAAGATGTATTTGGCAGGTGTAAAGCAACCTTATCGGTGTGTTATCAAGTTAAGCTTATTAAACAATCTCAATGATAAAAATAAAAGTGTCATAAACTCACCCTATCAAAATATGACACAAATAGTTTTATAAACTCCTTCCATGGCTGTAAGTACATTGGATACCTCGAATGGTTTAAAGACTATCTGAGACTTACCATTTTTCCCCAGCATTGCCAAATTGATGCCAGGGTCACTGAGCTTGATGAATGGAGCGCAACCTAGTGATGAATCACCCTTTCTGGCCAGTAGCAAATTTTTTGCACAGATATTACCATGAGCAATGTTCTTCTCCTCCTGCAGAGCCACCATGTTGACAAAAAGGGTGGACGATTATTTATTTTATCTATGACAGTTCCACAACCCAGATACAGGTACTCATCAATTCTTTTGTTGTTCAACAGTATGAGAGATTAACTATGCAAACCCTATGTGTTTAATCTATTTTTTGTGATTAACTCTCCACATCCGTATCTTACCAGAAAGTTCAGCATGGACGCAAGCTGCTTGGCAACTTCCAGTTTCCAGCTTACTGACACCGATTTTTCTCTCTTCAAGTAGAGGTCAAGGGCCCCATGCTCAACAAACTCCTGAACCATGATGTCTGCAAGTCATCGAGACAACAAGGTTAGCACTCCGGGGAAAACACTGGGTTGTATGCATATGTACATATGGAACTATAGTGGCAGCAGTTTGACGCAGACCTACTTCTTACTCCATTAACGCTCATGCCATAGACCAGCAAGAGGTGTTTGTGCGATATTTGACTCATCAGGCTGGCAGCCTCAAAGAATGACTGCAAGACGTTAAAAAAAGAGAAATGTCAACTCTGTTAGACCTCACTGGTGTTGTAGTGTGCAGTTGGCCCCAGAAGTGTAGCATAATATTTTGTATGTTATTTTGCATTAGACGCACCTCCCACCGGTTTCTGTGAATAGAGTCAAGCTCTTTCAGGAAAACCTTTGTCTCATGTTTCTCTCCATCACGGACTTCTGATTTGTAGCCCTTATAAATCCGAGTGAAGGATCCTTGCCCAAGACTCTCCTCCTTGCAGGAAGAAAAAACAAGCACACAAGGGCTTTGCTGCATCCATCATATAATACAGTACTACGGTATTGTGGTAATCCACTATGGAATGACTGTCTATGGTAACTCAATGAAATACTGAGAGCGTTTGCAAGAGCTGTGAATTGCTTGTGTCAAGCTCCATGTGTTGAGCTCAATGTGTACTAACATGAGCAGTGTTTTTGGCCACTGTGCACACTCACCCATCTCAGCTCCTCATATTTGATCATTTGGAACTGGATGTGATTGAATTTTGTCTGTTTCATGATGGGTGACCCTCGGGCTTCTGCCGAGCTGTTGTTCCGTATGATGATTAGATTTGTGAGTTCTATAGTAAACGAAAGAGAGTGTTTTACAACAACATACCTGGAGCCACACACACACACACACACACACACACACACACACACCTGAGCTCTATCAACAGAATCTGACTTTCATCCCAGTTTGAACATCATGACTGCGCACACCAGCCTCATACCTGTAGGTCGGGGTGGGCAGCAGCAGGTCAACATTGCTGGTACATCAGCCAATAAGAGCTTGTTGTGTTGGTAGTACTTGGTGAGCTCTCTCAAGCTGGAAAATGATTTATGGACACCGGATAGTCTGTAATGCTCATTTTTGACAATGAGACAGTCTTTATAATCAAGTCCAAGAGGCGTCTATAAAAAAAAGAAAGAAGATTATAGAAAAGGGAAAGCATGTGGTTAACAGTAGAAAATTGAGGTGCAGTTCAGACAGGTTTTGCCCACTCGACAAATGGCCGATCCATCTGCTGTGCCAGGTAGACAACCACAAGTGATCAGTTAGACTGCAACTCTGAAATCTCACCCCACCCTCTAACCCTTTTCTGACAGTAATGTCAAGAAGGAATGCCTCTGACTGTCTTTGTAATCCTTGCCAGACTTGTTTTACAAAGTCAGAGCTTAAAGCCAAATTGGGGCTGACAGGTTGGTTCAAGTTTAATCATTTTTTTGTTCACTCAGTCAAATGCAGAGTTCTTGGGAGGGATGGAGAAACAGGGTGAACAAAAAAAAATTTTTTTTAAAAATGGGGAGGGTAATAGGGCGAGAAAGAACAGTGGTAACTGAACAAAACATAATGACGTGGTATTGCAGTTCAGAATAAACATTGAATCATAACAATTCCACAGTTGTGTTTCCCGAAAAAGACTAACACTTGTTAAAACTCTCTAAATGTTTCTTCAAGAATTGGGTCAGAGAAAGTGTATTTCTTTGTTATCTGTTGAAGTCCTGGCTGCCGCCAAAAAGCGGCCATGTTCACGTTTGTTGGTACATCACCATTTGTCTGCTATTGAACATCAACGTCCTAAAGTTCTACTGCTCCTACTGCCGCCGTGAGGCTACCTGAACACAAACGGTGAGGAAAAAGTTGTCGTATGTCTTTGGACTCTGTCGCAGAAGGAAGGTGTCACACTTGACTCTGGACTTTTTCAGCTTGTTGACTGCCAGCTCTGATCTGATTAAAGATGGAAGGTCATTTCACACAATCATGTGAGGAGTATTGTAGCAATTTTGTTTTCATCGGAGTGACTTGCGTGATTGGGCCATGGCAGCGGTTCCTGATGCCCTCTAGCAAACTCGGCGGAGCGATGTCCTGACAGAAGTAGTGGCTTGAGTCTGTGGTCAGTCTGAAGTAGCCATCCACAAGCGACACAAATGAAAGTGCTTCCTTGAGACTCTGGAACTTTGCCTCCTGGAGCACAGATTGAGAATGAATGGAGGGTGGCGTGTTGCAAAGAAGCATCGCAGCGCAACGTATAAAAGATATAAAATTGTGGGAGTTTTACTTTTGACAGTCCACCTACCAATAATCTGTCATCGTTATGAACTATCGTCACCATCCTGCTGTCGTGGGTGAGCTTTTCATGGGTGATCCTTTTGATGCTGATGTCTGTGATTTCGTTAAAGTCACAGATGGTCTGCCACTGCCAAGAGCAAAAGGGCTGTTATGGGTGTGCAAAGTTCAAATGTGTGACAGATAATACCGTTGAATGCTGTCATCTGAAGGTGTCTGTTAAGGTGTGCTGTTCAGAACTGGCTTTGCTTGTACAGCAGGCTCTGTCTACTAGGAGAGTTTCCATTTGTTTTTGTTTTTTGAAGACTCAACGGCTAAAAATAGCTATTGAGTGAATTTTTTTTTGTCAAATCTTCTTTGTGCTGTTGCTTTCTGATTACTGGTTCAGTGGAATGTTATTGTCGTTTTGTCATAGTTACTGTGACTCTTTTTGTGAACTCAATTGCACCAATAGTTTATGCTAAGGTGAATGCACCAATAACCTCCCCAAACCGGACTAAATGCAATAACCCTCCATCTATTTATAACGTGCAATAATTACTCAGCTGCGCATATTTTTCACTGTTTTTCTCTGTACAGGCTCTTGTTTATTTACTTTTTTACTTTATACTGTTTTGCACTATTTTAGGTTATTCGGTTATTTTTATACGCTCTGTTCACTTTATTCTTGTTTGCCCTATCTTCTGGCTGTTGTAACACCTAAATTTCCCCGTCGTGGGACGAATAAAGGTTTATCTTATCTTATCTTATCTTATCTTATCTTATGTACCTGTTGCTCTGTGTCTTTGGAACTCAAATTATCACAGGCTTCCAAAGTACACTTAAAAGCTTTTGTCCTGCCCTCGCAGTGATATTTGTACTGTGCAGCCATTTTGCTGCCTCTGGAAACCAAGTCCTGGTCTTTTTTATTTTTTTATTTTGTCAGCTTTATCGTCATCACACTGATGAAATATAAAGCTTTATGTTTTGTTAAGAGAAACTCTTTGGGTTTTGTTTCTGTTCATTGAATAAAAGGCCAAGCTCAAATCCAAAAGCTTGAACACTTGAGCGTGGAAAAACCCAAGAGCAAAGCAGTTAAAGATCTGTACGAAGTTGAATTATTGTCGACACTTGGCGCCAAAGAGAGCAACTTTGACAATACTTCCTCCGGAGTACATGTTACTCACCAGAGCGCCATCGGTGTGACTACTGCTGCTGGTTTGAATTCCAGTTTCTCCATTGACCCGCACAAAAGAAAAAGCTGACTTCAAATGGTCAATAGATGTGTTCACATGGTAGGTTTCGCTCCCCAAAGTGGGTATGATGCCAGTCAGCTCTATGAGGTACTTTAGCTTCAGGCTGTATTCGTCCACCGAGCAGCTGCCAATCTTCTTTAGGAAATGCTTCAGGGTGTGTCTGATTAGATAACGATCCACCAGATTCCTTTTCTGTATCTCCATGCGATGTGACCGTGGAAGGCATGATTTGTAGCTGGAAGGAAGACCATTTGTCATTTGACACAAATATCAGGAGGAGGCAAAAGTCTGTCCAACAAAATACCAACTGAAACGTCTGGTTTGGGGTAAAGTGACACCTGACGGTCTTGCAGAGCTCTTTGACACTCTGATGCCGTTCTTTGGCCATCCTCCACAAGTCCAGCACGGCAAGCCCGAGGCATTCCTCCTGGGCACTCAGAGGGGGAGATGATCCTGCTTCACTAGCAATAAAATCACTGCGAAGCTGGCAAACATAAAAAAAAAAAAAAAAGCATTCAAAGAAGATAGCAACGCTGTCATGGAATAGCACAAAGCTCTCTGGCATTCAGAGGAGTTACGGACAGAGTGGAATACCAGCGCCCTCTAGCAGGGAGGTGGGCAGTCTGCTGCTGCCCGCTCAATAAACTCAGCTGTAGTCTAGTCAGTGCTTCTCTGTCCCTGCTTCTATCCAAGACTGTTTACAAGGATTGCTGCCACTACTGCTTTCCCTGTGGACATATTTAACAACATTTAAAGAGACTTTTTAGAAATAGCCATGAGCCAAGCCAAAAATTTGACATACGACAGTGTAAAAAATACCTGAGCAAATAGATAGTCAATGCCGTTGTAGTCGAGCACTGTGCTGGTTCTGTCCCTGGTCAGGTTGAAACGGTATGATGCTCTTGGTTCTGGACCAAACCAGTTTCCAAAGAAAAACCTAGCACAAAAGTCATTTATGCATCAAAGAGAGACATGCACAAACCTGACATTCTTTGACGTTTGTGTTTTTATGTTGACATTTGATTTTCTTTTCCAGAAAAATAAAATAAATCTAATTTTTTTACACAGTTAAAAATAGAAATTGTCTATTTTATTTATTTCGTTTGTATTTATAAAAAGGGATATCCGCTGGCTTCCTATACCTTCTTGTTATATCTATTATTATTATTATTATTATTATTATTATTATTATTAGTATTATTAATATTATTATTATTATTATTTCCTTGTTTGCCCAGTGTCAGTGTCAGTTTTCACCTGAGGTAACTGACACTCAGCTGACAATGAGGCAATCACCTGAGGACATCTAGGAAATCAGCTAGCGCCATCTCTTGGTGTCATCTAGTGGTGAAACGACATGTCACCTTTAAATGCTTCTTTCAAAACCTGAACTGTAAACTATTTACCAGCTTCGTCCGTGCTCAGGGTCACGGGGATGGAGGAGGAGAATCAAACCTGCCAACTTATTTTTGAAAAAAGCTGATGGGCTAATGAACTCACTCGAGCAAATCCATCTGTCAGATCTGTCAGATTTTAAAAATAATTTAATTTTAGGGATTTGTAACTGCATTTTATAAAAAAAAAAAATGTGTTTGAGAATTTTCAAATCTGCATTTGTACATTATTTTGTTCTTTGTAAATGAATTATTAATTCTAGATTTTCAAAACAATTTCTTATTTTGCACCCCTGTTTTGATTTCTTCTGGGGAAATTGGAACATACCTGACTCTGAAATGAACGTGCAGGTTTTCTTCTGTGTTGAACATGTGTGAGGGAGGATACCAGAATGACAGGTCAGCAGATGCCAGACCAAAGAGACTCAAGTAGACTGGTAAGATTCCTGGAGAAGAGACAACAACCGTCACGGCCGAACGCAGAGTAGGAAAAGACTGAGACAGTTAAGTGCATGTACGATAATGTACATGGTCATTACTCATTACCATATACACGTCTATGTTAATAAGTCTTTTATCTCACGACTCAAAACTTACCACATTTCTTCCCCGCTTGGATGCAGATGTTTTCAGCAGAGATGCAGCCAAATGAAATATTGATTGTTGTTGCTTCCTTTGTGTTTGGCACAAAGCAGAGGTGCACGTGTAAACTGTGACCTGTGCTGGAACTTGAACTCTGACTGCCTCCACGGTTTCTGACCACCAGAGGAGCAGATTCCTCCTCGCTCAGATCCATTAATGCGTCTGAAAGAAAAATAAGGTTGCCAAAAAGAGTGACTTTAGTTAGAATTTGTTCTTTCAATGTTTTATGTTATTCTTCAGGTTTTGACCCGTTGTTGGGCGTCAATATACCGTTGAATCAGGTTTGAAGGGTAGAATATCAAGTTCTAGAAAATGAACACGAGTCAGGAGGACGTTCTCATTAAATTTGTAGATTTAAAAAAGAAAACAAAGTGAAATGCTGAAAAGCAAATCCGGACAGCTGATAGGACACCAGTGCTTTCAGTCAGAATGAAAACAACCTGCTGTGAAAAAGACACCATTTTTTGAAGAAAGGTTAATCTTTGTGCACTGTGAACACACAACCAGCCAACCAACGTCGTCCTTGAAAAGAATTTGATCTGGCCCACATACAACTTCAGCTCTTCCGTGATGAGGTGAAATACTCCCTCTCCTGTGTTTAAAATGAGTCATTTACCCAAACATAAGCTACTGATATTACAAATACAAACAGATTTATCTGGAATGTAGTTTCTGAGCGGCTTTTCATTTTCATTCGGCCTTCAAGTAACAAGAGCTGAACCTACCAGCCAGATTTCCTCCCATCAAACACTAAATGTCACAAAGCCTGTTTGTGGAAATTCCCACTGCGTCGTCAGAATGAACTGACCATGTAGCGCTCTGCCTCAGGAACCGAATATGTCAAGCTTTGGAGCATTAACATTGTCAAATGAAATTGTTTAGGTTCCCTTTTCAGACTCCTCACTGTCCTCAGGAGGACAAAAGATTAAGAACAAATATATCAAACATCGATTCAAAGTATTGTTATGTGATGGTAAACACATAACAGTTTGAACAGATAGTCTCCATCATGGCTGTCTCTTAGTCTCTAAATTAAGCTTGAGTTCATCTGCTATAGGCTTCAGCACAATAAAACACAACACAACAGATCTAAATCCAACTATTTAATGGGGGATTTCAATGAAAATATTAGTTTGGTGTTACCTTTACGTCTTTATGGGAGAAATGCCCGTGTCAATGATCTGTTCCTGTAAATGAGGACCTGCTTCTTTAACAGCTGCGTGTGTGTGTGTGGGTTGACAGGAAGTTAAATAGGATTTCCTGATTTAGACATGTGCAAAGTGAGAATTTATCTTTTAAAAAAAAAATTCAGCTGTTCGATTGTGTGACTGGTTGACTGACGTGACACACCATTTTGAAAAAGTTGATCTGACGCACTTTAAATTCCTTGGGGGTCCTCAGACTTCTGCCACGCTTTCTTTATATTCTAAAGTCGTCTGGAGTGAATAAAACAACAAGTCAAATGTATTTTTACAAAAATGTAGTTTAACTGTCGTTCATGGTTGGCCTTAAATTGTTTGTCTCCTGGTGAAAGTGAAGCTACACCATTTGCTGTTTTCTGATTGTAAACACGGCAGCTGCTCAGAAGTATACTCAACTGAGCTGACAGGAAATGAGAAGCTGTCAACGTCTGTGGTTTCCTTGTTGAGCAGTCGGGGGTTTTAACAGCTTCCTGTTCACATTTTTAAAAAATCATCAAGCGCTCACAGTGTGACAATGCGACACACGAGTGTTTTTCTGTGTTCACAGATCATGAGTGGACCACTTCACGGATCTTTACATATTTTATTTGCATTTTAGTTAACCTGATCTGCTCATGCCTTGTAAACATTCTCATGAAACCTCACGTGTTTGCTTTGTTTGTTTGTTTGTTTGTTTGTTTTTCCAAAATCACATTTATTTGGATCCAAAGTACTAACACACAAACACATTTCTTGATGCGCGCTGAAATATGAGTCATTCCTATCTGAAGCGACAACGTGCACTGTCTGCACTGTTTTCCCTTGCCAGAAGGAGGAGCTGTGGTTTTAAAGTCGCAACTTTTTTTTTAGGGCGTCATCTGTATGGAGGAGGTACCATTTGCTTTCATCATATAGTTACTAGAATCTGCAGCGCAGCCCTTTAACGACCCCTACCTCCACCACCCTTCGATCAACACCAGCCACCTGATTTTTTTTTGCTCAATATGTTTTCTGTAAATATACTTTTATTGGCCTGTTTTTAGGGCATTGAAAAGCTACGACCTTTCACCCGAAAATATCCACGTTTTTCTCAAGGGAAAAACATAGCCACATGCAATGCCACATGCAATGCCACGTGCTGACTCCTTCTAGCTATGACCTGTGAACATATATGGACAGAGGATGAGCTTTTAATACCATTTTTTATTGTTTATAGGCTTAACAATCTAGATTTACCACAGAGAGAGAGAGAGAGAGAGAGAGAGAGAGAGAAAGAGAGAGAGAGAGAGAGAGAGAGAGAGAGAGAGAGAGAGAGAGAGAGAGAATTGCTTTGATTTTATTGAACGTTATTGAAAGTTGCCGTGCTGGATCTGTGTTCCCGCGGTGTATCCTTGGTTAGGTGAGACCTTTCGTCTCCGAAGGTCACGAGGGGCATCACAAATTGTGGACACTCGTGACTTGCATTATCCACTGACAGTGCATTGGACCCGTTAAGTTAAACAATTCAACTTTTCCAAAGGCAAAACCGGTTTGGAAGAATCTGAAAAGAAACCGTACCTGTGAAACTACTGTTGCACAGCATCATTTGAAGAAAATACAACGGGGTTAAACAACAACATAACAACGTAACAAAATAAGAAAAAGTGACAGAAACGTATTTTTTTTTATTTTTTTTAAGACATCGTGTCTAGAAGCCGAAGTAATTTCACCCTCATAATGTGTGTTTGCAACACGATGAGGGCGCGTTTGCATATTAGTCTAGATATTTATAAAACATTGTATATTTATGAAACAAGCCAGGACCGCCTCTGCCTGAAGCAAGAAGTCACCTATGGAAGAATTCTGCAGTGCGCGTTGCGCGCACGCGCCGCATCTTTAATTCAATGGTACGCACACCAGTGCGCCCACTTTACACATTCGGAAGCACCGGGACCAGAACAAGTAACCCACCCCTGGTGAGTATTTGATAACCACTTATTTTTTATTGTTGTTTTTTTTTTTGTTGTTGTTGCTATCGGTATTCCAACTATCTGTTGGTTTTACCTGCAATAAATATAAAAACAAAATCATCTTTCAAAGCGATTCATTGACAACCAGCAAGCCTGACAGGTGAGGATTTTTCCCCATTTAAACTTCCGGCGATCATCATCATCATCATCATCATCATCATTATTATTATTATTATTATTATTATTATTATTATTATTTTTATTATTATTATTATTATTATTATTATTATTATTATTATTATTATTATTATTATTATTATTGATGCTATCATGTATTATGGAGTATTGAAGCCTTTGTCAGTTATCGTAGCATTTTATTTTGGAAAACGTAATGATTTAACGATTCACATAACTCATGTTTATGTGGCAATAATGCACGATTCGGACACTTCAGGACACTGATCAAAATATGCACATTATTGACTCGGCATTTGTCCCGCAAACTGTCCCATTATTCACACTTCATCACATTTTAATACTTCCACTTGCGGTGACCATTAAAATAAATCTAAAATAAAACCCGCAGCTGTAACGTCTTTATTGCTTTCCCTCGCCAATTCTAAGAAGCACGAATCATCGTCCCGTCGCACGAACCGTGTCAGCGAGGGGCAGGTGTTTTTTCAGAGGCTCAACTTAGTACCGCCAGTGTGTGTCTGTGATTCACTTTGTTGCTCCTGCGTAAAGGCGCACTGGATGCATGCAACGTCAGACACGAGGTCACTCATGCGTCTATACTGAGCGACTGAAGAGGGCGCTCTGCGTCACAGACACGCACACATAAAGGAAACTGGACTGTGTAGGAGCTGCAGTCCGTAAAAGCGATAATAACTATACAAAGGAAACTGGACCCCCGGGTTCAGAGCGTCACTGTGTCCAAGCTGCTGTGCGTAAAAGCGCACGACTCTTCAGGGCAATGCAATGTCTGCTTGTGTGGGGTCGCTGCAAGCAGTCTGCCCCTCCCCTCTCCCATTCCGTCCAATACAATATTCAGGAGATTGGTCCAGGACTCACTGATCAGTGGAATGCACTGGAATGTGCAGCGGTGCAAAGGTGCTTCGCTGAGGGTCCAAACCATTAGTGATGCAACACTGAAAGAGATCAAATTACAGCACGCACGCCACAACTCACAATCACCCTTTCAGCGGACCTCAAAATGCGGTTACTCCACTCCAGTCCACATATTATTATTGATCTTCAGGGGGGGGGGAATTTGTGATTTTGGCACATTTATTGTACGACAAAGCGCAATTAATGTACCAGGTCAGAATATCTGCCTATGTGGCGCCTCTCTTTGTCAACACAGTGACACGGGTGTGGGAGATTTAGTTTCAGCTTTTACAACAAAAAAAAAAGTGTTTTTACATCTGCAGACAAGAATGCAAATAGCAGGGCGCCACAGTTTGAAGAGAGGAGATGAGTTCACTCTTAGGGCAGACTGTGCGGCAGGAACATTGGCAGTTGGCCTGCATACAAGTCTAACAACAAGTAGAGTAGTGTCACAACTGCTCTTTTAAAACAAGAAAATCATTTTCCCTTGCAATTTTTAATAGAAAACAACAGTGCTTCTTGTCCTGTAAAAAGGGTATGATGATGATGATGATGATGATGATGATGATGATGATGATGGTGATTATTATAATAATAATAATAATAATAATAATAATAATAATAATAATAATGATAATGTTACATAATTCTGTATGTGTTATTATTATGTTATTATGAGTAGTAGAAGTAGTATTGTTCTCTCTACAGGACTTTGAGGATCATGGATGAGCCAGCCAGCGGTGAATTTACCAGCCCAGGCTTCGTCCTGGGTGACTACGCCGTGTTCGCTGCCATGCTGATGGTGTCCCTGGCCATCGGACTCTACCAGGTGTTTAAGAAGAGCACGCGGGAGGCCAACACCAACGACTTCTTCACCGGCGGCCGGTCCATGCCAGCCGTGCCCGTCGGCCTGTCCCTGTGTGCCAGCTTCATGTCAGCAGTGCAGGTTCTGGGAGTCCCTTCTGAAGTCTACCGCTACGGCCTGAAGTTCCTCTACATGTGCCTGGGGCAGAGCATCAACTCCCTGCTGACAGCTTATCTCTTCCTGCCAGTTTTCTTCCGACTAGGCATCACCAGCACCAATCAGGTTCAAATGGTCTCCCACCGACTAGTAGTAAATAGTTTTATCATCAGATACATAGAATTTTCGTGCAAACCCTGTAAATACATGTTTAAAGAAAATAAATGCACAAATCAGATATGAGAGGGAACAATTGAATTATTGAATCTCTAGAAAAAAAAAAAAGCCATTTCACACTCTGCTCAATTGCGATGTCACGAAGGGCACAGATACCTCTCGCAGGCCAACAAGCACAGTACTCGCTCTGAGGGCCACAGCACCGGTGCCACACAGTTTGCAGCGCTACAAAGTTCCATAATTCATCTTGGATAATTCATCACAAGAATCCGAGATGAGAAATAATCCATGTTGAAAAAAAATGCAATCTGGGCTTCACTGATAAATAAGAACGTGCTGTTTGGTGTCGGTAGACAAACACCAAACAAAAGTATTCATTCACAATTGAGCCTTTTCAGGCATCAATTCATTGAAAAAAAAAAAAAAAAAAAAATCAATCGACCTTGCCAGGCTCCTCCACTTGAGAAACCGATAGTATAATAGGTGAGAAATTCAGAATGAGTTAGAGTTGAAATGCACCTGGGGCAAATGTAAGAGGTGATGATGGATGGGGGTGGGGAGTGGGGTTGGGGGTGGGGGTTTATGCAGAGATTGTCAGTGGCATTCTGACCTCTAAAGTCTTTCTGTCTGTCTGTCTGTCTGTCTGTCCCAGTATCTGAAGATGAGATTCGGCAGGGGGATGCAGCTGCTGGGGAGCATCCAGTTCATCGTGGCAACGGTGAGACACACGTCCCAGTGTTCTCAAATATTTTGCATTTTTTCAAGACAACGTGGCATTCTCGGCTCTGACGCTGATAACTTCAACATGGATCTTAAAAGTGCAAATAGTTGCTTGGAATTTGTCTTCACAGAGATGTAACACAAGCCCAGAGGGAAATGTCATTGTTTTTGTCTCTCTTTCATGTTGCTGTTTGCTCCCAGCTGCTTTATACCGGTATTGTCATTTATGCACCGGCTTTAATCCTCAACCAAGGTGAGCGCGATTGTAAACTGAGGAACAAAATGCACTTTTTCCACAACTCTCTCATGTTTAAATCCATAATATTACAATATCAGTGTTTTTTCAACAGCCCGCACCAATGACTTGGCAGTATCAGTTAAATTTTGATTTGATTTGATTTGATTGATTTATTTTGAACATGTAAGAAAGGAAAGAGAAATAAAAAGGATACAAAACCAAAACACACAAAATAAAATGAAAATAAAAAATTGTAAATAAAACAGCAAGGTAAGAGTAAATAAGCAAACACCAGTGAAAAATACAAGAGAATAATATTGTTCATGTACGAAATAAATTATTAACCTTGTCAGTTGTATGCTCTCAACAATGCTTTTTTCTTTTTTTTTTATTAATTTCTTTTCACTTTCGTTTCAGCCACTGGACTCAACATTTGGGTGTCTCTGTTTTCCACGGGGATCATCTGCACTGCGTACACCACAGTGGTAAGAGTCTTTCTCAAGTACATCTGCAAACAGAGCAGGTCTCTTTTCAAACGCAAGTCTTTTATCACCATTGGTTTAGAAATAATTTAAAGGAATTTTTAAAACACATTACATTACACATCATACTAAAGGTCTAGAGTGTCGGAGCAGAGCAGATATATCTGGCACTTTACCAGCTCCCAACGTGCACACATGAAGTTCTGAGAAAATCAGGGATCTCCAGCAACAGCAAACCCTCCGCTCAGTAAAATAATGCTGCAGCTTATGTATGAATAGGCTTGTAGTGTAACAGCCTGGCCTGGACCAAGGCCATAAAATTAAATAAGGATTAAAATTTTAAATTTTGGATTGTTGAATTTTGGATTCCAGTCTTAATCACGTATTTCCTGTCTCCTCTACAATTTGTACCAGGGTGGCATGAAAGCTGTGATCTGGACAGATGTGTTCCAGATTTTTGTCATGTTGTCTGGCTTTGTGGCCATTTTCATCCATGGCACAGTTCTGGTGGGTGGACCTGCAGCGGTGGTGGAGATTGCCAGGAATAGATCGCGCATAAATTTCGATGAGTAAGTTCATAAGGGTTGGGCACAAGTATGGCAAAGTACGAAATACAACGTTCAATATTTCCACATTAGCTTCAGTGTTGACCCACGGCTAAGATATACCTTCTGGAGCCTGACTGTTGGCGGAACCATGGTTTGGCTGTCCATGTACAGTGTTAACCAGGCCCAGGTTCAGCGTTACATCTCCTGCAGGACAGAAAAAGATGCTCAGTGGTGAGTGAAACCGGCGTGGCTTTCAAACTATTCGTATTTGTTTACTTCATACGCTTAACCAATAGAACAGAACTTTATTTGGAGCTTTAAAGGGACCTTATTAACAAGAAATTGACCTTTTCAGCTCCTTAAAATGTCTTTCTGTGCATGCCACCTGACACATTTTTCTTAGTCACCATGCCAAAATACAACTTTGCTAAGCGTTCAATGCATCCATGTGTGGAGTGGAGCAGGAAGTGACTCCAGCAAACTGCTTGATTACGACGGAGCAAAATAAAAAGTGATTACTGACTACTGCACGGCGACACGGTGGCGCAGTGAATTTCGTTGTATTTTATACAATGACTGACAATAAATTTCTAATCTAATCTGATCGAATCCAGTGGTTAGCGCTGCCGCCTCACAGCAAGAAGGTCGTGGGTTAGATTCCGGGGCCCGGGCCTGGGACCTTTCTGTGTGGAGTCTGCATGTTCTCCCTGTGTCTGCGTGGGTTCTCTCCGGGTTCTCCGGCTTCCTCCTACACTCCAAAAACATGCATGTGAGGTCAATTGAAGACTCTAAATTGTCCGCAGGTGTGCATGTGAGTGTGAATGGTTGTGTGTCTCTATGTGGCCCTGCGATGACCTGGTGACCTGTCCAGGGTGTCACCCTGCCTTCACCCTAAGACAGCTGGGAGAGGCTCCAGCAGAGCCCCGTGACCCTGAATAGGAATAAGCGGGTATAGAAGATGAATGAATGAATGAATGAATGAATGACTACGGCACTATGATACATACTAAAGTATAATTCTGTCTGCTGTCAACTTCAGGGCTATCTTTGTCAACCAAGTGGGTCTGTGCCTCCTTGTGGCCAGCGCGGCGATCTGCGGAGCCGTCATGTTTGCTTACTACAACAACTGTGACCCACTCAAGACTGGCAAGATTGCTACCCCTGACCTGGTACTTAAGACACGACAGACAGAGTAAAGGTTATCGCGAGCCTCGTCTGGACTGACAAAAGTCTATAAAGTCATTGCTGCTATTATGCACCACCCCAGTAAAAAGTTATGATGCACTGTATGTCATGAAGATTAAAAGTAATATTGATTTAACAGAAGCTGATTAGGTTTAGGGCCGAGCTTGGAAAAATAACTTTTATCGTTTCATCTCCATCTCAGTACATGCCGTACTTTGTGTTGGACATATTCAGAACTCGACCGGGATTTCCAGGTCTCTTCCTCGCCTGTGCATACAGTGGCACTCTGAGGTATTTCAGCCCTTCAGTCAACGTATTGCCTATTTCTCCACAGTCAAAGCAGTTTACTAAAAGTACCAAACGTAATTTGTGGTATAAATAGTATTTTTACGTACATGTTCTATTTAATCAATTGGCATGGAATGGTTGAAGTGTGTTATCTTGGCTGTGAGACAAAGTTGACGACCGTTGGTTTCTTTCGCAGCACGGCCTCTACCAGTATTAATGCAATGGCCGCAGTAACAATGGAGGATCTGTTGCAACCTCATCTGCTCAACATGAGTCAGAAAAAATTGATGCTGATTTCCAGAGGCCTGTGTAAGGTTGCCCCCGCCCCCCCAGCCCCCCTCTCCCTCTTTCAAGAAGATCAAATACAAACTCTTAGCCTGCATTAGTCTGGTATTAATTGTATTATTTTATTTTTTTAACAGCGTTGCTGTATGGAATCGGTTGCATCACTGTCGCCGTCCTCTCCTCCCTGTTGGACTGGGGGGTACTTCAGGTGAAAAAAAAAAAAAAAGCTATTTGACAATTGAATGAGCACGTCTGACAGAAAGATGAAGATGCTGTCGGATCACCGGTTAATTTTCCTGAAATCTAAATTGGCTGCTCGCGTTTCCTTTCAGGGCTCGTTCACAGTCATGGGTGTGGTCAGTGGTCCATTACTGGGCACATTCATTTTGGGGATGTTTATCCCAGCAGCAAATAGGCTGGTAAGCATATTGCAGCAGAAACCTTTTTAAATGACCAAATGCCATGCTTCATTGCACTCCTGATTGATCAATACTGTTTTTGAATGCACTCACTTCATTTTTTGAGGCGTACTTTTATAAATATCTTTATGACTGTACGGTCAAAACAAACACTCACAGAGTACTGACAATGTGGCAACTCCTCTGCACATTTCGCGTGTTCGTTTAATAATTAAAGTGGAACCAGCCTTTAGTAAACCCACCTTGAAATTGTTAAATTGTGTGTTTGATCCATCATCAGGGTGCGTTCGCTGGAATATTTGTGGGTTTCTTAGTCTCCATGTGGTTGGCTGTTGGTTCAACCCTTTACCCACCCAGCGCAGAGACTATGGGGGTCCTCGATAGCTTTGCAACTCAGTGTGGATCGAGCAACATCACTGTGACCAATATCACCCGTAAGGAGCTACTGTCCATCTCTGGCCGACCTCACAATGATGAGCACAGGTGAGCACTTGTGAATGCTGTTCATTTTAATAGTTCATGTCAGTTTGTTGCCACTGTAACAATCAAAGACTAATGATTTCATATTTTAATGACTCAAATATACAGCTGGATACACTTAACGGTATTGAAATAATCTTTCTCCAAATCAGGGGCCTGCAGGCCTTCTACTCCATGTCATACCTGTACTTTGGGGCTTTTGCAACAAGTGCAGTTGTGTTTGTTGGAGTGATAGTAAGCTACGTAACAGGCAAGTAGATAAAGAGACCATGTTCAACAAAAAAAAAAAACGAATGAAAAAGGGCAAAACTTACTTTGTCGCATTGTTTCAAAAGTCAATAGATAAAAAAACAATAAACTCTTCATGGAAATTTTTATTTACTCAAGGCCACAAGACATTGTTACAGTTCAATGACACCTTGTGAATTTCACCTTTGCAAAATTCCTTTGTGTAAAGGAATATTGTAAAAGTTTTGTTTGCATTGCATGATAAAAAACGACCACCAATGTTTCTCTTCACAAAGGACCGACAAAAAGAGAGAACATTAAAAGTGGTTTGCTATGGTGGGATCTGAAGAAAAAGAAAGGTGCTGAAGAGCGCGAGGTAAGAAAAATGTCACCACCTGGTCGAAGGTGGACCTTAGTTGTAATTTACAGTACTTGTAGCGGCCCACTTGGAAATACTCGCAAGCGCAGAGGGTTTTTACGGGTGTTCTTTAATTCTTCTTCTCCTCTCACCCCTTCACGTTTTGACACCGTGAAAACTAATAAAATAAACAAAACAAAACAAAATACAATGCCGTGGTGTCATGTTTTAAAAAAAACCCAATACAAATCATATTTACACCTTTTGAATCAATAAACAATTATCCACCATAAACTCAATGTTTCACATTAGATACACCAATAAATTTTGCCTACCTCCTTCCACTTTCCAAGGGCGCTAATTTGAACTTAATCTGCTAACAAAACAAAAAAAACGTAAAGTAAGCCACAGTGACACGAACTTTCACAATATTAACACAGTACGTTACAAGTAGATTTTACACGTTTTACTGACTCTGAAGTAAGACGGAGCATGTTGCTTTCCGTGGCGGGAGCAAAACTCTCTTCGGCAAAGAGGAAATTGGTGGTTTTCAAAATAAAAGCACAAACAAAAAAGGTAACGCAACAACACTTCAAAATATTATATAAAATATTTACAGTACTTATTTAGATAACTCGATTTTAAATTGAAGTCAATAAGTACGGCTATGGCCCAGCGATGAACTGGTGACTTGTCCAGGGTGTCCCCTGCCTTCGCCCTAAGACAGCTGGGATAGGCTCCAGCAGACCCCCGTGACCCTGAGCTTGGGACTAGGCGGGTATGGAAAACGAATGAATGAATGAAGTACAGCTATTTCTGTTTCCTTTCTTGGGTACACTTATTTTAACATAGTGTTTAGACAGCCATTCAAAAAAAAACAAACAAAAAAAACAAACAGTTGCTCCCACCAAGAGCGTATACCAAGGTGTCAGGGCAAAACTTCCTTCTAGAATGCAGAAACACTAAGAGTTTAATTCCTCATCATTCTAAATTGATTGCAGTGTGCTCTTTTTCTAACTTGTCAGCCCTGTAGCTTAATGCACTCTATGATGGGTTTCATTCTGAAAATTCCACAGGAGGACTGTAGCCCTTCTACCTGTGTTTTTCAGTAGATTTTAGAATACATGCTGCAATAGAACTTTTAAAAAATATGATGTTTTATGTTGTGTATATTACTATTTAATTATTCTTTTAATCAAAGCATAATTTTTCTTGTTTTTAGGAAGGCTTACTTTCCAGGAAGTTTCCCTGCCTTCGATGTGGGGACACAGATATGACAACTAATCAACATGTAAGTAAACAAATCAAGTGTTTCTTTACTTTACTTCTTTATTACAGGGGGGAAAAAAACCCAGACGACTACATGCTATTTTGATTCCTCTCAATACAAAATAAATTTGAAATGCTGACAGGCTGTCAAAACCATAGATGTGTTTTAAGTACTGCATACCCGATTGGCATTATGGCGGTGCGCCAATTTGTTTTCCCAGTGGCCACTCGAGGTGTTGCAGCAAAAAAAATCCCATGGGCCCAAACAGCATTTTTCCCATAGACCGCAATACAAAAATAAAAACCTTTAAAACCGCTGACAGGACGACTGTGACCTGAAACACGATTCATATCAAATCTTTCTATTGCAGATTTTTATGGCTATGGTCTTGTAGTTGTTTCTCAGAATTGTTCTGATTGGCCAAATAGATCATGTGAGTTCCAGAGGCATGATGGGAAGTGACACTACTGCGCACGCTCTATGGGCCCATTAATGTGGAGGTCAAAAACTTTATTGGCGTATGCGCTGGGTGAGCAAGTTCATTGAAATGAATGAGCCGCCATCTTGGATTCTGGGGGCTTGGTCAAAAGCTCGGTTTAGAACTAGAGAAATAATTATTGTCACTATGATATAAACAACATAAGTGCAGTACTGAGAAAGTCTTGTTTAGATATATTGTTCAGTATAAAATACAAAAATGGACCATGGGTTTATTTTTTCCTCCTGTATGTCGAGATAGATAGATAGTAATTTATACACCCAAGTATATTTAATTATATATTGTTTTTCTCTTCTTTTGCAGGAAGAATGTACCACACAACTTGTACTTTTGACGGAAAAGAATCAAGAAAACATAAATGATATGATGCCGTCAAACATAAAGACTTAGTTTCAAACACTATCCTAGTACTTTACTTTAGACACTGCAGAACTCTCATGCTTGAGGATGTGCAAACCAGTTGTTTGACATCAGAAAAGTCACACTTATTTAAAATAAATGTATTTAATGATAAATTATAGCTGAAGATAAATTTTGTATTCTATTGAGTCCACTAGGGGCAGGCTAAACGTTTTATCTGCATAGTGCTGAGATTTATTTTCTATTCATGAAAATTACAAATTACTGTACTTATAATTTACAGTACATATACATGGTTAATTTTTTGGGTGGCCTCAGATTTGATAGGATGTTATGTAAAACATTTTTGATTACCTTGTCAGCACTTGTTTCACCATCTGAACTTAGTTCATGCTTATCAGTTACAGCACTTTCAACTGTGTAACCTTGGGATGCAAACCTATTCTGTTAAGTGCCCTAAAAAAAGAGAAAGTGAAATTTAGGTTTTTAATTTGCAGTATTGTCTCTTAAACCTGTTTTTATTCATTCTTATTTGGGACTTCTCTCTTTATTAATGGTAGCAGTACACGGCAAACATGAAATGACTACAACCTTGGAGATACCTAATGTTCGCAAGCGTTTTATACTGCGGCATACCCCATGGGCGACAGCAAAAATGAATGCAATACTTTACTTTGTAGTTTTGAAGTATATTTTATGATTCAGTGACCATGCCAGTGGCCCCATGCCACTTGCACAGGGAGCCCAGCTGACCTGGTATATGACAATGAACAGCTCTGTTGATGGCAGGGGATTCTCCCTGTTATAGGTCAGTGAATCACTCTAAACATAATGGCAGAAGGATTCAAGGTAGAAAATTTAGAGAGAAGCTTTAAATTGAATTTTACTTATTGTCCTTTTCAAACGAAGAAACCAACTCCATTAATGGCAAAAAGTATTACAGTTGTGACCACTAAAAAACAACAACAAATATGATAAGTAATGACTTCTTGTGCTCAAGCATGGCTATGGATGTTTTACACTGCCTAAAAAAAGAAATGTATAACATTATACAAGAAATGTGTCAGTGAGGCAACAGTAATTTCGGTGAGCGGAGGAACGATGTGTATTGTCTGCATACCCTCTTATTTTTCTGCACCAGTAGTTTGTGTCACCAAATTCGCCTTCCTTTATTAATTATTAATTTTGTTTGAACAATAACAACAACAACAACAAAAGATTACTCGCTTTTTGTATGAATCGTTTTCGCACATTGGGACACCTGCTGGCGAGTAATTGTCACTGCAAAGACACACATTAAACAGAGCACAACAGCACCTCGCGTATCTCGTGATTATTTATTGCGTTGTCTCAATCTTTTACTCATTCTCGCTTTTACAAAAGACGGCAAAAAAAAAAAAAATTGTTCATACACCGTGTAATCCCACAATAATCTGCCAGACAACCGGGAAGGGCTGCCGTTCACGTTGTGGGATTGTGCACACTGGTCCTGGTTCGGTCGGGCCTCCTCTATGTTGCGGCTCTTTCCGCCCCGGTGCGTCACCACTCGTCCGCGGCCCTGTTTGAGTCCTCGTCCGCAACGGCGCAGTCCAGCCGCTGAACACCGGGAAGCGCCAAGTCACTTTCATTCAGCTTCTCCAGAAACGAGGAGAGCAGCCGTTTGTTCAAATGGTCCGTCAGGGTCCTCTCCTCCTCGAGTCGCTCCTTGGCGACACTTTCGCCCGACTCCACTTCCTCCTCCGGCGCAGTGTCTGAGCTGAGCTGCGAAGGAGCCGGTTGGTGATTCAAGGACAAGCCGATCGACTGCTCGCCTTCCCCGGGCTGCTGCTCGGGGAAGGAGTCGGCATCCGCCCCGGATTCCGTCTCCATCCGCGCTACTAAAGAGGACTGGAGCGCGGCATTCTCCAGTTCTTTCAGGCGTTTGCCGTGGAGGCTGCTAGAGGGAGGCGCGCTTCCAGTCGTGTTGTGATGTGGCCCGCCAGTTTGCTCCATCGTGCTCCCGGTCGGTGTAGCCAGCCAATAGATATGGACGCCCTGCGAGCAGGCTGAGATGTGTCGCCCCCGTGTGTCCACAGATATTACTGCTCCCCCTCAAGCCTTCTGACGCGCTCATTCTTTTTTCATGGCTTTATAAAAGTACTCAACGATCCAGTCGACCCACACCAAAGTATATATTTTATTCATTAATATTTACAATCCAAACATGTCATATGATGTTGGGGGGGGGGGGGGGGGAGTTCATGGCGTCAAGTACTCAGCACCGCACCTCGCTCATTAACTCTCGCAGTGTAAATGTCTTAAATGAGTCAAACGCGGTTTTAGATTCTCGCGATTCACAAGTCAAATCGATATCTCATTCGTCACTTTTCAAAAGACAGTCTAAACAAACGCGTTTCGCTTGCTAGCCTTTTTGTTCTCTTTTTTTTTTTGACACACGTGAGCTTCCGTAGGAGTGTCACCTCCAAATGGTTTCCATAGTGATCGATCGTGGTCGTGTGACAATATCCAACATCGGTGAAAATATATCGAAGGCGGGGCAAATGTCCGATATGGAAGGTATCTTACGCTTTGTTTCAGCGGCTTATTGAATAAATATAGCTTTACCTTCGAAGGATTCAGCTGAACCTTGGTGAGTGAAAGAGCGGTTTATCGTTAGCTATTTTTGCTAACTTTATTTTCGGACTATAGCTGCGGGATAGTGTCATGGGTTTTCCAAGATCGCTGCGATTATTCGCGTCATACTGTCTCAGTCATAGCATATGTCAATGTCGTAGCTGCACCCAGTCATCGCTGAAGCATCAATTACCTAAAACATGTTTGATCTCGGCCTTCCAGACTTTCCATGCTAAAGTCACGCTGGTTGTGCAGCAATTTGTTGCCCGAGCCGATTCCTCTTTGCTGCTGCAGGAAGCTCCGGTGAGGACTTGTGGATGTGCAACATTCACTGGTCAGGATGTCTTTCAGAGATTTACGAAGTAAGTGATGCTCCCCGTCCGTGTCCGTTCTCTTTTGTTAGTGTAACGACCCCCACCAGATCACTTTGCTATTGTTCACCACTCTTTTGGCAGATTTCACAGAGATGATGAGGGCTTTGGGTTATCCCCGACTGATATCAATGGAAAACTTCAGAACGCCAAACTTCACCTTAGTGGCTGAAATCCTGACATGGCTTGTAAAAAGGTATTCATTGACTAAATATCATTGTCAAAATCAAATGAAGCTGGCCTCCTAATTCCTTCTGATGTGTGCATTCCTTCGCGTCTTTGCATTACTTACAACAACGACATCTGCCTCGTGTTGAACAAGAATCTAATTTTCAGAATTCTACAGCCCTGTTTAGGTACACTGTGTATTTTTGCTTTCGTCCTCCTCTTCTGTTGAACTTGATGTCAATATCTGTTTTTGGACCATCCTTTTGGACTGTGTCCATCTGCCCTTTTTTTTCCTTTTTTTTTTTTCTTCTTACCAGTTATGAGCCTCAGATGGACATACCCACCGATGTGGATACGGAAGCAGACAGAGTTTTCTTCATCAAGGCAGTGGCACAATTCATGGTGATCTCTCTTGCCTCTTTTGTTCGCTAATCTTGCCCTTGTTCATTTGGCGCACTCACTGTGTTTTTTTTTTGTTTGTTTGTTTATTTCGTTTTGCCTGTTGCAGGCGACCAAGGCGCACATCATGCTGAACACCAAGCATCTCTACCAGGCTGATGGCTATGCAGTAAAAGAAATGCTGAAGATCACCTCAGTGCTCTACAGCGCTATGAAGACCAAGCAGCTGACCCTGGGGGACCAGACCGAGGAGGACAACATGAAGTTCAAGTTCGACCTAAGCTCACGGGTAAGAGGCGGCTGACACTGTGTGCTGTAATGAACGTTATCCTTTATGTTGATCAACCTTGTACAAGCCTCTCTTCTAAGTCATCACATTGACTCAGTGGACCTGAAGCTGTTAATGGACCTCAGACATTGACTTAAGTTCCATAATTTGCAGTGGCACTTTTGTTACTACCTTGTCAAAAGGCATCTTTTAGGCAAGTTTTCTCCTTATTTCTGTATACAGTCTTTTTAGGAGGTTGGTTGCCTTGCATTTCAAGGCCAATTCCAGCACAGAATACCCTGGCCCACGCTTGGAATCTCCTTTAAATTACCACAATCACTATGTAAATTTAGCCTAAAAAAACCCAACTTATTATTGTTTTAGTTATCCACCAACAGTTATCATATGAAATATGATCACCCACTTGATTTCAAATGGGCTCTACCAAGTTACTGCCCATTTTCAGATTAAATATACAGTAGATTTGACATGACACTGCATTGTGAAATCGTTTTTTATCGGCTGACCTTTACAAAACTGTCACAACTTTGTTTCAGCTACGATCGACTTATATTCTCTTCGCTACCTGTCTCAGATTTTTCTTTAATGCTATCATTTCGTAGAGGGACAGGTGTTTGCAGCTAATATGGTCTGATTTCATCCTCATCAAAGATTTCAGATCTCAAATCAGCGCGGCAGCTGGCGTCCGAGGTCACAGCCAAAGGAGCCTCTCTGTATGATTTACTGGGAAAAGAGGTGGAACTCAGGGTGAGTGGAGCAAACCTCACTGGACACAAAAGCATGGAGCAACTACTTATGTTCTCTTTGCAAAAAAAATAGAGACGCTTCTTGTGCCAAATACGTGGCACACATTGTTGTTTTTTTTCTGTCTTTCTTTTTCTTTTGGTTGTATAAGCTAATAGGAAAATCAAAGAGGTGGCGTTGATTTTTCAACCAAATTTTTCGGCCTAATAGTGAATAATTAACGCTCAAGTGACGCAAGACTCACATACATCCACAGGAAATGAGAACTGACGCCATTGCCAGACCTCTTGAGATCAACGAGACGGAAAAGGCCCTGAGAGCTGCTGTCAAGGAGGTTCTGGTATGTGTGTTTTCATCTTTACCATGCAACTCTTCCTTTTTAGCTTTGTAAACAAATCTCAGTTTCAGTGTAAAACCTGTACTAAACTAGTCACCGTGCATTTGTGTTTATCATCAGGAAAGTGTGGAGAAGACCAAAGACATGCTGGGCAACGTTGTGTCTGATGAAACCAGTCTTGACAACAAAATAGAGAAAAAGAAACAAGAGCTGGAGAGATATAGGAAGAGGCTTCAAACACTGCAGAGTGTGAGGTCAGTTCACAAGCTAGCAGGAACGAGGCAGAGCCTACACCGAACTGGATGTCTGTTCTCACGGTCGCTTGCGTGAAAATGTTGTCCCACTCCAACCATTCAGGCCCGCTTTCATGGATGAGTATGAGAAGATTGAGGAAGATCTGCAAAAGCAGTATGACGTCTTTGTGGAAAAGTTCAGAAACCTCTGCTTCTTGGAGTCCCAGCTGGACGAATACCACAGAATGGAACAGGAGAGGTTTGAGGTGTGTGTGTGTGTGTTTATGGAGGCAGTTAATTTGAAAAGTTTTGTATGTGCTATGGATTAACAGGATTGTTTCAATGGCAGGAGGCTGAAAACGTGATGAGGATGATGCAGCACAAACTGAGGGAGGAGGAGAGGGACCTGATGAGGAGCTCCTGTGAGGAAAACAGCAGCGTTCACCAAGACAGCCTCGTCTGCCTGTGCTTTGAATCTTCACTTTCATTCCATCTCTCCTCCTGCAGTGAAAGATGAAGACTCGGACATTGATGTTCCAGAAGACGAGGGATCTGGGAGCGACATGGAGGAGTGTCATCCTTTTAAGCCGCGGCCTGCGCGGAACAGCTTCATGACAGGTCTGCAGCAGAAATTTGACTTCTGACTATGGGCTCTTTACATTGTAACAATATGTCCAGTGCTTCAACATATACATCACACATTGTTCACAGGGACGATATTTTCTCACAGCAGCTTTGGACCTAAGATCAAAAACAAAACTGAAGGAGAACACATGGGGACATTAGCGGTATAAATATATGCTTAAAATCGCAAAAAATAAAATATTAATCTTAATGATATATGGTAAAAACAGAAAGCACATACAGTATTTCCACTAACCCCAGTAGTGAAGATGAATACGCAATTCCATCAGATTTGTTTATGTGTGTGTCTGCACGTGCATCTTTTCAAGGAGTGAGGGCAGACCGTCAAAGTGAATTTCTGCACATGCAATTCAAATTAAATATTCTTTCACTTAAAAGTGGATCACGAGATAAAGATTTGTGAAATTGTCTATGTGTGCACCACAGGAAGAGGTGCTCGATTCATCGGGGACATGCACGGTGGGGAAAGTGATGAGGTCAGTGTTCTCTCTCACTCTTATTTTTCAAAACATCTTTAGATTTTCTTTGCCCACTGTTGGCTGTGCCCTCGCTTCTGCCTGTCATTGAATTTTAACTTTGCATGTTTACAAAGATTTTTTCCCCCCACTTGTATTGGTCTTTCCTCCCTTTCCATTGTTTCTTATTTTGTTGCCCTTATTTTTTAAGTCCACCCAAGCCAAATCCAAAAGGCCAATCTCTCATTCCAAACAACATCGGACAGGAAAGGTTTGTGTGGGACCGGTTTGTGGCCCCCGGTTGTTGTTAAATGTGTAAAAAGGAAAAATTAATTTTCGGATCCAAGTAGGACAATGCCTAAAATAGAACGTTCTTCAATGTTTTTTTTTTTAAAGGACATTGACATAGAAAAAGTACTTAGTAGTACTTAATATAACTTAATATCGCCACTTTAGTTATATATGAACTCCACAAAAAAGTAATAATTGTAGAAACTGTGGATCTGTTCAATTGTAAAGATGTGTAAAATGTTTTAAAAAAAAAAATAGCAGCAATACCAGTATTTAAAACAGATTTTTCCTTTTTATGCAAGGTACCGTAAATATTGTAAGAGGCTCCAGTAGTTACCCCATGTAGTCCCCTGTTGATGGGTCACATTATGAACGATGTAGCCTTTAGATCACCCTTGACATTTCCATAGAAGTTTATGACCCAAAGAAGAATCCTACATTGTTTTAACCTGGCCTTTATGCATATATATCAAGAATTCTACCCGTTGTTTTGGAACCACTGCAGTAAATGTTCCAAGCATAGAGCATTGAACTTTAACACAAATTGCCGGAAATCAGCCCTTTGTGATGCCACAAAGTACATGGATGTCTCTCCCAAGGTACTAATACCACTCATAGCCAAGGGTTCTGTCTTCTGAGACCACTTTTTGTCATCTTCTGAATGTGTGGAGCGCTTAACAGAGCATCTGCTTTAGCAGGAAGTCAATACCTGGAATGAGACTTTATACTGGATAAGGTCAATATGGACCTTCCTATATGGACATTATGAATCGTATCCAAACAAACACACACATGGTACAGAAACATAAATCTCAGACCCTATGACTATAATTAGAATTTTTTAAAAAATTGCCCAACCCATCTCCTTGTCTGTTCTTCACGTGTGTTGACATACCTTAACAAAATGATTGTCTTTTACCAACTTTCTGCTCATTGCATCTTTATTGTATGTTTGTTTTAGACTGAGGACAGCGAGATCAATGTAGATGAGGATGATGAGGAGGACGAGGAGGGTGATGAGGATGGCGAGGAAGAGACCAAGGATTTTGAGAACAACAGCCTCGATGGTCAAATTTCCAGGGGTGCTAAGCCTTCCAGAGGTGGCTTCAGGCCATCCCTGCTAGAGGAGAGCAGCAATGATTTCTGAATGAAATTAACATTGTGCACACACATGCTGTTTACTGAAAAATATGTGTAATTTCTGTAGCTTTTATATTTGTATACAGGAGTATTTCGTTCAATAAAATATTGGAAGTTTAATGTTTTGTGTGTGTTTCGGGACAGTATAAATAGCATGAAATCCTTTCATATGGATAATTCATTATTTATGAATGTAGTTTAGGACTTGGTGGGGTTTTAACGGGTTAACAAGGTTTTTCACTGTGACTTGATGCTTAGCTGACAATTACGTAATTAAGTAATTTTTATCCAAATTTTTAAACCTCATTTTCAGTCATTAAACGATGTAACATGATAGCACAACATATTAGGGAAAATATCTTTAATGCATACGACAATATTGATTCTTTAACAAATTCAATCCGATTTGTGTTTTATCTACTACATGAAAAAAACAAACAAACAAAAAAAAAACACTATTTGCAAAAGCTCCCGGCCCCTTTGCACGGCTTAACCCTCGATGTAGAAGATGAAACAGTTCATGTTTTTAAATCGAGCCCTACCACTGATCCTAAAGATTTTTTATATTTCCCCCCCTTTCTTTTAAATATTTTGTTTTTCCATTGAAAACTAGCGGGATTTATTTGTTGTTGGAACTTTTCGATTTGTGAATGTATGTCTTCCTTTCTACGTTAAGGTGTATGATGGGTTTTGTTTTGTTTTTTGTTTTGTTTTTTTTGTAATACACAAATGAATGACGTCACAATTGTGCGCGAGTCATACCGGGGAGGCGGTGGCGGATGCCTCTTCGAAACTGTCAACTGTCGTCTTTTAGCAAGCCGTTGTTTAACTCACACAGGTATGAAACCGTGTTTACATTTAGATCGGTGTACATGGTGGCCGTTGTTCTGAATTAATTTTGTATAAACGCAAATCAGGTACGAACTGCTTATTAACCACTAGCCACTCTTTATTTAGCTTAGCATCAGCTAGCTTCCATAGCAGCGTCCCACTGCAAGGAAAATAACTACGTTTTGTTAATAGTTTTTTTTGTTTTATTTAGTCATCGTAACAGCTTTAGTTTTTATGGCTATCTCAAGCAAATGTGCGTCTTATCTGCGACTTTGTTAACTCGCTTGCTTGTGCTTGTCTTTCCGGCAAATAAGAATAATGTTATTTGGTTTCACAAGTTTTGCGCTATCATTATATCTTCATTAGTTCCAATTCACCCGATAGGCGCCGGTTCACAATGGTACTGTAATTGTCTTTTTTATGTTTTTTTTTGTTTTACTATAACGTTGTAATGTACAAAAAAATAATTTATTATTCTTATTTTTTGGTTTCACTTGTAGTGATAAAAGGTACTTTCTCGTATGAGTTGCTGGCGTTTTGCCATTTCAACTTTGTTGTTTCTTAGCTGAGAAGCAGCTTTTGGGATGCCAAAGAAGTTCCAGGGCGATAACTCCAAGGCGGCCACAGCCAGAGCCCGCAAGGCTGAGGCCAAGGCGGTGGCAGATGCCCGCAAGAAACAACAGGAGGAAGATGCTCTGTGGCAGGAAACTGATAAACATGTACTCAAGAAAGGGCAAAGAAAAGTGAGATCCCTTCTCAGTTTCTCTCTTTTAGCCTGAGTCATCTAAGCTGTATTTATGCCAGTGTATTACTGTTACATAGTTGACCGTTGATTTATTTAACAACAGGCCCTAAACGGCCCTGCACGTAGCCTGTGTTATGTCATGTCACGTGTACACATTTAAGACCTTAATTCCAAATTAGACTAAAGCAGTTATCACCAGTGAGATATTAATCGCAGGACGACAAGGAAAAGAAACGGCTAGAACTTCTGGAGAGGAAGAAGGAAAACCAACGTCTTCTGGATGAAGAAACCTCTAAGATAAAAGGCAAATCCCCGAAAGAGGGCGAATCTGGAGGAAAGGTGACACGTGCCCAGATTGATGAGGTGCTGCAGACCGAACGGCAGCAGCAGGAGCAGATGGAGCTAAAGCCTAAAGGTGAGATGCAGATTAATCGTATAAAATCCCACCAGCCTTGCCCAGATAAAATTTTGAGCATTCACTAAGTTGTTCATATAATATCCGACCAACGTTCTTTTTCCTCCTCTCTTCATGTTTACTCCAATAGAGAAGAGCCACCTGGAGGTTCCACTTGAGGAGAACGTGAACAGAGTTATTGATGAAGGAACCGTGGAAGCCAGAACAATAGAAGATGCTATTGCTGTGCTCAGGTACTGGTTATTCCCTTCTGATTTCCGGAGATACATCTTGCGACAAAGTGAGAGCATTTGATTTTGGCGTCTTAAGCCAATAAGTGACATTAAAATGAGTGGGTGCATCATTGTTCCCTGTCTGTGTCCAGCACGGGGCCGGAAGAGATGGAGCACCATCCGGAGCGGAGGATGAAAGCAGCATACGCCGCGTATGAGGAGGCCAATATGCCTCGCCTTAAAAAGGAGAACCCCAACATGAGGTTGTCGCAGCTGAAGCAACAACTGAAGAAGGAGTGGATGAAAGCATCAGAGAACCCCCTGAACCAGCAATTTGGCTCCTACAACTTAAAGTGAAGCCACTGCTTTGCTCCCTAACTTTTGTTTGAAAACTGTCTGCCTTTATGCAGCAGAGACTTCCATCGAAAACAGTTTTGTTTAAAAGTAAGCTCTGCTGATGAGAGCCCCATCATTACCATCCAAGAAACTATCTCTCCAGCACAGATCCCTTCACTATAGCAGGGAGACAGTCGGTTCCTTCCGGCAAGGTTGCAGCTGGTTATTATGTCCACGCATGTGGCTTCTGATGAGGCACTTCAGCAACTAATTAATTGAATTTCTTTTTCTTTTTTTCTATCACTGCTGGGAAGGTGAAAAGACAGATGTTTTGGGAGTAACTTATTAAAGTTTACCACACAGTCACATTTATCATTGTCAGATGTTCTTGCTTTTAAATGACGGATGACTTTGCAAGGTTTAAGCAGTTGCCACCATACATCAAACATACCGAAAAGAAAATACAGATCAGAAATAATCTTTCATTCCCTCTTAAGGATATTGGTTATTTTGGAGGGGGACAGAAGTTTTAGGACAGCTCAGCAGTCATCAAAAAAAAGCTTCCGTTTGATTTAAAATTGCTGACTTTTATTTTCTCTCCAATTTTCCTTTAAAATTTACTCTTTTTTTCTTTTTCAAATGACCCATTTACTTGCTGAAATAGTTACTTTAACAAAAACTGAATAGTAACAACTTTGGTATCGCTGTGGTGCAGATCACACCAAATGATGAAAGGCTTTGAAAAACAGTTAACTGACAGAATGCCAAATATAGAAATTATTCACTAATCCTTAAAGTGCAATTTGTATTTACAAATTAATTTAACAAGAAAAAAATATGTGTAGAGCTGGCACATCTCACATTTTACTAAAAATGTTCATAGGTTGTGGTTTATTTATCAATTAAAGATGGTTTAGTCTTTTAAATCGAAACATAAGTAACACAACTGTACATACTGACAGATGTAGCAGCTGATGGGTCAGCTTTATAATGTCTTGTGCACTTTAGCAAAGGAGACTTTTCCACAAAACCAGGTTAGTGCAGCAAAAATGGCTATGATGGGAAGCAGCCATTTGTGCTACCATGAGGAGATCAAGATATATTCTTTTGGTGAAATTGGCCTCTCTCATCTATCCCTGCATACTGTCCATCATCCCTTTTAGCAGTAACTTAAAGTTTGTTGAAGTTTATTTTTTATTATTTATTACTTATTCTGACTGACTGGTCTCAGAAATGAAAAGTCTCACTGTGGCTATATATAGTCCCTCTGGAAAAAAAACAACTTGTTTTATAGTGCGTAGTTGAGTGTATTATTTTAAACTGGCTCTGCAATAATTAATACTGACAGTCATGTGGCTAGTCTTTCCATCAGCCACAAAGGTTTTTTCCTGCACAGCAACATTTATTTACTGAGCTGCTGAGGCAGCAAACTGCAGGCTTTGTAGGTTGGTCTGGTGCCAGTCTAAGGGACAGAAAGCAAAGATAAAAGCTGAGCGTAAGCTGCAGAAATATCATTTAGAAAAAAGGTTAAATAACAAGTTACATCAAAAATACCAACAACATTGGGTCGTATTTCAGACATTCATATATGAAGAGGTTCCCAAGCATTAAATTCCACTTTCTCTTTCCATTGGAGGAAAAATAAAATGAACTTAAAGCATGATATATAATTACATCTTCACTTTCCTCTTTCCAAAAGCATCATATTTCCTTCGTAGGTGGATGACAAAAATATCATGCCAAACACCACCAATTTTTTAATATTTATGTTTATATTAAATTAGTGGGTCCATTGGTGAAAGACCTGACGTGGACTTGCACTTTGATTAATTCCGAATCAGACTTAAAAATGGCCACCTTTGTTTAGCAACACTTGTGGCTGAGGAGATAAGAGAGCTTGTGAAGGCCTTTGAACCGGACAGCTTCAATGACAAGTTCAGATGACCTTTCATTTTCCCTTTAGCATTGAAAACAGCTAGTCCCCCCTTTTGTTCACAGAGCAACCAATCAGTCTACACAGTTTCCAGGGTTAGATCTTGGATGTGTGATGTTCGGCTGTATAACTCTGATCTGATGTTTATTGTCTGCTTGTGTCGAACCCGCACCCTCCCACTCTGGTCCATTTGCATAGCAACCCTTTACGGGGCCAGCTGCTGCTGCCCCTTTCTTTCTTCATGTTGAATTCTAATCATTACTTTCAAAGGAAAGCGTCTCCAAAGCTCCTTTATCAAGTGTGTGTGCTGGGAGGAGGCAAAGCTCCAGTCCAACATCTAGCCCAAGTGCTCCGCTTCGTCCTTACACTTCTATTTTTCAACTTGGGAGACCAAAATGAAATCACTGAGACAAAAAGGTAAGGATATTTATTTTGATTTTTTTTTTCTTTGCAATGAAAGTATTCACTAACAATAAGTAAAGTCATTATTAAATGTATTAGCACCCACAGACACTTGCACCCACTGGATGATTGATATGATTTCTTTGCAGTATAAATGCGTTAATTCTAGAGAGATAGTCTGAACTGATGTGGATAAATTGGTCATTTACATATTCGTTACACAAACATTAGATGGGGGATCACATCTGCATCTGACAGAGTCACATTCATGACCAGCTGAAAATGCAATCTGAGAATGATATGTTATTTTATGTATGGTGCCATTTAGCCATGTAAAGGACAATCCCATTCGTTTAAGGCATTTTCCCTTAATGTCCTATTTATTTTATTATCTTTTATTTCTTTAAAATCCATGAAAATCCAACTTTTTTGCTCCTAGTCAGGAGTTAAGGTCCCCTTTCATTTGCTTGGGTAAATCAAGGAGCCTGACAACTCAAGTATTAGATTACATGAACCATTTTTATGCAAAATAAGAGAAAACACATTTGATGTGTACTGTATATTATTTTACTTTGAGGACCTCTGAAGTTACTCTCGTCCTTTTTCTTTTTCCATTCCTTCCCAGTCACATCTTAAGTCATTTTTATTTTAGCTCAGCAGCGATGCCATGAGGTTGATCCTGGTTAAACCCACCAATGCAACGCGACGTCTCGACTTAACAGGGGAAGTTTATCGTGATGGAGATCTTGAGAACTGTGCCTCAGGAGACCAATCAACTCTGACAAAGTCCCCCGAGAGGAAACAGCATACCAGCATTACCTCTGTAGATGCATTGGTTCCTGCACAGGAGACAAGTCTGTGCTGTGAATCCCCCCAGCGACATGAGAGATCAAATGGAATAAGTCCTCCAAAAGTGTCTGCTCAGATGATGCCGCGGAACCTGACCTTGTCACAGCTGAGTGATCAGGACTGGCTGCTGCTTTGCAGTCAAGTTAGTAGCATAGAAGATGATTCACCCTCACCAGGGAGCACGGCCAGCTGTGTGCAACATCCAAATCACAGCGACACATGTGGTTGTTCTTGTCTTGACGCGCATCAGCAGGCAAAGGCTTCAAGTTTTCGTCAGACATCCAAACACAGCACGCAGCAAGACTTCCTGTCCAGAGTTCCAAACCGGAGAAGTCTTTCATCCTCGATGCCTGTCCAGGCTTTTCCTCAAAGGACACAAGCAACAAATCCTTGCCAGGAATTGTCACATCAGACACATCAGCAAAGTCTTTTAAATCCTGCAACAAACCAACCAGCAGATTGTTTCAAATTCAAGGGGACAGAAGGTCAAAAGGGGTTGTTGCCCCTGTGCAACCGCTTGAAACTTCAAGAGAGCGTCCCTGAAGCAACTTTATTTAACATTCCACTTAACGCCACCGAGTGCGCACAGACGACCAGGGAACTCCTGCAACATTCTCCGAGCGTTGACATGGACTTCAGCTGGAGAGAGCTTTTTGGTAAACAGCCATTGCTGGTTCAACAACGCCAAAAGCCTCACTCCTCGGTGAGCGGAGATCCAACCTGCAAGTCATTTGGAGATCCTTCGGTCGTCCTCAACTGCCGTCATCTTCCGTATGAGCATTCAGCTACTACTCGGTGTGGTTCACTTGAGAACCAGGATTTAGTGGTGGGAGAAGACAGGCAGCGACCAGATAAGGTAACATATGAAATCCTGTTGCAAATCTGTTAGGTGACACCCACCCAGCTACCAGGTCTCATCACTTACACATCTCTAAGAAAAAGGAAATATGTAATGCAGAGGTCGTGCGATAAACTGGCAACTTGGGTGGAACCCTGCCTTTGTCCCAAGACAGCCCGGGTAAGCTCCAGCAGCCCTGCAACCCTGATTGCAAGAGAGGCACTGATGGGAAATAAATGGATGTGATACAAAGTGAGAATGTAAAAATGCTATGTATGCTGTGTATAGCCCACCTTTGCCCTGCAGAGAGTGGAATAAGTTCCAGTTGATACTCACCTAGTTTTGATTTAATGTAAAAGTTGGATGCCAAATGAAACAGTGGCTTCACTATTTACCTTTACTTGCAGAGAACCTCTCGACACCTCAGTGAATCCAGACTTTCCCTCCTCAAACACACCTCTCCACCTGCCAACTCCTTGGAAACCAGCGACATCCTAAACGGTGATGCAGTGCGGCCACTCGGCAGCCGGGGTACCACTAGATCCAGTCTGTCAGATCTCCACACAACGCAACAGCCTCTTCAGCTCCTCCAGAGTGCCATCCAGGAGGACGCCTTCTCCAAAGTTACCAGAGACGATTCCAGTAAGGCCAACAGTGAAAACTTGACCAGGCCTGAAGGCAACGCACCACAGAAGAAGACAAAGGATATCAGCTATCGGCTCGGACAGAGAAAGGCTCTTTTTGGAAAGCGCAAACTGTTGAGTGACTACGCCTTGGTCTGTGGGATGTTTGGAATCATTCTCATGGTGGTCGAGACGGAGATGTCAAGAGGATTTTATGAGAAGGTAGGGTAATCCTGTAGGATAGTCTTTTTATTCAGAAAAACGAGATAAAATAACTTGAAAATAAAAAAGAAGGCTGAGTCGCAGAAGAAATAAGTGACAGTTCGGGGGTCTATGTCCCTATGTCGATGGAGCCTCTGGTAACATTTTCTAATAAACAAAACAATTGTTGAGTTTCATATATGAACGAATTCTACTCAATAAAAGCCTGTACCGACTCATAATTAATCAAAATCAGAAGCGCTGTTGTATTTGTTATCCATGACTGCCACTAGCATTTATTCAGGCCATCAGTCTGTAAAACTATAGAAGGGTTGCATCATTAAAGAAAGAAAAAAAACAACAACAAAAAAACAACCTTCAGTGTCATGCTCCGTTTGGTGAAAAATGAAAATGGACTGCTGTGAAAATGGAGTGGTGTTGAATAGATACAAAGGGCTTCACTCTACATTTTCTCTTTCAGGATTCTATATATTCGTATGTCCTGAAGGGCCTGATCAGCCTCTCCACTGGTCTTCTTCTTGGACTCATCTTGTTGTACCACACCAGGGAAATCCAGGTCTGTAATAAAACACAGGATTGAACAGTTAAATGTGCAGTATACTGCAGCAGTGTAACCTTTGCATTCATGCTGGGGAAAAAAATGGGAAGCCACATTGTTAATCTTATTGTGTTTGTAATTTATTCTCTGGCTAAAATTTTGAGTTTGTTGTCATGTGAAGTTATGAATTTATTAAAGTCAAATGATTTTGCTTGAGTAATTGCATTTAATGTTAAGTTGTCTGTGCCTTAATCTTCAAGACTGTATGTAAAGAGACATTTTGAAGTGAATTTGAGCAACAAAGCTTTATTGAGTTTTTTTTTAAAAGATAATTTTACATTTATAATAAATTAACGACCCAATTGTTTATATCTGTGTGGTTACTTTGCTGTATGTTGGTTTACTGAAAAGAAAAAAAATATTCATTGCCATAAAATCTCTCCAGCTCTTTATGGTTGACAACGGAGCAGACGATTGGAGGGTGGCCATGACTTTCCAGCGGATTTTCCTCATTGTGCTGGAGCTCCTGATCTGTGCCATTCATCCCATTCCGGGTCAGTATGTGTTCACCTGGACAGCCAGGCTCACCTTCAGCTACGCGGCATCAGTGGCGGATGCCGACGTGGACATCATCCTATCTGTACCCATGTTCCTGCGTCTCTACCTGATTGGTCGGGTGATGCTGCTCCATAGCAAGCTGTTCACAGACGCCTCCTCTCGCAGCATCGGAGCTCTCAACAAAATAAACTTTGACACTCGATTTGTCATGAAGACGCTGATGACCATTTGCCCTGGGACGGTGCTCCTGGTATTTAGTGTGTCCTGTTGGATTATTGCAGCATGGACAGTGCGTGTGTGTGAAAGGTATCACCTTACATGTATTGCTCTTGTAGTTCTTCCCATAGAATGCATTCATTTTTATTCATCTGCTTATTGAACAATTTGTTGAAGTCACTCAGCATTGTCCCATTTTGATTTTCTTTGTCGTGCCTCTGCAGGTATCATGACGCACAGGAGGTAACTAGCACCTTCCTTGGGGCAATGTGGTTGATCTCTATCACTTTCTTGTCCATCGGCTATGGCGACATGGTCCCTCACACCTACTGTGGGAAAGGGGTTTGTCTTCTGACAGGCATCATGGTAAGTGTAGTCCAGCCAGACCTTTACACACACAACAGCAGTCAGCAACCAGATAATTTAGGACAGCTCGGCAATCCTTTCTGATGTCAAAACTGTATGTGTGAATGTAATAATGTATTGCAGACCATATATAACATGGTTTGGTGAGATTTCATGCAACCACTGTGTCATTAAGCTCCGCTGTCATTCTAAGGGAGCAGGCTGCACTGCTTTGGTTGTCGCTGTTGTGGCTCGGAAATCCGAGCTAACGAGAGCAGAGAAGCACGTCCATAACTTCATGATGGACACTCAACTCTACAAAAAGGTCTGAAGTTTCATTTAAACATGTACATTTGCATCAATAGGTTCAATCAATAAGTTTAATGATGACAAGGGTAATTTTGTTCACCATGTAATTTAAGAAAAAAAATATTTCAGAGGAACCTTACGGCTAATTAGCCACACAAACATAGCTTGTCAAGTTACGTTGTGTGTTCTGCAGATAAAAAACACAGCAGCCAATGTGCTGAGGGAGACGTGGCTCATCTACAAAAATACCAAGCTTGTCAAGAAGGTTGACCATGCCAGAGTCCGCCACCATCAGCGCAAATTCCTGCAAGCCATCCACCAGTAGGTCCAAATGTTACCTGAGAAAGAAGAGTTTGGATATTGTTCAGATGGGATAGATTAGTGAATTTTACATTTTTATCTAAATAATGCATTTTATTTTACACTGAAGTGATATTTATTTATTTATTTATTTATTTGTTTATAGAATGCGGGAAGTGAAAATGGAGCAGAGGAAATTAACTGATCAGGCCAATACAGTTGCAGACCTAGCCAAGGTTCGTGGACATTTAAAAATAATTAAAAAATGGCAATTTCTTGAAAATCTTGTTTGACTTTGATGACGTACAATGTTGTTTTTGAGAATGGATCTTGCATGAAGAAAAAAGGAAACACCTGAGTGAATGAAAGTATCTTTGTGACCGTTTTCAGAGGCGTCATATTTCATCTAGTTTTTGTGAATTTTGGCTCAGTTTGCACATATTTAGTGGGGCATGCCAAAATCTCTAGCATACAAATAATTTGTGTAGCAGAAACCCTACATACTCATTTAGACAGACACATCTTCATTTGAAATTCTTTGTCATTTTTTTCCATTGTGATGGATTGTTCAGAATTGTTCAGATCCATTCAAAAAATAAACAGAAAAAATATCACTTCACAATTACATGTTGTTTAATAAAACACATATTATTAAATTTGATCTTTTTACATTTTATTACTATTACTTTTCATGACTGTTAATAATTCCTTTCGTAAGGGATTTTTCACTTTACTGAACAAGAATATTTGCTAAGACCGTACAGATGAACCACATGATTAAAAACTCAGTGGACATTATGAGGACTGTTTAAATGTGTAATCTTTAGATAGGATTGTCATTACATAGAAATAATCTACACCAGAATTGAAATATTTTAACAGTTTAACAGTCAGCTTGCTGTGATTTCTTGCATTGATCCATTCCAGACTCAGACCATGATATACGACCTGGTCTCGGAGCTCCAGCAGAGAAGTGAGGAGCTGAACAGGAGGATTGAAGTACTGGAGGAGAAACTTGACTCCATCCTCCTTGGTGTCCAGTCGCTGCCTGTTGTGCTTTCTCAAGCAATAACAAAACTACAAAAGGATTTCCTGGACAACTTGGCCTGCCGGGTCCATTTCCTGTCGTCCTCCCTGAGTGCTGAGTGCTGTTCAGTCCCTGCTAGACAGATCTTTCCTGGATCCACCTCCCCAGAGACACCATACGGCTCCTAAGTTTCACTTGGTGCCCAGCAACCTTTTACGAATTCTGGATAGCATTTTGTCACTATATGTGCTTCCATTTCCATCGAGTTTCTCTATCAGTCCAGGGATGGGGTTTTTCCCTAAACGCATCAGTCCATGTGACCTGCCTAGTATCCTCCTAAGCATTTGATTTTAATGCCATTGTTCCTGCTGGTCCTTTTGGTATGATTCAAAGAGAACTAGAAATGAACATTTTGAAATTCGTTAACAAGCTCCTCGAGCTAAAACCACCTCCTATGATTGCCCTGGCCAAAAAGCATTTATTGGGGGTGATGTGGCAAGTGAAAACAACATAAAAAAAACAAAACAAAACAAAACAAAACAAAACAAAACAAAACAAAACAAAACAAAACAAGGCTTATGTCTAGTAATGTAATGGCCAACAGCATTGTGTGTTTCCCCATGTGATGTATCGCTAATACCCGACCTCGACCAAAAGTCTCGTTTGCCACTGGGCCGGCCTTCTGCACTGCAAGACTCGCAAAAGTAAGTTCACGCCATTTCTCAGCCACTGATTGAGTTTCGCACGAGATGGCGATGGCGGCGATTAAATTCGATGGTAAATCGTTTTGTGAAGCCGCATGGCGGGCCAGCCGTTGGTCAGAAGTGATAGATAGAGGGAGCGCCAGCGACGGGGTTGTTTACTTGAACTACCATCTGTCCCGCTGGGGTTACGGAATAACAGGGAACTGCGTAATCTCGCGATACACATCCGGAGGGGAGCTGCACCCACGAGATTGTTGTTTCGCGCGCTGGAGCTAAGCTCCGCTCACATTTGTGACGGACAGCTGAAACGTCCTATAGGATCGATGTGCATAGAGAAAACCAGCCAGTGGCGGCGGAGGGCTCATGGAGCAGGCGGGATATGAAACTCTTAAAGAATAACTCATTGATCAATCTCCAAGAAGGCATAGAGTTGCTCGTTCAAGCTTTACAAAGAAGTACATTTGAAGAGGCCGTGTGTTTTACTTCCTAACGCCAACTTATTGTTTTCACTTGGGTAAACTAAAAGGTAAAACATGTTTTTTTCTCCTCCAAACATTCTTATAACTTTGCAGGTTGTCCTCTTTGGCATATTCACTCTGAGCTAGCTTACAATGGTTTGTGCCTTAACAAAGTCGTAAGTGCTCTACCTCGTTATTGCCCAATTGCGTTGAATAACTCGAGCGAGTTCATCTAAACTTAAATGTATCTTGATTTCTTCTTAGTCGTGAGTAGCTCCCTTCGACGAAAGCAGTTTGTTTTTGATTTGTTATAGAAAAAAAAAAAAAAAAAAACCCGTTAAAGGTCTGCGCTTATAGCGTGGTTTTGCGTTATATCGCCATGCATTGATGAGTGGACGATGAACTCGAATACAGCGAGCTTCTGTTTTGAGCGAGTAACTGAAAAAAAGAAAAGAAAAAAAAAATGTGCAGCACATGGTGACAAATAGGTGTTTCACTCTGGCGCTTCCTGTGAAGCAAAACAAATATTGCTCCTTTTTCCTTTCTTCCCCCCACTCGTATCGGCAGGTAGTGAATCGGCTCGCACATATGCGCGAGTTCTGATAAGAAATAATATTTTTTTTTAAAGAAAAACTATTCACGTCGATAAACGATGTATGTTCCACAGTGTTTCGATGTTGGCTGGTATGTTTCAAGTCTTGTTTATTGTATCCGTAAAGGTTTATTCCGGCCAGACCTCCGTGGAGAGCGCATAGTGAAACTCAGCCGCCGTTCGGCTCGCTGTTGCCAGAAAACACAGTCTAAACACGATTCGCTTTTTTACAGGAAGTGGTTTTTGCTCACTGATGGTCGATCCCAAAGTGGATAGAGTTGTATTTCGGTGCATTTTATTGTCAGAAAGCGAAGGCACATTGTTAGCTAGCGCTCCCTCCTGTCCGGATGTGGCTGCTTTAAAAGAACTGGGAGTGGCCTACAGCTCAGTTTCCCGCACTGTATTTAAATCAGCTTGTTCCCTCCCTTTCTGATACTCTGTCGAAATGACAGCCCACTGCTGACAGCAATACAATGTACGGCCCAGAGGACTGTCTATGCATCTACACTACCGTGAATCATTTAATTAGTCATTTTCATACGTTTAATTTCAACTGAACAGAAAACCTAGAGCTGCACAGTGATATTGTTGACGCAAATTTTAATTAAAAGTGTCTGAAACAAAAACAAGAGTTTCATTTTACGACTTTGGAGTTGATTTTTATACAATATAAACAATGATAAGAAATTCTTTCAGAATCGGTTCAGATATCTGCTGTCAAGTCATTTGATTTTAGTATTTTGCATATAAAAAATAAACGGTAAACTAAATTAAAAAGTTTACAGCTTTGCTCATCCTATTTATTATTTCTGCTTAGAATTGCAGGTAATTCATCTAAAATCATATACAAATCAAACTGCAAGCATCAAAATCTTGCAACCAACATTTTTATTTGCTTACTGTATGACAAAATAAGTTGTACAGTACAATTTATTTTCTCTGTAAGAAATAAAATGCAATCATTTGAATGAAAGTTTAAACATTTCAGTAACGCTCTTATTTTGTTTTATTTGAAACAAACAAACAAACAAACCAAATATTTTAAGATAAAAAAAAACAAAACAGGGTAGGTATTAACAAAACCATTGATGGGATCATTGCTCATAATATCTGCAATAACTGCCATGATTGTAATGCTTTGGTTGTTTGACAAAGGGCAGCTGCAATGTGGATTCAAGTACGTACAATGGATGGAAAGGAGACCCACCGGGTCGACAACTTGTCCAAACTCACTAAAGTGGATGAGCTGCGACTTAAAATCTTGGAGCTCTTCAAAGTGGAGCCCGAGAGGCAGAGGCTGTTCTACCGTGGCAAGCAGGTGGGGCAGCAGGTTCATGTGCAAGGCCCGCATTAAAATCAGTCATTCCAAAGCTATTAAGTTAAGTATGGTTTATTGCCCTTTTGAAAATATTGTTTTTGTGTTTTGGCAGATGGAGGACGGCCACACCATATTTGACTACAATGTTGGCCTGAATGACATTGTGCAGTTGCTCGTTAGGCAGAACGTGACCCCTGCCGCCACTATTAAAAGCAAGGACAAAGAGGCAGAGCTTTCGGACTCTGATTCTGGTTGTGGCTCTACCCAGAGTGAGTCTGACAAGAGCTCAACTCATGGTGAGGTCGAAGGTCAGACCGCCTGCACCTCCGCCCAGACAAATACTGCAGAGCTTATTGATCCAGGATTTGGGTGTTACAAGGTGAGTCTTAAAAACGATAGTTGGAGTTTAATCAATAACATTAAGATGTATTGATGACATGCATATTTTTCCAACATTTGTTTTGTGTTTAAAGATGAATGAATTGGTTGATGCTCGAGACTTGAATATGGGGGCCTGGTTTGAGGCCCAAATTGTGAATGTTACCAAAACGACAAAGGCACCCAAAGATGAGGCAGCTGAAGACGATGAGGAAGAGATACTTTACCATGTCAAATATGAAGAGTAAGAATATTTCTTCTTTTTTTAAGGGCTAAAACTGCATTAACTAGAAATATTGCCAGCTGCAAAGCTGCCGGAACACCAATCTCGTTGGACCTTGCTGACATGTTTTTTTTTTATGTAAAAATTTAAATCATTTTGTAAATGTGTGTGCTTCTGTTTGAGAATAGTGAAGTGGCACTCATTAACGTAGTCTTCCGTTGACATACACTGTGCAAAATGCACATTGCATTTTGTGCCGTTCACTTCTCACGTTCAGACTCTTGTGGTGCTGCACATTTTCACAGCTACCCAGAGAATGGAGTCATTCCGTTGCTTGGCAAGGACGTGCGTCCACGGGCTCGTACAGTGTACCAGTGGCATCAGCTTGAGCCAGGAATGGTCGTCATGGTCAACTACAATCCAGATGACCCCAAGGAACGTGGCTACTGGTATGATGCAGAGATCCAGAAAAAGAGGGAGACCCGCACTCAGAGGGAGATTTGTGCCAAGATTCTTCTTGGGTAAGGATTTTATTTAATGGCAAAAATAAATAGACCTTCCCCCTGTTTAATCATGTTGTGTTGTCTAATTGTTGCTATCGTTCTTTTTTTAATTCTATCTGCAGTGATGCAGGTGACTCTCTCAATGACTGCCGAATTATGTTTTTGACTGAAATCTATAAAATTGAGGAGCCCGGTTCTCTAAGCGACGTGCCACCAGGCTCGGAGAGTCCACTGAAAAGTAAGTCCCTCTTGGGAGATGGAAGATACCTTTTGATTGAAACTGTATTCAGAAAGAGTCGCAGCACATATCCTGCTTGACGTTGTACGAAACTTAAGCCGCCTGTGCAGGAATATTAACAAAGTTTTCTGCCTATCTGAATCTCTGTAGAAATCTGTTATTCTGAGGTTTATTTTTTTTTCTTTTGTAATATCTTGTGAAGTTTCTTATGAAATGTTTATATTCATTAGGGTCAAATGGGCCTGAGTGCAAACGCTGCAAGGATAATCCCGACAAGAACTGTCAGTGGTGTAACTGCCATATCTGTGGCATCAAACAAGACCCTGAAAAGCAGCTGCTGTGTGATGAGTGTGATATGGCCTATCACACCTACTGTCTGAACCCACCACTGACCTCCATCCCAGAAGACGAGGACTGGTTTGTAATTTTTTTTTATTCATATTTTCAAAACAAACAATGTAGTTTAGAATAGATTATGGTTATCTAATAATATTTTTGTTTCTGTAAGAGGCTCTCCTCTGGCCTAAATTACGCCTTGTAACATATGACCGTGTGAAACTAATGTTGGAGCTCAACTGAGCAGCCATCGAAATCTAAATGTTAAAGCAGTTTGAGTTATTTCAAAGGCATCATAGTCGGGTCATATTTCTTTTTTCTATTTTTTGACTACGTGTCCATTCACAGCTTCTAATGTAAGTGTTGTAATTTCTCAGGTACTGCCCTACTTGCCGTAATGACAGCAGTCAGGTCGTGCTGGCTGGAGAGAAGCTGAAGGAGAGCAAGAAGAAATCCAAGATGGCCTCTGCCAACTCGTCCAGCCAGAGGGACTGGGGCAAGGTGGGTGCTGGAGCGTGGCTGTTTGACAGTTACATTAAGAGAACTAAAAATTAGCATCTGGATGAACTTCAAAATGTTTTTGTTCGTCTTTTAAAGAAAACAGTTCATTTATTTCTTTTTCTTATAAAGATAATTTCATGTCTTTAATCACCTTGATTTTAAACCTGTCAAAATCCAAATGATTTTCTTCTGCAGGGTATGGCCTGTGTTGGTCGAACCAAGCAGTGCACAATTGTTCCGTCCAACCACAATGGCCCAATTCCAGGTGTCCCAGTTGGATCACAATGGAAATTCAGAGTGCAGGTCAGCCAAGTTGTGTTTTTTATTTTTTATTTATTTATTTATTTATTTTTAAAATGAAAACTAGCAACAGGACAGCTTTGATGTAATATTGCTTTCATACAACAGTTCTGTGAACTTTACAGTGGCCTTGTAGACTGTAAAAATTATTCATTCTTATTCTGATTTCTATACCTATGCTAACAAATGAACTCCTTAGCTACCGCAACAGTCGGCAAAACCTATGAGCTGGAGTAAAGTAAAGTCCGAAGGCCTATTCCTTTTACCCTGTATATCGGCAATAATGGAATGTTCCAATAACAATGCTTTCTCACGTTCAAGTGTTGACCATAACCTGCATGATTTTTGTGGAATTATTATGATTATTTTTTAATATTTGTGTATCCTTCCTAGGTCAGTGAATCTGGCGTCCACAGGCCACATGTTGCTGGTATCCACGGCAGAAGCAACGATGGTGCTTATTCACTGGTCCTAGCAGGAGGCTATGAGGATGATGTGGTATGTTTCAGTTCATCTTTTTTTTTTTTTTTTTCATTTATTCACTTGTTGATTCATTTTTTTTTTTAAATAGTGCAGTCAATTGGTTTCTCTCTCCTCCCCATACTAGGATGATGGTAATGAATTTACGTACACTGGCTCTGGAGGTCGTGACCTCTCTGGAAACAAGAGGACGGCTGAGCAGTCGTGTGATCAAACACTCACCCACATGAATCGGTATGAAGATTAAACTCACGACATATTTATTTCTAAAGAACTAACCTTTTTGACCAAGCATTGCATGTTGCCGTTATTGTGCGCAGGGCACTGGCTCTGAACTGCAACGTTCCTGTCAATGACAAGAAAGGGGCCGAGGCCAAGAACTGGAAGGAGGGTAGATCAGTTCGAGTTGTGCGCAGCTGCAAGGGTCGCAAGCACAGCAAATACTGCCCTGAGGAAGGAAACCGATATGATGGCATTTACAAGGTATGGACAAAGTGTTGAGATTACTAATTAAATCACACTTGCAGTACATTATTGTTTAAGCTGGACAGAGTGTGGCTGTCTGTTGATCATGATTATTATTTTTTTTTATCCTAAGGCAATTTTGGAATAGTGAATTCATTGCTGCTCATATGCTGTTATCAACCAAACAACAAATAGATGCCTAAATATCATATTGTGGCAGTAATTCGAGGCTGTGTGTGTATAATTTAATACTCATGACATTTAGCGCATTTTGTTGCGTCTCTCTGCAGTTTCTAATTCTTTGATTGACACTCAGGTGGTGAAATATTGGCCTGACAAAGGAAAGTCTGGCTTTTTGGTGTGGCGTTATCTGCTTAAACGTGACGACGATGAACCAGCACCGTGGACCAGAGATGGCAAGGACCGCATCAAGAAGTTGGGTCTTACAATGCAGGTAAAGATCAGAAATATCTGTAGGACCGACATCAGTTAGTTATTTCTCATAATTTCATGTGTATTCTAGAAATGTAACTTTTAGCAAAATCCTTTCTTGTTTTATTCTGTTATTTAAATGTTTAACGTTTAAATGGTTGACTTGATGTTGTTCCAGTATCCTGCTGGATATCAGAAAGAGAAGGAAAACAAAAATGAGGTTGAGGAAGTGGAGGAGGCAACACCGAGCAAATCAAAACGAAAGAGAAAGTCTCAGGCCAGTGGTGAGTGCTGATGTCCTCTATACTCATAATGTGAATAAAATTACACCTTTTGCATTTATCCATTCCTTGGAGTCCTTCTTAGATGTATATATCCAAAGGAAATACAAATTATATTTTCTGGCAAGTTATTAACTGCCTGAAAAACAATTCTGTATTTCTGCATGTTGGTCTTTTTTGTCATATTTTATTGACTTAAACAAGAGTACCTCACGCACATAAAAAGTAATTAATGTCTAACCCCCTAAGACTTGTATATTTTTTTCCCTGACCAGAGTCCAAGACCTCGCCTGCAAAGAACCCCAAGAAGGTAAAAGTAGAAGAGTACAAGCTAACCAGGGAGCAGAAAGCCCTCATCAAGAATGATGAGGCGAACAAAAAAGTGTGGGATGAAGCCATGCAATCGCTGTCACTCGGACCAGTAAGGATCCTTTATTTTTTTATTTATAAGATTCCACTAAAACAGTAAATCAGGCGACGGATAGTAAATTTAGGGTTTATTATTCATGGATATAGTATTGACAAACCCGGTCATGACGTCATACTGTGAATTGCTTATTCTCCTTGCATGAAATCAAGCAAATGCGTGTTACTTAGTTCCTCTTTTTTTTTTTTTCTCCAAGAAATTCTTGAACAAGGTCGAAGAGGTTTTCCTCTGCATTTGCTGCCAAGATGTGGTCTTCCAGCCAATCACCACAGAGTGTCAACACAATGTGTGCAGGGTAAGAAACACTTGGCACCAAGTTTTGATCAAAGCATCCAATTTTTAAATACTGTTGGTGTTGTTGATGTCCTTGTACTTGAAAGCGCTGTAATACAGGCATTGAATAAAACATTCTGATTTCTTAGATGATTGGAAGTTGATTCTACAGTAGAATTTTCTTGCACTCACTTAGGTTACTTTGTCATCTCAATACAACTAAGTCTTTAACTGACAATTCAGATTAAAAATCCCCACTTGAGTTAACGTTCATTGTTTGCCTCCTCTAGGAATGCCTCCAGCGGTCCTTCAGAGCAGAGGTGTACACATGCCCGGCGTGCAGGCACGATCTGGGCAAAAACTACTCCATGACTGTCAACAAATCCCTGCAAGATATTCTAAGTCAGTTTTTCCCTGGATATAGCAATGGGCGATGATCATCGTTTCTGCTGACACAAGAGGACGAGCAATGCAAACTGTAAGGGGAATTTTCTGTAGAGGCAATAAAGAATCACTTTCTCCTTAATATATTTTTATGATTATAAAACTACAAATTTTGTGGACTTCAATGCTACTTTTTTTTTTTTTTTTTCTTTTTTTTTACAGGGGATCTGTTATATGTAGTTAACAGTAATTTGAAAAAAAAAAAAGTCCTTTTTGTATCTATACCATAATTCCATTAATGCTTTCAACTGTGACATTACCCTTGACCTTTTTCCATTTTTATATCAATTAACTAATGCTAATGTTATCAGAAATATCCAAGGTTTGTTTCTTAAACTAAATCCCTCCATGTTTATCACTCCTGTAGAGGCACCTGAGCTGAGTTTTTTTTTTTTTTTTTTTTTGTACATGTTTCTTAGAACGTTTGTAGTTGCTGCCGTTAATTTTTGCTTTGGATTTTTTTGTCGTTGCCATTTTGGTGCAGTTTTATTCTTTTTAAAGGATTTTGCGGTCTGGAAAGGCTGTTTTCAATTTATGTGACTTACTGTACCTCTTCTAGGTGTGTCTGCTGACAATGACTGTAAACAAGTTTTCACCCGAAGAAATAATTTGACTTACAAGATAAAAATGTACCAACTCTCATGATGAGCTCATCATGAGAGACGTCTGTGTTGTGCTATTGGCCCAAGCATGATCAGACAACTTGGAAAAGACACAACTAACTTGTAGTCAATAACTCACACAAAGAAACCGGCATGTACAAATTTATATATATTTTTGTTTCCTGCTTTTCAGGAGTGTTAAGTGTCTTACAAGAGCAGTGTCATCAACCTAAAAGACTTTTGTTAACTTTTATATTGGTTTATGTGTTTTTGCAAAGTTCTTTCCACATGTGTGGGGATGTGTCAATTTCACAGTTGCTATAAATTTCCTATAACCCTAATGCTTAACATGGTAGATCTTAAAACCTATATTGGTATAGATTAATTTCCTTGTTTTGAATTGTTTCACATTGGGAATGGGTGAGATTTCTAACAAAAAAAAATGTAATGTAGAATCTCTCCTAATCCTAAGAATCCTGTCCCGTATTTTTGCTAAGAATTAAAACTTCTACCATTATATTCTTATATTCTCTATTGCCATTTTTATTTTTGTGTTTTGGTCACTTGAACTACGCAAACCTTAAAAAGCAGAACAAAAACACACAAAAAGAAAAGAAAATTGCACACACGCGCTGCACCCACAATTTGAAAGGGGAACCCGCTTAATTATACTGACGTTATATTGCTTTTTCCATTACAGTTGTCTTCATTATTATGGTGGTGTTTCTTTATGCCAGCATTTTAAGTTTTAAGAGGCAGTTATTTCCGTAGATTGGAAAATGTATATTTTTCAGAAATTGTATAATTTTTTAGTAATTGTAGTTTTGACGTAGTTTTAGGACGTGTTGATTGCACATGTTTGGTGCAAAGGTTTGTTAATACATTTTCAGTGTTATTCAATAAAAAGTAAAACTCAGGTTTGTGTTTTTGTGTCTTTCTAAATACTGCTGAATTTTCTTTTTCTTTTTTTTTTTTTTGCACTAAGGTAAATCACAAGATTTGGCAAATTACTCTTAAATAACAAAGCGGTTTAACCTGTGCTTAATGTAATTAATGGCTTGCGAGTAATCGCAATTAGTAACTGGTTAAACGCGCTTGCCCCAGTTCTGTCTCTCTCTCTCTTTCTCGAGGATCAGCCTCCTGCGAACCCTTGTCGTGTGTACGTGAGAGGCGTGAACGTTGACTTATCATTAAAAGGCACCCAGCGAGCCTTAAGGCATACCGGTTTCTACTGGCCGCTAAACGTGTCATTTGAGGGCGGAACCAATGCTATCGTTCTGTTTTTAACCAAGAGGCGCAGCGTTCGGAAGCCTCGGCCAATCGCGTGGCTAGGCTTCTTCAGTGGGCGTGACTGTTAAATAGCCTTAGCTAGCTAGTACAAGAGGAAAGTCGATATAGTGGATATTTTGCAAAACGAAACTATATCAATTGGGATTAACACGATAAAGAAAATACACCGCCGCAGGAGGTAATGTTTGCTCGTATGAGATCGCTTTTGCCCCATTCTTCTTGGTGTAATGGTGTTGGTAGTGGTGGTCGTCGCGGTGTTTTGTTTTTTCCCCCTTCCTAATGCAGATGGAAGTGGCTAGCTATGTGCTAGCCAATGGTGGCCAGCGAACAGAAGAGAAGCCGAGGTGAACACGGTCGAAGCGGTGTCTGCTCCGCGTGCATATGTCGTTGGAATGCAATTGGCGGTTATGATACGTGCTACGCAGTTGAAGCAACTGCGGGTCTCCGTGCCGTTTTGCTGCTCTCCCTCGGTGTATTGCTAGCGGCTAAAGCTGAAAGCTCCCAGGGGCACAATCGTTCTCGACAGCAGCAGCGAGCTCCCAACAGCAGTTCCATTCCCATACAACCGCGTCATTTTTACCCCGATAATAGTAAACTGGCTCGCTATCGAGGAAACGAGTGAGACTTTGGATTAGTGATTCATTGAAAGACTTCGGGTGCGCCATTGTAACTATGTTCTCTAGTGGATTTAAAGGGGCACATCTAGGCCCTCTTGTTGTGATTTGACAGCTGGGGGTGGGGGTTGGGGGGTTTGGAGGGGGGGGGGGTCATGTGGTTATCGACTACCCATAGCATCGCAGATCATAGTATCTTGTAGGCAGAGGATTACACGTTAACAGACAACCTCACAGAATGTTTTAGCTCCATATCAATTACACAATTCAAAACAAATTGACTGACTTGTATTTTTATTTTAAGTTTCAGCGCAACGCCCCCCCCCCCCCCCCCCCCCACTGCGTTCTGTTTGTGCGTGTGCAAAAAACTTGTTGAAAGTGCATTTGGCTTCCCAGTATTGGGACCTTTTGGGACCTGCCAACAGCAAGTGGTGGTGACCCTATTGCTCATGAGATGAAGGTTGCAAACAACTAAATTCTTTTAGAACAATGGCATGGAGTAACATTACTTTCTAAACAAGTTGGTAGTGTAGTGAAATCGGCCTTAAGTTGGTAGTGTAGTGAAATCGGCCATAACTTGTTGTAAATAATATATATAATAGTATAAGTAGTATAAGGGTCCAAAATGATTAGCAGGAAAACACACACACATGTTCTTATTTTTGCTTGTCTTCCTTCAGGTTTCCCTGCAACTCTGATTGAGCCCATGGCTACCGTCATGCCCATGGATATGGTGCCGGCATCGCACCCCGGCCCAGTACCCCCCAACACCGCCCCACCTTCTCCCCCAGATCCCAGCTGCATTGTCGCCCAGGACCAGATTCCCACCCAGGAGCCAGCAATAGCAGAAACAGCAGTGACCTCAGAAAGCGATTCTGCTCCAGGTCTCAGTGTTACTCAGTTAGCAGACTCCGGCAAGGGCACAGGCCTCCCGCTGGGGTCTGACACACCTTCAACCCCTCTGCCATCAGAAGCCAACAACAAGAACCCCAGTTGCAAGATCATGACCTTCAGGCCAACGATGGAGGAGTTTAAGGACTTTGCTAAGTACATAGTCTACATGGAGAGTCAAGGAGCTCACCGGGCTGGCCTGGCAAAAGTGAGAAAAAAAAAAAACATATATAAAATTTGCTACACTTGAAAGTGCGTTCGTGTGAAGAAAACAGGTCAGCCTTATTCCTGGTGGATCTCAGAGTGGCTGCCATGGCACCCAAGGGTGATAAATTATTAGTTAGTAATTGGAATTTTTCTTAGTCAATTATAAAATTCTATTATTTATGTATTTTTAAATGTGAAGAAATTTCAGACATTAGCAGGCTAAATAAAGTCTGAATAAGTAGACGTGGCAAATATTTCTTGACATATGTTTTGACGTATCTTTTATTGACAATTATGATAACAATGAATGAATCACAATAATCACATGTTATTGTTAGCATTGACATTGAAAACACTGGTGAAATCAATGTTGCTTGATATGACACTGTGAAATGTCTCAAGATTTATCAAATGATAAAGGGAAACAATATTTGTCTGTTACCAGGTGATTCCTCCGGAGGGCTGGAAGCCACGAAAGTGCTATGAAACCATTGAGGACATGGTGATCCCAGCACCCATTACGCAGGTGGTGACTGGACAGTCGGGTCTGTTCACTCAGTACAATATCCAGAAGAAATCCATGACTGTGAGCGAGTACCGAAAACTTGCCAACAGCAAGAAGTGAGAATTTCATCCACTCCATCTCCTGTTTATATGTGTATATTACATGTGTGGGGACCAATAATGTTTTTCTCTTTTCTGAGTATTGAATTACATGGTTAAGAATTAACTGCCAAATGCCTTTAAAGAAGGCTATAAAACATGAGCTTTAAGGCACTTGGTTAAAGTTTTAAGCACATTTTTTTATCTTGTTTTGTAATCTATACATACATCCAAAGATGTAATTGTTTTAGACTTAGAGGGTCATCAAACACAAATCTCAAAGGAGAAAGAGATTCATTTCCTTTGATGGTACTAGAGGTCTCACCCCTCAAGTATTTATTTAGTGTCTTTATTGCCCTCTAGTGGTCTTGAGGCACCTCAATGAAATCTAGGGTAGTTTATTAAAAGGTAGAAGAGCCATGTGTGTATCTTTTGAGCATTTGGGTACATATGCTCATCTCATAAGCCTTATCTGTGTTTAGGTACTGCACTCCGCGGCACAAAGACTTTGACGACCTTGAGAGGAAGTACTGGAAGAACCTGACATTTGTGTCACCCATTTATGGTGCTGATGTCAGTGGCTCCATCTACGACGAGGTGAGGGTTGGTTTTATTGCAAAAAGGCCGGACGCATACAAATTGTCTATGATATACGAAACCTTAAATGTTTGTCCGTTTGCCCGTCGTCGGTAGAAAAACGACAATGACACTTCAGCGACCCCCCCCCCCCCCTTTTTTTTTTTTGGACTCGAACACCAGCTGGCGGTTAGAGTTGACCCTCTACAAATGTTTCCTTCTTCTCAGGACGTTCACGAGTGGAACATTGGTCACCTCAACACGCTGCTGGACATGGTGGAGCAGGAGTGCGGCATCGTCATTGAGGGCGTCAACACCCCCTACCTCTACTTTGGCATGTGGAAGACCACCTTCGCCTGGCACACTGAGGACATGGACCTCTACAGCATTAACTACCTGCACTTCGGACAGTCCAAGTCATGGTCAGTGTTTATTCCCTCCCTGTGTTTTCTGCTCGGTTTTCATGTTCTGTTAGTAACTCTTCACTTCTAATGGGAATTGTACAATAAAGGCAACATGAGCTTTTACTTCCATTTAGTGCAACGTGATATAGAAATCGGAACTGCTGTTGGAATTTATTTGTTTTTTTTATTTGTTCATTCGTTTTTAGCGTTTGGACTCTTGAGCCGTCGCTTCCTCTTCTACCGTATTTTCATTACGATGCTTGTAAATTGGCACCTTAAAAGATGCTCGGATTTTCAATGTGGCATCCTGCTGTGTTTTCACTCTGCATTGAAAGGAGTCTAAAGATGTCGTTTGTTTTTTGAGCCCTTTCTATCCTCACGTAAACGCGCCGCAACTTTAGTAAAACACATGCAAATAGCATGAGATGCGCTCCAAGTGACCGGCGCGTTCACTCGACGGTCACGAGGTTCCGGCATCATATGCCACGATACCACTCGGCGCTTTCCTTGCTTGCTCCGAGGTTGTTCGTTGATTACACGAGACGAGGGAGGAGTTTGAGCGATGGAGAGGGGCGAGGGTGGGGCGGTGCGGCGTTGGCCGCGTCACTTCCTGCCTGGCTGCGTATTTTGTGTGCGCAGCGTCGTCGGCAAATGAGGACGCTTGAGCTCTTCTCACATGCAGGAGAGAAAATGCCACCGGGCAAAAAGACGAATACGGATTCTCCAGGCGTTTTCTCCTCTTTGCTTTTGTGACATTTCAAGCGGCTGTAATTTACCTGCTTTTTTTTTTTGCAAGGCGAAAAGTGTAGATTCACCAATATGGGGTGGATTCACGAAACTCAGTTGTTGCGTTTTGTTCATCGCCTTCATTTATTTCTCACCTTCCCTCTGTTTTTCAGTTCCTGTGTTCGCCTTCCTTTTTTTCAATATCTCTGAAAGGGAATCACTTGGTGTTTGCACTTCGTGTGTGGAAGGGGGGGTAATTACAGGCTGCTGAACAAAGCACAGCCCTGTAAAACAGACACCCTCTCCCTTTCTGACCCCCCCCCCCCATGATGCAGCCGTTTGTGAAATTAGGTCTATTCCCCCTGCAACTGTGCTCCCATCAAAGTCTGGTCCCACTGTAACAACTAGCACCGCTGCACATGCTGGTGGATCCGTTAAAAAAAAAAAAAAACCCCAAAAAAAACAGTACCTGAGTCTCAGCAGCCTGTCACTTTCTCCTTGCCTTTGAGCCACTATCATTCTTTCCCCGCTTTTTTTTTTTTTTAACTGTTGAAACCCACTTCGCCATCCACCGCAACACACACTAATGCAGCTGCTGTCAGATAAAAGGTGAGCCATGTGGGGGAGAGGGGAAGGGTGGGTGGGTGCGGGGAAAAGCTGACGAAAGAGAAGTGAAAGGGATGTTCTGAAGTGGATCGGAGCTGCAGCTTCCCTCCACAACGGAGTTGTACGTTGTGACTGCAGCAGTTCTGACGACTGACTGTAGCCCAGCGGTTGGAATCTCTCTCGCTTTTGACAGCTTTCAGTCCCCCACAAGAGAAAAGTAGAGCAGAAGGCCTGCTTATTGCTGTGGCTGCAGCTGTTATTTATTTATTTATTTATTTATTTTGTTACGCTGCAGGTTTGCGTTTGCAGTGGCGTATGTAAATCTTCAAAAACAATGTTTTTAATATTCCATGAGTTTTCCTATGTGCATTTTATACTGATGTCGCCTCTGTCCGTCCCCCACATATGCATTTACTCTTTGGTTTCCTTTGAGAGACAACGCGAAGCGGCCTCCCTGTTTGTGTTGCTGCGGCGCAGTCGGCCTATTAGTTTAACGTGCCAGGGAAGCTGTTACTCGAGCAGGAAAAGTTCAAGCGCTCGCTTGCTTGTTTTGGTTGTTTTTTTTTGTTTATTTGTTTAGTTTTTTTTTCTTTTTCTGCTGCTGATAAAGTGATAGACGTGTTGCTGTCATGGCAACCGTGGTAGGAAGGGCTACAGCAGAAGGAACGCTGATCAACGGTTTGCCGCGCGTCTTCTTCCTGGGTCTTGTGCAAGCTGCAAAGTTAATCTGGCGTGCGTCGACGTGTTGCGATGCTTCTTTTGGTTGCACGTCCTTCTGTAGATAAGATGGAACAGATTGATAATGAATTCGCCTTTAAAACTGGGGTTTCTGATGTTTCAGGAGCCACATTCATTCATGGTCTGCATGTGCATAATATGCTTTTCACCTATATCGTTTAATAATAATAATAATAATAATAATATAATAATAATAATAATAATAATAATAATGATAATAATAATGATACATTTAAATAAATAAACAAGCAAACAAATCCACCTTCTGGATAGGACCAAAAGGTGGCAGTGTGGCACCTTGTCTAACCAGTCTTTCCCAGCCACTATTTCCTACTGTGGACCACTAATTCTTTACATCTTCCCTACTTCCTCTTTTTTTCATTTGTGGCGGGGGGGCTTTTATTCCTTCACAGGATTTCTAAGTACTAAACATTGCTATACGATGAGTTTATACCAACGCTGTGGTCATGAGTTGCAAAATATGACCATACAGTATTTACAACATCCATCAGCATGCCAATGATTCATTACTGTGCCGGATCAAAACGTTGGCCACAGTAGTGAATAGCCGCAACACACAAAGTGAAACACTTTTTTTTTTCCTTGTGAAAATCTTTTTGTTGTATTTTTTCCTTGTAAACGGTACTACTAAAGCAACACTGAAGAGGAAAAAAAAAAGTTGTTAAATGTCATATCGTCTCACTTAACCTCTCCTCCTTTGCCCCCCCCCCCCCCGTGCAGGTATGCTGTCCCACCTGAGCATGGCAAGAGGCTAGAGAGGCTGGCCCAAGGTAAGAGTCTCACGGTTGTTGCCCAAACAGGTGGAGAAAATGCTTTAACAGTCCAGCACACACCCTGAACGTAGCACAGCTACAGCCCAGTGCAGGACTACTTTTAATCTGGTTCCTGTCAGCTCCAACTGGTACTCTGACTGCAGGGTGTCTGGAGCCCTACCTAACCAACACCCCACTGCACCTGCAGTGCACCCCATTCGCACGTGCACAACTGTAGAATTGCAACTTATTTTTTGTGGTTTCATGTGGAATGCCCGATTTTACTGAGTAAGAGTTGCAGCTGTCGGCTTTTAAGCGATTTATTATTTCCAAATGTGGTGTTGTGTGACAATTGTGAATTGTTGACAATCTATGTTTTTTGCTTGTGCCGCGTTTTAGAAAGTGGAAACCAGCGGTTTTGATGCCACAATTGGCACTAATGTCTCGCCGAGTGTTTTTTGTTTCTTTGGGAGGCTGTAAACAAAGGGCTAAATGTACTCTGTTGAGAAAAATGCATTCCGTATGTATTACTCTCTATTACGTTGCCAAGACTATTAAGGCGCGAACGCACTCACGCTCAATTTAAACTAGTTGATTCACACAAAAATTGTATTGGCAGCCAGACTATATTGATTCAAAATGTCCAGGGTCAGTTTTCCTTGAGACAAATTTATATCCTGATGGTGATGAAGAGAAAAAGGCGACTTTGCTATGAGGTTCGCCGGCAGTCGGTCAGTTGCGTGGACCTTCCGTCTGTCTCCATGACAGCTTAAAAAGATCTTAACTGCGGGCTTTAATCTTGTTGTACATGTGTATAGTGACAATCAAAGGCATTCCATTCTATTTAGTTGGCAGGGCATTCTGTAAACCACCTTCTATAGATCCTGCAACTCGGTGATGCAAGTTGAGTTTGTCCGACTGCAGCGTTCTCCTCCCGTATCTGAACAGCTGGCAGAGGGAGGAGAGCACTGCCGTCGATATTTAACAAGCACCGGTTGACCTACCGGAGCCATTGTCGGCACAGGTAGCCGACTGTTAATGAAATCCTAATAAGACAGTTGGCAGTGCGGTAGGTACGTTCCACTGGGCCAGGACAGCAGCCGCGGTATTAAAACAAATAGAACATAAGAGAGACATCTATAGATTCTGTGAACTTGTTGGGTAGAGTGGGGAGGGGAGGGGAGGGGAGGGGGAGGGGAAGTGTTGGGACCTGTGAGGCGTCGGGGCTCGGAGGTGAAAACATAATTTTTCAACTCAAAAAGACAGAATAAAGTCTTTAAGTTAATATTATCCCGCGGAGGGCTCAGAGAGCCAGCTGCATTTTAATGGGGATTAATACCGGGGCTCTGCTGGCACATTATTCACCTTTATCAGCTCCAACAAGCAGGCGGGCGATGAGAGAGTAGAGAGGCCCTCGCTCCCTCTCTTGCTTTGTAGGTCGGAAACAGAGGCTAAAACAATGCGGTGAGAATGAAGGATGAAATAGGTGCAGATTAGACTGTCATTCACGTTAACTGTTTGGAGGCTGGGGTGGGACCTCCCCCCAGAGGCACCAGTGGGCACAGAGTGGCGGCAAAGAGTGGGAGAGCGGGCAATGAAGGAGAAGTTCTTGCTTTTGATTGTGCAGGGGCTGCACGGGTCTCTCTCCGTCTCTCGCTCGCTCTCTCCGAGAGCAGAATTGAGCCTTTGTTTTAGAGAGGGAGCTGCGGCGTTGAAACCCCAAATGTCACTGCTGAATATTACGATCTCACAGCCCTGTGTGGTTAACAAAGCAGACGGGGGTGTTTTGTAGCACGGAATGCAGCGTTAGAAAGTTCCTGCCTCTGCCAGTTGGCTCTGCCATTTCATTTTTAATGCCGTGACAACGACAAAAGCCACAAACTTTTCTTTCTTTTTTTTTTTTTTTTTTTTTTACGCCAGCTCACGTTCTCATTAACACGGTTCTCAGTAATCCCTCGAGGATTCTTTTTTTTATTTAGCACAATCATTCATAAGCCCTAGAGAACAATCTTTGAAAAAATATAGATTTAATTAAAATTAGATTTTTGCATGAGCTGCATGAGATCACATTAGATGACAGAGATTAACATGTATTTGTCAATTTAATGTTTTGTGTTTATGACATGAACGGTCGTGCCCATTGTTTAGTAAAGAGATGCACAGCCACTGTGTCATCGTAGCTGCTTTGTCATTTTACACCAGACAACAATTCACGATTCAATTTTGTTATGAGTTGTGAATGTTGATGTAATTCATATGTGCATTCATATATGACTCCACAATATTTTAAAGTCCTCAAGTATGATTTTGTAAATGAACAAACTCACTGTTTTATCGTACATTGCGTCACCTGATTGTCACCGACGTATCGTTTCCCCATTGTTTAATTGCCGTCTCCAGGCTTCTTTCCTGGAAGCTCCCAAGGCTGTGATGCTTTCCTCCGGCACAAGATGACACTGATTTCGCCATCCATCCTGAAGAAGTACAGCATTCCATTCGACAGGGTGAGTCGCAGCCTCCTTTGGTCGGAGAGAGAGAGAGAGAGAGAGAGAGAGAGAGAGAGAGAGAGAGAGAGAGAGAGAGAGAGAGAGAGAGAGAGAGAGAGAGAGAGAGAAGAGAGAGAGAGAGAGAGAGAGAGAGAGAGAGAGAGAGAGAGAGAGAGAGAGAGAGAGAGAGAGAGAGAGAGAGAGAGAGAGAGAGAGAGAGAGAGAGAGAGAGAGAGAGAGAGAGAGAGAAGAGAGACCCTCTGAGCTCTGAAGTTATAAAAAGTAGTTTCCCATCCATTGGTCATTAAATATGTGAGATATGTAATAACCTCGACTAATGCTGTTCTTTGCAGTAAATGGTCTACAGTGTAGAATTACAACCTGATCAATATTTATGGTGAAGTGTGATCAGATCCGGCTGAAACAAGCATGGATGGATAAACAACACCTTGCAGTAGTAGTTCACCTACCAGCGTCTCTGCAGCTGTCCCTGTCGTGGTGTCTGACTCAATAGTCGCCTGGGTCTCGGCTTCACGAAGAACCACAGCCAGACACAAAGGTTAAGTTTAGGGCGAGGCATTTAAAAAAAATAAAATAAAAAAAAATAGTGCTTCGCTTCACAAATGTTTGAAAGGCACTCATAATAGCACACAGCTACACTCTGTTCGTGCACTCTGTTGCACGAAATTAAAATTGCTGGCGATTCAGAAAAGTGTAGAGAAGAGCACTGAATAGCAGAACTGCGAAGAACTTCAAAAAGTCATTGTTACCTCTGTGAGACGGCTTTATCGTTATTTTTTATTGTAAGAACAATTCACATGTTTTTTGTTATGTCCGTTATGTTTACTACCTCCTTGGTTTGTGCCTTTGAAAGGGATAACTAAAGGGATTGATTGAGTGTAGCGTGTAAAAGAATATATATCAGTCCATTGTTAAAAAAAATAAAATATTCAAACATTTGTTTTTCTATATTAATACTATGTACACTGTACGTACACTGTACAGTAATCTCCAATCGTATATTTATCAAGGAGTTTAGATGAACAGATTCTTTTTTGCTTTTGCCCTTCTTAATGTGTGTGTGTGTGTGTGTGTGTTATCCAGGTAACCCAGAACGAAGGGGAGTTCATGATCACTTTTCCTTACGGCTACCACGCTGGTTTCAACCACGGCTTCAACTGCGCAGAGTCGACAAACTTTGCCACCCTGCGCTGGGTGGACTATGGAAAGATGGCGACACAGGTAGGCTGTTATATGAGGTGTGTCTGAGAAGGTGCTGCTGAATTTTTCAAAATGATAGGAGGAAGTGGAAACGATTACATGTAATGTAATGTAATTTGGCCTTCACGTTACTGCCGCCATGTATTAACGCACATTACGCTTCGGCCAGCTCCCCTCGTTCCATATAAAATAACATTTTCTATTGCAAAAAAAAAAAAAAACTGAAATATTAAATTGAATAGAGTGCATATAATTAAACAAGTGAGTGTGTCTGACAAAGTAATGACAGCTCTGGTTCTTGGCCTTTCTGAAAAGACATTTTCACTGAAGTATGAAAGCTTCTTCCTTTAATTCCATCTGTTTGTGAAGACAACCGTAACCCTCACATTAGTGCTTCGTCCTAAACTGCTGCTTCGCCTGCCTGCTGCTGAGCAATGACTGTACAGCACATGCAATGATTGTGATGAAAAGTGAAAATGCAAAGAGAAAGTCTCTTTAAAAAAAAAAATCCCCCCTTTTGTTTCTTTTCTATACGTCACTCTTCATTTTCCCGTCCAGTTCCCCCCTCTTCTCCCTCGCGAGCCGGGGGTTGGTGCGCACGTGTGTCTGCGTGCCGGCCGTTCTTCACTGCTTCCTCTCTACTTGACTGCGTGCCAGATTTATGTGGTGCCAGTTTGCCGGAGTACATCTCCCTCCCACCTCTCTCTCTTTCTCATTTCCAAGCCTTCTTACTTTACCCATGTGGCCCTTTGCAATTTAAGGAGCAGCAGACCGGCGGTCTTCCTCTCCACCCGACCCGGTGCACCAGAAAGCGTCTCTGCTATACTTGTCTCGACCTGATAAAGAAGGGCCATCCCCTCCGCACCGTTAATCCGAGTCGACAAACCGACAGCAAGGCGGCGCACGCAGGCAAATGAGTGTGGAGGAGACGGACCGTCGCTTACTTGCGCTTTTGTTCTGTCACACACACGTCTATTGATCCAGGAGGGAAGGGCTGATCTGGTAACAAGTTTGGCATTGTCCTGTAGCAAAAAGCCAAACTGTAAACTGCTGCTCACTGAGCAGGTCCGTCAATTGTTAAACCAAATGGAAAGATGAGTTTCCCCTCAACCTTATTCTCGAATTCACTGCAATATCAACATTTTTCTGCCTTTCATTCATGAGAATATTCCCTCTGTCTTCATTCTCACAACCAACAGCAAAGTTAACTTTAAAAGACACCATTACTACTTGTTGAAATCTTATTAGGGCAATATGCAATAAAGACATGTCTGGTCTGATCGTGAATGGCTTTAGCGTTGTAAGCGTTCTGATGCCCCCCCCCCCCGCTCTCTCTCTCTCTCTGAGAGCAGTGAGGGTGTGCCCTCGTTTTGACGCTCCTGGAATCCTGGAACAAGATATGAAAGATGGCAAGCTTGGTTGTACTTAATGTCTCAGTCTTCCTCAATACAAGTCGTCTAATAATAGTTGTTCCCATCTGTCTAATTCACGCAGCAAACTCACACCTGCAGTCCCAAAGCAGCCTCACTGTTGGCAACACGTTTATGCTGTGTGTTTGTGCGTGCATGTAATTGCACTTTTTTCTCCCTGCATATAGTTGCGGTTAATTTTTTCAGGTGCATTTTCCCACAGGTCAAGGTCTGTAGTGTCTCCTCCAGCCTGATGTGTGGTCTTTGTGTGACGAGAAGAAAAGGGGTTAAGCATCAAAGCTGGTTGTTGCTAATGACAATGTGGTGGATTGTCTGTTACTGGTGATGGCTACACGAGTAACGCAGTAGAAGTGTCCAAGTGAGTGAGTGATTCAGTGAGTGAGTGAGTCCAGTCAGTCCAGTCAATAGGACACTTTGTCACATCTTGGGTCCCACAGTAATTGTGCCAAATGCTTTGGAACAAAGATTCCTTTTCACATTACAAAACTGTGATTCCAGCCCACAGGCAGACTTTCACTCTTTGAGTCTTGCCCTATCACATATCACAATAATAGATGCACAGTTGCTAACGTCAAATTCTGAATGTGAGTAACCCCTCAAGAAGGATTCCTCGAAAGATTCCCTTTGGTGCATTGATGCCGTTTTAGTGGTTGTGTTCACGCTTCACATCCAGTGTGGATGGATGAAGAGCTTATCAGACCACTGGGTAAACGCCACTATAGCTTTCCTGCATTAACAGCAAATGACAGCAAAGGTACCTGTAGAGAATGTAGATTTTCTTTTGAGAGAGATCAGATCAGAGAATAGATGAGACGCCTTTAAATTACGTTTGAATTACTATTAACTGACATTCAAAACAGCTAGTGTAATGTGACTAGACACATGTGGACCACGACCTATTTGTTGTGTTGGTTGGTGCTTGTTTGATCGAGGCGTAGCTAATGAGAGAAACAACAAGGTGTAGACAATGACGAGATGGTCTTCGATGCACACAGACAAAAAAACACACCTCACCTCGACCTCAACAAATGAACAGCAGGGTCACTTACTGCCTTATACAAACATCCTTTTTGCCATACAGTTCCTACAGGGAGTATCTTCTCCAGTCATGTGGGAATCTTGGCTTAGTGAATTTATCCTCGGCAGTAATGAGGATTGTCATTACATCGCTGCTATTTAGGAAACCCTGTTTTTTTTTTGTTTTTTTTTAGTACTTGGCACATCCACAGACCCCACTGATCCATCAAGGCCCTCTGGCTTTGGCCTTTCTGTGCAGCAACAATTTAGTTTCATTAGGAGCCAAAGTATTCCTGAGGGCTCATCGACTGCCTGCCTCAGGGTGACTTTTTGTTTCCTTAGATCTGTGCGTCTACAAATTCCTTTCCCTCCTCTTATTAGGTTTTTATATGATACTAAAGTGTGAGTGGTGGTTGCCTCGGAGGACGGCAACGATCCACGTAACATTATAATAGTTTAATAATAAGCAAAAAAAAAAACAACAACAACAAAACTTTATATCCATTCAGAATTGCAAAGGCTTATTTTTCCCTGCGTGCAATACTTGTCTAATGCCATTTTGTGTTTGTTGTTTCCCACCACGTTGCTGTTTTTTACAAAAGGTTTCATCACGGTAACAATCAGCCGCGCACATTTTCACCGACCCCGGCCCTCCCGCTCTGCACTCCGACGCCTCGCCGTCCCCGGCAATTTCTTAATATCTGTCAAGTGCTGTCTAGATGAGATGTAGCCTGGATATTGTTTTGCTGTAGCCGGGTGAGCTGTTGTGTTCCCAGTAATTGAACATAAGGCTCTCAGCGCACCTCCGAAAAATACATAGCACCGCAACGTAATATACAGAACGAGGTGCGAAGGAAAAATATTTTCATATCTTCTGTCCCCGTTTCTGTTTGTTTCATTTCCCTTCTGATGTTTCCATCACTTCCACTCCGACCCCACCGCAACGCCGTAGCAGCTTTCTTAGTCGCCAGGCGCGCTGGTTTCACTTAACAACTCTGCCACTCATCCTCACTCTAGTCAGCAGAATGATTAATTGACCCATAATGCTATTATAAAGCTGTGTAGAGTCATCTGGAGGTGTGTTTTGGAGGATGCAGCCGCCGCTCTCGTTCACTCCTCTTTGCGCCTCTGTCACTGCCGCTCGTATTTTACTCATCGCCCCGTCGTGAAGTGACTCTGCTCGTCGTAAATTTCGCCCCTCAAGGGACACAGATTATTTGCCACTCGTCGACGTGCTCCAAGCCTGAATGATGAGCCTTTTTTGTTGTTCCGACTCAGGTTTGGTAATTGGAATTGGAGCTCTAATAAATTCAATCTGTGTTTACAAAGCACTTGTAAAAACAACAACAACAACACACAAACAAAGCACGGGCATCTTAAAATTAAAAATGACTGACTACAGGAACTCTAATAAAAGCAGTGAAGCAAGAACGCGTCCTCAGTTTTCGTTTAGTTACTTTAGTGGTGAAGATTTTCAGCAGAGGTCACAGGGGTCACCAACCTTTTTGAACCTGAGAGCTACTTCATGGGTACTGAGTCATACGAAAGGCAACCAGTTTGCTACACTCTTCTGAAAAAAAAAATGCATTTTTTTGAGTTTGCCTTTAGCTATATATTAATATTAATGATGATGATCAATGTGAAGATGCTGAAGATAATTAATGAGTTCTCAATAATTATCAACAATGACTTAACAAAGTTGGATCAAATTGAATTTTAGATGCAGCTCAACGCGTTGTACTATTTTACTATTGTACTATTATACAGTCTTGCGGCTGAGTCATTTAACACATATTAACACTTACACGACAACAAAGATTATTCAATGTGCTTTTTCACATTTTTTTTTTTTACCCTACATAACAGTGGCGCCATTTCTTATACATATACAAGGAAGTCCCATGAGTTAAAAATTGTCATTGCATCAAATATTGCGTTTAAAAAAACTGTTTCTTTCCACCCGACCCGTCTCGACACGCCGACCCGACGTGCGTTTAACCTCCCGCTCCCTTGTGCGTCTTTCAGTGTACCTGCCGCAAAGACATGGTGAAGATCTCCATGGACGTGTTTGTGCGCTGCCTGCAGCCAGACCGCTATGAGCTGTGGAAGCAGGGCAAAGACACCACAGTGCTGGACCACCTGAAGTCCACGGGGCTCACCAGCCCCGAGCTGGAGAGGTGGAGGGAGCACCGTGTCAGCTATCGAGCTAACGTGCTGAGGAGGTGAGGCCTCCAACCTCTTGGATCGACGTTTTAGTGCTTAGCTCGCGCTTGTTTTGTGCAAGTAGACTAGTTTCAGTCCGAAAATAACTGACGTTTTCTAAGTGCGCGCTCCTCTCTGTGGCCCACCCCAGGGCCATGCAGAAGATGAGCCAGTTCCGGCGTCTGAAGCTGGAGGAGGTGAAGGTGCTGGCCGAGGAGGGCATCGAGCTGAACGCCGTGGAATACCAGCGGCAGGTGGAGGAGCGCGAGGCTCAGCGGAGGCAGGAGAGGGAGGAGCGTCTGGCTCGGGAGGCCATGATGACCCTGCAGGCCATGGAACAGGAGGAGCAGAAGGCCGCGGTGGCGGCGGCGTCCATAAGCAACGAAGGTACGACCAGGAATGATGCGATACTCTCTGAACTCGCTGAAATGTTTCAAAAGTTACTAAAAGATCCTTTGTGCTCTTAAGTTATGGAAGTGATTATGAAACGCTGGTCGTCACGCCTCTCTCTCCTCTCTCTAATGACGTTCAACCGCTAGACTTAAACTCTAATCATGCTGTGATGCCCCCCCCATCCCTCCTCTACCCTTCCTCTCGTTGACCAGACCAAGACATTGAGGACGCCACACAGGCCTGCTCGGCCGAGGACGTGGACAAGAAGAAGCACAAAAAGCAGAAGAAGCCGCCGGCCGCCCACCAAGCCATGACCGGCTTCGAGAAAGCGTTCGAGCAGTTTGCGACGTCCGCCGTCATAGATTCAAGGAACACCAAGGACGCGGGTGCGGCCGCCGGGAGTCCTCTGCCCCTCATGCAGAGTGAAATCTCCTCAGAGAGCAAGCTGGACGTGAGTAGTGCCAGCTTGAGAGGAGTCCACCCTGGAGAGCCCTGCTTTCCATCTTATACATCTATGTGTATATATGATGACATAAAACCTTGTTTTGTTTTTTTTCCCAGGCAAGCTTCCCTAAGATGAAGATGCCAACAGAGGTGAAGAAGAGTCGGCGTCACCCGCTCAGCAAGCCACCCACGCGCTCCCCTCTGTCTGTCGTGAAGCAAGACCCGACCACTGATAAAGGTCGCTAATTCTTTATGTGCTACATTCAATTTAACTCATATTCACTAACATAAATCATCTTTTGGTTACTTAAACATTCATATACTCATATAATGCATGATATATACATATAATACATACGCTCATTTATTATGGCGTACTTTCTCTCTGTCAAAGGTGCGTTGCCTTCCACAGTCTGTCCATTCTTCTGTCAAATTTGACAAATAGCTCAGTCAAGGTTCATGAATGCTGTGCCATTTCTTGCGGACTTGAAATGAAAATGAAGACACTGACGCGAGCATTGTTAGACGAGAAGGCGTCATTTTTGTTGTGGGAATTGATTGGGAGCAGGAGAAGCAAACAGGACTGAATCTCCCCGAGGGTAGAATAAAATCAAGATCGCGAGATGTGTGGAGTTTTTTTTTTTTTTGGGGTCGTTGAGCTTCTCTCTATTCTTTCCTTTCATTTTGTGACTGACACTTATTGATCCTACGATCATGACTTCCAATTACTTGCTTTCAAAGTCACTTTCAGTCGGCGGCGAGGGACCCGACTCCCAACGTGTCCTTCCGACAGCGAGGGGAGAAAGAGAAATCCAGCTGACAGAAGAAAGGGGCAGTTAAATGGCAGGCTTGTGAAGAGTTCCTCCTGCCTTCTGTTGGGCTTTAACAAATAGTCTGGATCAGTAGCTTTAGCGGCTCTGCCGCAAAATTGATTTTTAGACCCCGCAACAGGAAGTTGTTGACTGCTGTGCGTGTGCTCAGCAGTTATATCTGCTGCAATTATATCAGGAGTGTTGTTTTGTCTGGAACCGGGTGTGCTATTTTGGTCTCTTAGTAAGGGCTCCCTCATTAAAAAAAAAACAAAACAAAAAAAACAAAACAACACCAAAAAAAAAGAATTCTCGTTCTTCTCCCAATATGCCTCACAAGCATTTCGGATAGAAAGAAAATCATTGCCAGCAAATGAAGCTCCCCGGCTCTCTGCAGCCTCGGTTGATGCGGCTCAGTCAGTCTTAATTATCCGCCTCAGATTGAGGACGTGCCGTGAACACCGTGTTTTTGAAGCGCTCCTTTATTTCCTTCACGCAGAGCTGTCATCATCGATGCCGCTGGAGAGCGACATGAAGAAGCAAGAGCATCTGTGGCAGAATCAGTCGCCCAACTTCCTGGCAGAGAAAGTCTTCAATACTGCGATGGCAGCTCTCCCGCCCCACTGCGCCGTCTGCTCCCTCTTCTGTCCCTTCTTGAAGGTACGTCGACACGGGGCCGCAGATGTGAAAGTTCAGCAGGGATGTGTTTGGAATGTTATGGGTGAGATGCATGAAGACTGGCCAACACCTGTGTTTCATAAAATACTTATTTCTTTATGTATTATGTTCAGAGAATTTTCATTGTCCCTTCATTTTTTTCTAGTATGCATGTATGTTATGTATGTATGGTTTATTTTCGTTTACACTGTAAATTAATGCAATCTTGTGCAATCAACTGACAAAAAATGGAAAAAGAACTTTCCAAAACAAATGTGCCCATTTGCCCATTCCAAAAAAAGCACATCTACATTTAACATTGGTTCCCACCTTACATAATTCAAAGACACCCAACCCTCTTAACATATATTTCTATATGTGTATATACACATAGCAGTGCGAGAAGCCTGTCCGAACCCCCTTTTTTTTTTTTTTTTTTTGCTTAAGACTTCACTGTAATTGTGACGTCTTGTTTAGATCCACTAATTGGATACAGTCTGATAGCCGAGCTTTCTGTTTTTTTTTTTTTGTGCATGCCCTCCCCATCCTCTGCAGCCCCACAAAGACCTCTTCTTGAGCGACAGCAACCGCGCCCCCCTTCAGCGCCACAGCACCCGCTCCCGTCCTCTGGTGCCAGAGATGTGCTTCAGCGTCGGTGCGTGCAAGAACGAGCCTCCGCCCACCAACTATCGCATCGGAGAGGACGGGACCAGCGTTCTGCTCTGCTGTTCGTCCTGTCAGATGCAGGTTCATGCCAGTAAGTTCACCCTCAATACAAAAAAGAGAAAATAAAAGGGGTTGTAGAGCATAGAAGGAAAATACAAGGAAATGCAGGGGGGAAAAAAACAATACAAATAGAAATATGTACAATACAAACACAAATACTGAAATTCCCTCAAGTTGTGAGGATGTTTGTGTTACCGGAATTAGAGTATTTTCTTTGCATTAAATGTTCAATAAATGTAAACATTTTCAGGGATCAGTTGGCATGAAGTGGATACCAACTGATGTACATTTAGTCTTAAATGTACATCAAGCTGGCCCACTCTCTAAGACAGTGGCCAATGTTTCGCCAGCACAGAAGCCCAGATCTTGGATCTGCTCTGAATTTTGAGGAGACTCTCAAAATGGGCGTCTTGTCGCGAGCACAGTACATCTTGTGTTTTCTGGCACTGGGAGTCGTGCTCTCAGCCAGCGGCGAACCCCTACACGGACTGACAAGCTTTACAGACAGGCTGCACCGGGCATTTCACCACTCTCCTCCGTTCACAATGGTCTTTTTTTTTCCTTCTTTATCGCTGGAACCCTGGAGAATAGAGTTGGGAGTGGGGTGCAGGGGGTGGAAATAAATAAGAGGCACAGAAAATCAGCCGCCGCTATAGCGATGCAGCAACCTGTCAGTTCAATTCCCCTGCTGCCACTCGTGCCGAGGCTTCCCACTTTAACTCTCCGCGAGTCGGGGTGAAGGAGCCAAGTGCCGTTCAAGCAACGCCAAAATGTCTCTGAAGTCCCCGCAACACAAACTTCCTCTGAAGCCTGCTTACTGCATAAAAAAAAAAATGGATGTTTTTTTTTTTTTTTAAACAAAGACTCTCTCAACTCTCTCAATTGCATGAAGGACTGATGGCCTGTTCTTAGTGTCTCATGTGAGCCCTGAAAGCCGCTGCTTACACCATGAAGCCGTGCTCTGTCTGTCACCATAGTAAGATGGAGGCATTTTCTAAATTATTACCTGCTTTGTTTCTTTTCCCGTTGGGCTTACTTCAAGCTTTTTTGGTGGTATTTTTGTGTTTCCTTTAAGTCCAGCCATAGATGCACTTTGGGAAACATGGCAGAGTTCAGAGAATTAGACCAGTGGCTGTCGGAGTGATAACCTTCATCCTTGTTTCTCTGAACTGAACCTGGATGCAAGAAAACTTTAAAAGTTAAGGTTTGTGAGTCGGCGCAGAATCTAAGACGCCCGAGAGAACAAATTATCGCGAGCGGAGTCTTAGTCTTTGAATTGTCACCTGACCGAGGTCCGCCATGGAATTACACCACTGCGTAAGATCAAGACATTGCTTAATCTCACATGGTGAGAAATGATCCTGCAGTCTGCTCCCAGGCATTAGTTTTTATCGTTGACTTGGCTGGTTGGCTGGTTGCTTTGTCTTTAATCAGGCTGTGGTGGTTCCTTAAACAATTAGCAGAGTCCTGCGCAGTGCAAGAATACAATTAGTCTTTGGCATTATGATTTATTGGTCGGCCCTCCTCAAAAAAAAGTCAGTGTAGACCTTGTCAGGAGCGCACGCACACTGACACACATGCATACTCCTGCACTCCTATTACCTCTATAGCAGGGGTTCCCCCCCCACCCCCCCACTTTAAAAAGGAGCAGTTCATTAGTCAGCCAGGGATGAGCCGGCCTCATGGCGGCACCAGCACAATTGATAGGAGGAAATGAAGCACAAAGAACTGAAGAAGAGCAGCGCTTTGCTGTGCTACACATCCCTTTGCTGTGTTACACATCCCTTTGCTCTTCACGGCTGTGGGTCCGACACCAAAGAAAAAAAAAAAAAATCAGACGGACCGGCCGGGGTGTTTCGCAGATCCGTGCAAGACTTTGGGTTCAGAAAGTCGCCTTTAAAGCGATTTATCAACGCGTCGGGCTCTCAAAGTAGCTTTAGTGCATCAGAGTTGACATCTTGGTGTGTGTGTGTGTGTGTGTGTGTGTGTGTGTGTGTGTGTGTGTGTGTGTGTGTGTGTGTGTGTGTGTGTGTGTGTGTGTGTGTGTGTGTGTGTGTGTGTGTGTGTGTGTTCTAGATCTGAAACAAGTAATCCCTCCTCTTTTGAAGGTTGTTACGGTGTGAAGCCCGACTCTGTGGGCGAATCCTGGACGTGCTCTCGGTGTGCACGAGGGGCCTGGGTCGTGGTGAGTAAAAGTCACGTCCACATTCTCAGGGTCAATCATTTTGTGCCGAGGTTAAACACAGAATATTATATAGTATTTTAATGCCCAGTTTGATGCTGCCTTTTTTCGTGTCATTGTTCATTCTCCTTTTTTTGTGTATTTTTTCAGGAATGTTGTCTCTGCAACTTGAGGGGAGGAGCTTTAAAGACCACCACAGACAACCGGTCAGTTGGGGTTTTTTATTTATTTTTTATTATGACTTGCTGTCCAATGACGTGCTGTCCCATCTGTTTTTGGACGTTAATCTCTGCCGTCGTCTCGTCACACCCTAACCAGCTGGGTCCACGTCATCTGTGCCATCGCTGTGGCCGAGGCTCGCTTCGTCAACGCCATCGACAGGGAGCCGGTGGACGTCAGCGCCGTTCCAGAGTCGCGCAAGAATCTGGTAAGACGTTGCATTCGCAGGCCGTGTGGGCGATGTCGGATTGACACCGGTCAACAACTTGAACAGAAGATTGCGGCGCCACCAGCAAACTGGATGTCAAATACGTCGCCTTGTGTCGCAAGGTGGTGTCTGACGGCTACGTGCCGAGCAGCAGCTACGCCTCCTACATGCAGACCCTCCTCAATACGCATTACCCTCAGGACGACAACCCCGGACCCCTGTATTAATAAACGCCGCCGCGGCGCGATGGAGCGTGCGGCGCAGAGCTGAGCCTGTGGGATGTGAGCTAACGGAGGTGGATGCCAGGGAGTGCCGCGTTAATGGACGGAAAGATTTCCCGTCCCCGGCTCTGCGGAACCAGGAACCAGGAACCAGGAACCAGGAAAACGCACAGCCGGCCGGCCCGCACGCACTCTGTGTCGCGCCCCGAGCATCATCACCGTCTTTGTGTTTCTTCGACACCCTGCAGGGTCGCTAGACTGTGTTATTTTCTGAGGTGTAGACAGAGCTGAACACAATAGCTGAGAACATTTCTCTCCGCACCAAATGAGTCGGGCTGGTTTAATACGCTTCTGGTAGTTTCCCCATCGCTCCGGTGTCTTTGAACACAACTCCTGTGCTCGTGTCCTTTGTCATTTTCCTCCAGCTCCCCTTCCCTCGCAGTGCAAGTTCAGACCGCTGTCCCTATATAACCCGTGTTAGCAGAACCGGCTGTTTGTTTCTGTTTTTTGTCGGCGTGCCAAACGATAATGATGAGAACTCCACAACGGAATGATTCACAGCTTCTCCAAAACACCCAAAGGATTAAATAACGTTGGTGCTGGAGCGGATTCCTCACGCATGAGCCATTTTCTCCAAAGTTGAGCTGAGAACCAGAAAGCCTCCGGACGGACGGTTAACTGGAAAATGTAGCGGGAGTCATGGGGCTTCGCCAGCTCTGTGGAGAGCTCACTGTGGTTCTGCCTGCTGGGAGGCTTTTTGCTGGGATGTGAGAATAAACTTGTCCATTGGAGATGGATCCATCGCACGTGCTTGAAGTGACGCAAGGCGCAAAAAAAGCGTGGGGTAAAAAAAAAGAAAAAAGAAAACTAAAGTGAGCGTTGAGGCTGTTATCAACAAACCCAGCACTGTGCAGAGTTGAAATCAAAGACGCGAGAGGGTGACGCATCTGTTTCCTAAGACGCGGCTGCCAGTTGTGCAGATGGAGCGCAGACCAGAGCATAGGAGTTGTTCCTTGTGAAATGTTTTCCCCGTCTTAATAAGGCAGCCGCCATTAGGACATAACGACGCTGCAAAATGAACCCCCATGTGCTGTGAAGGGGCCAGTGTTTGGCCATTAAGATCTTCCATCATCACCATCATGCGCCGTTCGTGTTCAGGTTCACCATTTCAAAAGCCAAGAGTCCGAGCCCAAGTTTCCTCCATCGAACCGCTCTCCTGTTTGTCTGCCCGCCTCACAGAAGTGCGTTTTCTGCCACAACAAGACGGCCAACCAGAACCGCGGCGCCTGCATCCAGTGCTCGGAGAACGAGTGCACCACCTCCTTCCACGTGACCTGCGCCCAGATTGCTGGAGTGGTCATGGCGCCGGCCGACTGGCCGTACGTGGTGTCGGTCACCTGCCACAGGCATAAAAGGACCATTGCGAAGGTGAGCGACGGTTCGCACGGTGCCGTTTGTTTCTGTTAACCCCCCGAATTCACAAATTCTGCTCAGTACGTCCGTTACGTTAAGAGGCTTTGTCAAATTTTAACTTTATTAAAAATGAAAAGAAGAAAAAAAGTCCCCCCCCGCCCCCTCTTAAATACACACATTCACATATTCATAGTCTATTTGAGGAGTACCAGTTACTGGCGTCCAACAGGAGATATAGAGGAGCCAAAATTGGATTAAATTGACTGAGGAACTCGTTTATACCTCAGTCTGACTTGAAATCCCCTTTTGCTAGATTTATTTTACGTGCACTGGTTTCCAATTCACGAAGACTCGTCACTTCACAACGTTTGCATCCGCATGACAGCGGCTTTTGCACAGCCGGTGAAAACACACTCGGGCTGCAGCGATCAGTGCTCAGACTCTCTGTCCCGTGTTTATTTCCTCCACTCAGCCCAAGAAGGCACCCAAAGGACTTGGGAGTATGACTCTGGGCCAGAAGGTGATTGGTCGCAAGAACGACGGCTGGTACTACCACTGCAGCATCGTCGGCGTGGCCACGCAGACGTTCTACGAGGTCAACTTTGACGACGGCTCGTACTGCGACAACCTGCACCCTGAAAATGTGTTGGTGAGTGCTTTGCAGAGCAACTAAAGGGCCTCGCTCAGAAATTCTCTGGGTAATTCTAAACCCGCAACGGAACGTCCAAGTTAACAGAAAATGTCCTGTGAATGACCGTGACTCAGGTACTTGCAGATCACTTGCAGGCGTGTACAAGTAAATAGTCCAAACGTCATGGATTTATTTCACTCACTTCTGAGCAAGTGATTCAACTGCTAACAGGATTTGACTTGTGCGAATGCTCCCCCGTCAGGAAATGGGAATAGAAACGCTTGTAGTCACAGATTAAAACCCAACAGTAAGTTATTTTTTCAGGGTTTTGTTAAACTGAAACTAAACTTCCTCTCCTTCCCCACAACTCCCCCTCCTCTCCATCGTCAGAGTCACGACTGCCTGCGCTCTGGTCCTCCTGACACCGACGAGGTGATCACGGTCGGCATGCCGAACGGTCAGACCCTCAGCGCTTCCTTCATCCGGCAGCACACCCACAACCTGTACCAGGTGAGGAACAACGCAGCTCAGATGGGACCGTGTCACTTGCCAGTGGTAGAACTTTCACTGTGCCCCCTGCTTCTCTTCAGTTAAGCTCTGATGCCGCCGTAGCATGTGTGAACACATCCGCGGTTGACGGTCAAGGCTTGTCTGGCAGAACACCCAGTTGTTGATAGAACCGGTGCCTCCGCTCGTATCCCATCTGTGACTCCGTCAAGCATTTGGCACTTTTATTTTCCCTCAAACCGAGCGCCCCTTCTACGCCTCTCCTAAGCCCTTCAAAGATTTCTAGCACCTAATAATAATAATTCAAAACAACTTGCCGGCTTCAAACTCCGTGTTATCCCCCTCTTTCATTTCCAGGTGGAGTTTCAGGACCAGAGTCAGCTGATGCTCAAACCCTCAGAGATGCATCAGCTGGATCAGGAGCTGCCCAAGAGGGTCCGAGCTCGATTGGTGAGTGACTGTGAAAAACACGTAGCCCAGCCCACGAGGGCTGATTTTGAGAAGGAGGAGGAGGAGCCGCAGCAACAGTCGCTGACGCACATCGGGGATAAATCATCCGGTTGTCCCAGCAGCTCTCTGCAGCCCACGCGCGATTGAAAGGCCAGCGTAAAGCCTGAAAATGTGGGAGTTTATGGTTTTAATAAAAAAATAAAAAAAAATCTCTCATGTCGTGGAAGATAAACTAGAATGTAAAACACAAAACAAAAACATAATGATAATGGAAGTTAATCTCAGCGCAGGCCTTCAAATGCACTCTGTGGCGCTGCTTTATCTGAGAAGCATGCGGCTTAGATCACATGTAGAAACACTATGTGTTTTGGCCGGAGACCTCGTGCTGGGATGCATTGTTGCGGCCCCAACGTTGAACTGCAGGTGGGTGCTTAGAAGAGAAGCAAATGGCATCAGCCTCTGTTGTCTGCAACTCGCCAACACAGACGATTGTGTAGACACGAGTGTGATTAGAAAACACACACACACACACAAACTAGGGTTGAAGGAAACAAAAGGCCTGTGGAATGTACAAGAAGGAAATTAAAATGATGACCTGCGTTCGTAGACTCACTTTCTTCAAATTTGGGATGGGTCAAATGCGGAGGACAAATTTTGCATCCTTGGGGATGTGACAATCACTGGGACTTTAACTTAACCAACTTCACTTTTCTTCATTGTCATTGCACAAAAAACCCCAAAACTTTCTTCTACAACAAAATGTCGTTGCTCACCTTCCGGAGAATGGCGATCTGTGGCTACATTATATAATTTAAAATGTAAAAGATTAACTAAGATAATAATCCAAACACAGTAATAACAGAAAGGATCATAGCAGCAGGGGTGGGGATTATTGCAATATGTGGAGGTAGAATAAATAGAGTAATAAAAATGTAGTTGTCTCATTTACATTAATAGGTGGGGCAGTCGCTGATTTTTTTTTCACCCTTGTAGTTTAACACCCAGATTGTTACTGCTGTCAGCAGTGCGGCTATCAGAACGTCTCCTCCCAGACGCACGTTGTGACCGTGTCCATGTTCCTTTCAGGCCATACCGTCCAACAGCCCGGAGGTTCCCACCGCCGACAAAGCCAAAGCAGCCAAGCGCCGCTGCCTGCCCTCAGGTTCGACCCCACCTGCCAAGACCGCCATGGACAGAACCCACAATCCCTCCCGCTCCCAGGCGGCGGCCCCACTTCCAGCACCAGCAGCAACCAACCAACACAGTGTTAGCAAACCGTCGAGCTCGCGAACCCTGTCCCGGGCAGCGCCGGCCGCCGCCGCCTCGCAGGAAGCCCCCGCCCCGACCGGTGGGGTTCTCGTGGACACCGAGACCCCAATGGACACGGACGTGGCCCTCTCGGGCGGCCTGTCTGGGTCGAGCGCGCCCTCGGACTCGGTGCAGTCGACCCCCCTCCAGGCCGTGTTGAACTCTGACCCGCTGCTGTCCTCCTCGTCGCCGCCGCCACAGCGGCAGGTGGTGTCTGACGGCTACGTGCCGAGCAGCAGCTACGTCTCCTACATGCAGACCCTCCTCAATACGCATTACCCTCAGGACGACAACCCCGGACCCCTGTATTAATAAACGCCGCCGCGGCGCGATGGAGCGTGCGGCGCAGAGCTGAGCCTGTGGGATGTGAGCTAACAGAGGTGGATGCCAGTGAGTGCCGCGTTAATGGACGGAAAGATTTCCCGTCCCCGGCTCTGCGGAACCAGGAACCAGGAACACACACAGCCGGCCGGCACGCCTGCACTCTGTTAATGCATGTTACTTTCTATTTTTTATTTAATGTGTTTGCAGTGGTGCTTTAGTCTGCTGTGCAGCAGTAGCTAAAGGGAGCAAGTTTTCTTTTTTCTGTTTGTTTGTTTGGTTAGTTTTGTTTTCTTTAAAAAAACAAAAAAAACCAAAAAAATTCAGGCCCTTTTTTGATTTCACGTTTGTGCGCAACTGATGTGCTTTCCTCCTCCATCCTAATATAGATTTGTGTCTGAGTGGTATCAACGCCATACCTCGTTGCGTTAATATCAACGACCGTCTTGTTTTTTTTGTACAGGAAGCTAATTATGCCAGGACTGTGTATTTCAGAATTGAGGTTATGGTGGACTTTTTTTTTTTTTTTTTTTTTTTTTCAACTGAATAACCAGCAACAAAATTTCTATTTTTCAATCCAGCTGCTGTGGGAGGCTCTGGAACTGGTGAAACTCACTGTCCTTGGGATAATCTATAATATGTTCACTGAGGGGTTTTCTTGTCAGAGTGTAGGAGGGAAATGGGGGGGGCGGGGGGGTGGGGGGGAGAAAGAAAATGAAATGTATTGTTGGAAAAACTCAGTATTTAAATGTCCTTGTTAATTAGTAAAAGAATAAGTTGTACCAGAAGAAAGATGCTGAATGCAAACAGAAGTAGGTTTGCCTGAAGAATGCATTAAACCTTTATGTCACACAGTGGGCAGGAGGTGAGACCCTTCATTTATTGATGTTTATCCCAGTGGTCAACACACAAAACTATATCAGGGTTCCTACATGACAACAGAAATGAAGTCTGCACAAAACTGGAAACTGTCTCAAAATATTTCTAATGGCCTGCGTTTCCCACTAAGCTTGGTGTTGCTTTGGCTGACACCTTACACCCCGCTCGTCCGGGATACTCACAAATCGGCATTAAACCGTGAATTCAACAAAACTACACTTGTGACTTTGCAGCTATTTTGAGGAATACGTAGGCATTGAAATAAATACAAATGAGTAGAAGTCATAAAATCTGGCAAATAATTGTAACATGTTTTCTATCTGTGTAATACTATTGTGTATTGATAACATTGTCTGTGTTTTTTTTTTTTTTATCACTATGCTTTATATATTAATTTTTTCGGGAGAGAACTCGGCTCCTATATGATTGAGATACATATATATATGAACACACACACACACACACACACACACAGGAGAGAGACAGAATTTCTGTGTTTGGTCTGTTGGGGTTATTTTTTTTATTTTTTTTTCTTGATTTATTGTCACAGGGCTGTTGCTCATTTTTTGTGCTAAACTTATTAAATCACTGAAGAACTGAGTGGGCTAACACTGTCATGTCTTAATGCCGCATTGTGTGTTCCATTTAGCAACGCACGTGTGTCTTCTACTGCCACCTGAGCCGCGGTTCTGTGCATCATACAGCTGTTGGTGCAGATACGATCAGTAGTCGGAAGTTAGATCCCAGGTAGAGAGAGTTTTTTTTATTTTATTATTTTTTTATATCTTTGGGAACCAAATTATTGACTATAAAATACAAGCCCCGCCTCCCCCCCCTTTTTTGTTTGTTTGAATAATTTACTTCATTTGTACATCTACGGTGTAAACATGTAATAAACTACTGACTTAATGTTAAGGCGCGTCATTAAATTGCGCTTACGGTCCTGCTCCTCTCATATCAAACTGTTTTTCATTCACTGGCATCTCCTAAAATTTGCTCAGAATGCCCTTTGTGATGTCACACAGAGCCGCGTACCTCTCCTCAGACTGGTGACCACTAGAGGGTCACTCGGTAAAGGGATGGATCAGATTTCAGCAAAGATTAAAAAAAAAAAAAAAAAATCACGTTTGGACTGGCGGCACATTGAGATGGCAAAATAAATGAACGGTGTGTGTATAAAAAACAAACAACTATAATTGTCCTTTGTTTTTCCTTCTGAACATCAAGGTAAAACCAATCATTAAATATGTGCGTATGTGCGAGATTGTCACACACTACCAGTCAAAAGTTTGGACAAACCTATGAATTGAATGTCTTTTCTTTCATTCTCGTGATGGCATCAAGGCTACGTATGAACACGCATGGAATTACGGAGGCACGAGGAGTACAAGTGTAAAATAATTCAAACAGCTTTTATGTTTAAATTCTTCAATATAAAAAGCGTCTTGGGTTATTTAACGCCTTTTTCTCTGCTGCATAATGCTTTGATCTGTGACCTTGATGAATACGCGTAAAATATGGGATGTTTGAGGTAAAGGAAGAAAGAAAGAAAGAAAGAAAGGGTTGGGGGGGGGCAAAAGTAGGCCCACTGGTAAATTCCATTCCCACATTTTTGTCCTTATGGAGCCTTATTGGGTCTCAGTGGCTCAACGTGGCCATGCAGCAGCAGCAGCAGCAGCAGCAGCAGCAGCAGCAGCAGCTACTGAGGCGTTCGTGGACGCCCTTCAAAGCAACTCTGGCAGTTTTTCTGTCCATCTAATTCTTGATAGTTTCCAAACTCATTTTCACGACTCATTGACTTTGAACGGGAGACTGGTGGCCCTGCCACTGGGAGAGCGCGTCCGTCCAGCCTCGCCGGCCTGGGTGGCCACAGCCTGTCCAGGCGGGATGGGCGTGTTCTTCCGAGAGGGGGGCCAGGTGGTGGCTCAACAAACAAACAAACAAACGAACAAAACCCTGTTCCCAGGCCAGTCTGGTTCTGGCAAGCTGTTGTTACTGATTGTGAAAAAAAATACTCTGGTAAAAGTACTGATTCCTGGATGCCATGAGTAGAGAGAGAGATTACAGGTGTGTGTGTGTGTGTGTGTGTGTGTGTGTGTGTGTGTGTGTGTAGGTGCTGCTGACAGCTGCATAAACACACAGTGGCACACCACCACCACCACCACAGGTGCAGTGCAGCTCCAGGCCGGCAGGATGAGGATGTCACATCGCACCCTGTGTGTCCCCGCTGCTTCGGGGAGGTTCCCGCCCCCACACCGCTGACTTTATTCATTTCATCAACTGTAATGAAGCCGCCCCCGGGTTGCTGCAGGTCACCGGAGTTTAATTGTTTGTAGAAAACGCAATCTTCTGCCGCCTCCTCAGGAAAAGGGGAAGAATAAAAAAAAAGAAAAAAAAAAGTGTATTGTCATGCACGCACGCACACACGCACGCTGTATTGTTTCAGCGTTGAGGGGGCTGTAATTAATGTCAGAACTCTGCAGGCGTTGTTTAGTTAGATTTAGGTGCGATCTGGTCGCAGCTAATCAAACACAACTTGATCAAACACAACAGCCTCCTGCAACCTTGTGTGATTTCCCCCCAAAATGGCTGAGTGAGTGTCGGATGAAGAATGATCAACTGGAACCGGCGTGCAAAGTGTTGGAATGGAAGCAAACGTAAGGAAAAAAAATGGAAGTGGGAAAGTAAGCAAGTACAAATACTTTGCTTCTGTACTTTAGATTTTTCAGGTGTGTGTACGTCACTGGAGTATTTCTTTTTCTCACGACTTTTTACTTTGACTTCCTACATGTGCACACAAAACATCTTTACTTTCTGCCTCTTACATGTGAAAGACATGCTTGTTACTCTTGTTACCCCCCCCCCCCCCCCCCCCACCCGCTCCTCCTCCAAGTGTGACTGTGACATCATGCCTTGAAATACGGTCGCCGTTAAAATTCATTGCAGCGCTCGAGTGGTTGACGCAGTTGAACTGTGTCATCATTTGCAACTCGGTGCGCTGGATCATTAGGGGCTGTTTTTTTTTTTTTTTTTTAACAGCATCGTGTTTCTCTTTCATCTTCTCAGATGAACTGGACTCACTCCGACTCCTGTTGGGCTTCTTCCAAAATATAAAAAGAGGAGAGAGAGAGAGAGAGGGAGAGCGAGAGAGAGAGAGAGAGAGAGAGAGAGAGAGAGAGAGAGAGAGAGATAGTGAGAAGGTCAAATCTGTAGCGTGAGAGCACGCACACACACACACACACACACACACACACAGCCACACATGCCTGCGCATATGTAAAAGGCTACATTGCCCTCACTGAATCACGGTGGCCATTAAAATTCTGAAGAGCCCAGTGTGCCTTTGCAAAAGAACTGGGGATGTGCCAACTCGGCAATTACTCTAACGGGTCCAGAGTCGGGTTTCTTTAGGTGGTTGAACCCACACAGAGGTAAAACGGAGGAGAAACACAAGGAGGAGCCGAGGACACGAAGCAAGAAGTGCAAAGTCCAGCGGAAGTCCAGAAGAAGAAGAAGAAGAAGAAGAAGAGCACATTTTCCATCTCAGCAAGTTTCAGAGTTTGTGACAGCCAGTTCGACTCCGCCTCCACCCAAAAAAAAAAAAAAAAAGTCCTTCAAGGGTGACGCGGACACCTCGAACCCGCCGGATGACAATCGAGACAGCTGAATGGCTCGACGGAAAATGGAAATCAGTGAAATGTGCCGCAATCTGAACGCAGATAAAAGTGGCAATTATGTTGACAAGGTGGCTGATATGACAGCCTCCATTATAGCCTTAAGCTTTTATTACTCTCTGCCTTGTAAATCACATCGCTAAAAAACTGGATTTCCATAATGACTTAGCGCAGCCGGCTCCGTCAACACACAGCTCTGCTCCGGAGGAGCAGTCAGCGCTGGCGGATCTTTGGGGAAGTTCAGCAGAGGACGCAGGAGTTCCCTGTGACCTCGCGGCGCCCGTTGGCAGCCAGAGGTCATTTTGGCTCTTTTGAAACTCTTTTTGGCCCAGCGGTTTACACCGAGCGAATGTGTAAACGAGCCAACAAGGGAAATGAAATAGACTTTAGTTTTGATTTTCTGAGACGGTGGCTGCGCTCCCAGCGAGCTCGCTGACCGGAGAGTCCGCTGGCTACCCAATGTAGTCCGAGCGCATCTAACTAGGCGCCCATGTGGTCTGTGCCGGGACATGTGATAAACTGTCCTCTCGAGTGTCTTTACCGCCCGTGCACGCTGACGCCACAGAATAGGTGGCCAGAAGGATTATCCTCGAGTTCAGTTGCATGTTTTTGGTCAAACGGGTAAATGCGAGCTAAATAGAAACATATCTTTATTTCACTTCTGTCCCTGGGGGTTATGTGGCTATTTGAGCAGCTAAATGCTCCACTCTGGTCAGCGGCCAGTTGCAAACTTTGATGCTGTTCGCCCTCGAAGAGCAGCCTGTCTTTTCTGGCCACAGGCTCACAAATGCACCCCAGACAATGCAAGTGAACCAAATCAAACCAGAATCATGGCAACGTCCTCTTTCCATGCGCTTGCCTTTTTCTTTTTGAAACCTTTCGCTCTTAAAAAAAAATAAAATATTTTTTCCTCAATTTGATCTCTAATCACGCCTTTTTGGCCAAGGGGGAAAAAAAAAACATCCATCTGGATTTATTTTAAGGGGTTGTTTTCCAAGATGTCACACGCTAACACACAGTTTAAAAGTCACATTCTGCCAATCGACACATTTGTGCGCTGGCGTGAAGACGAGTGACAAAGGTTACGTGCATCCGTTACGTTACGACACCCGATTTCTTTTAAAGTTGAAGTTTGCGACTTGAAAAAGAGAAGCGCTGAAAAGAGCAGAGAGGTTAAAAACAACAACAACAACAACAAACTGCAGCAAAGCAGCAATAACTGCGGATACAGCAGCAACAAAATCTAATCTGTGAAATATAAAAATGACACGGGCGGGCGGGTGGGGGGGGTTGTCAGTTCAAAGAACTCGCATCTTCTGAGAGTTATTGTTACACTGGTCCATCTGCAGGAGTGCGATGTTCCTTTTTCGCTGTTTTTTTTTTAGTTTATTTTTTTATGGCACCCGCTGAGATGCATCATCCGTGTCTATTCCTCAGATTGTTTTTATTTATTTATTTATTTATTTTTTATATTTTTTTTACTATTGCACCAGCCGCTGTGTTTTATAACCAGGTGCATGACGCTAAAAGGGTTGTAAAAGGGTGCCGGTGATTGATTCTAATGGGCGGCGATGAACAGGAACTGCATCATGAGTTCAAGCCGGAGACAACTTAAGGTAATACACACGAAAGTGCCGCGCTGTTGTGTTCATTCTGTGTTGCTGCTGCACTGGCACATCCCCTCCCCCACTCTCCCTCACCAAGGGGCTAAAAAAGTTCCCTCGACTGAAGTGAAAGTGTGTCCCGCCGAATGCTTTGCTCTGCTGCTGTTGTGCGGCTGGGGCCTGCCACCTCCCCCCCCCCCCCCTCCCACGGTTGGGTTAATTGTGTCTGGCGCAGAAGAAGAGTGTCTCGTTTGAGAGGAGAGAGTGCAAGAAACAAGGCCGAATCAGAAAATGAGTAAATAAATAAAGCAAAGGCGCAGGGCCGGCGAGCGCTCGGTCCTTATTAATGAAGTGAATCTTCATCCAGTCACAGCGCAGCTAATAAATGGCAGCCCCCTCGAAGCTCTTAATAGGCCCATTAGTCTTCAAGAGACCACATCTTAAGTTTGCTTCCCCTCGCGCGCTGGACCAGATACATTCATCAGGGTGCATTTGCATGACGACTGCTGCATGCGCTGGTGGAGCGGAGAGAACAGCGAGAGGGAGAATTAAAAAAAAAAAAAAAAAAAAAAAAGTATATATATATATATATATGTAATAACAGAAAATCACATCCAGCCTCCTGTTACTGTGGTAAACGACAGTCCTTACTGCCCAGAGTTCCGTCTTTTGCAATGCTTTGTTCAGACCGGCCGCTCAAATGTCTTCCTGTTTGAGATTGTCGCTTTGATAAATCTTTAAAATGAATGCGCTAAATAAATATTGGAACGTAACCAAATTGGCCCCGATTAGCCCTCATTAGCCTCCGCGTTCACTTCCCCAAATTGGGCAGAGTTCAGTCGCGCCGGTGCACTGAACCAGGGGCAAAAGAAAAGCTTTGATCTCGGAGGCTGCTTGATTTCTCCCCCTGCAGTGCTGCTCAAGATCAGCCATGCAGAATAATAGCTTTAGCATTAATGCTATTAATCACAAGCTAATTATTTTGGTTTTACCCCATCCTTTTGTTATCATCGGGGTTTATTATCCCCCCCTTTTAAACAACATTTTGCAATTCTTGGCTGACTTCAGGACACATCCAGGTGTCAGTGACGGCCGGTAAAATGAGCCTACAGAAGGGGTTTGCTAAACACTTTTCTAGTCGAGACTCTTCCACCCTCAGGGTGCCTAGCTACACTGTCAGAGCATCTACTGTAAACTACTACTACTGAACTGGTTAACCGCTGTCCTTTATGTTTTTGTAGTGTTTTTAAATGTCCACCGCTGTATGTATTTCTTAATTTGAACTGAGCCGTTGCACGATCCATGCTAATGTTTTTAGCGTGAGCTAAGCTAGGAGTCACGACCTGTTTTGCCTTTAATGGCTTCCTCCTTAGACTTTGAAAGCGTGCGGCGTTGCATTGGGGCCGCTTGGTGCTCCTGGGACAACCGATGGCAAGCTGACTGCTCATGGAATCCGAAGCGATCCCCTGACTTTGGATTGAGGTGCTTTCTGCAGGAGCGTGGCGAGATGGATGGGGGGAGATTTCCGTTGAGCGTTGACTTCAGTTCAGTCTCTCTTCACACCTTTCCACGTGGAATCCAGAATCTCATCTCATCTCATCTCATCTCATCTCATCTCAGTGTCCTGACTTTCTCTGCGCACACTGAAAATGATTCTGTTTTTAATGCCGCTCGTCCCCTGACCCACGATGGCAGAGAAACTTGCTCCATCTGTTGTCGGGCTACCGGCGGCTACTCGCGTGCCGACGTCTGAATACCGCCCTCGAGTTCACCGTGAGCTACTCTGCACACCAGCGAGTGTCCAAATGAGTGCAATGAGAGATGAACGCACTCCAAGTAATGACAGGGTTTGCTCCTCTAAGCCGGCCTAATTAATCAGCAGTCGGCCTCCTGAGCAGGCCACACAGGCGGAGTCAGACTTTGGAGTTGGCGTGCTTATCTGGATGTGACCTACACTTATTTTTCCTCCTCTTTGCTCCCATTTCTCAGCCGCTGCGCCGCTGCACCCTTCGCTAATTCAGCCGCTTAAAATCTCATTCCTGACACAATTAGCCTTTAGCCTATCCCGGCGCTGCCTGGGACTTTTCTCCCCTCCCCTCTCATCCTGCGGACATTTTCTCTTTCGCCCTCCGATAAAGATCGTTATTCAGGTTCCTGAAAGGACCTCTGATCATTTTACAGCAGGAAAAAAGGGGAGTAAAGTGTCCTTTAAAAGCTCAATGCTGCGGGAGCCTGTCATTTACTCCTTCTCGTGTGTCTGTGTGTGTGTGTGTTTGTTGTTTGTGTGTATTTTTTTTTTATTACACTTGAAGGGAAAGATTTCAGGACAGTGGAACCTGGGCCTCACACTTTGATTTATATGGAGGGAAACTCCAGACTGCAGAGCTTGCAAAATGAGATTGCTAATATTTTCACTTTGCGGGGAAGTCGGAAGATAATTTTGCTACTCCACAGCTCCCACAAAAAGGTATTTTTTTTTCTTTTAATTTCAAACTGCGTGATTTTCGTTTGGCTAAGTGCACAAAGTGTGTGTGTGTGTGTGTGTGTATTTTCGAATTGCCAAGTTTCTGAGGAGAGAATCATTGGCTGCTGCCTCATCGCAGCAGCACAGGCTGAGAGGAAACTGGGGAGGGGTTGTTTCTGTTTGAGCCCGAAATCAGGAGCCTCCAGATATCAGTAAAAAAAAGAAAAAAGAAAACTGGAAATCACTGGTTTTGATTTGTGTTTGTAATCCTTGCAGAAAAACATTTCAGTGGCCGATGAGGAAAACGTAGCCTACGTGCAGTATACAACCTTTTGCTGAAGGAAAGAAATCATTATTAGTATTTAACTTGTGGAATTACTCTTCGTATTCTACATGTATTTTTTTTTTCATATGTGTACAGTATGTGTCTGTATATATGTATATATAAACACGCACACGTACGCATATATACGTATGTATATACAGTATATACATTCATAGTTGAAATATATATATGTACACATACATACAACCACAGGGGGCAGTAGACACCAAGTTTACAAAGTGACTAACAGTGATTTCATTTGTGACAGCAGTTTGTATAATAATAATAGTAATAATAATAATAATAGTAATAATAATAATAATAGTTATAATAATAATAATATTGATAATGATGATAATTTTTATTTGAAGAATTCTTTGCAATTTCTGTTCTAACCAAAACAGACTTTGAGAAACAGACACTGGAAGCACGGAGCTCACAGATTTGCACGGTAATTAAAGACAACAGGGAACAAAGCAAGAAGACAAACCTGCCAGGTTGAGATCAGACTCAACCTGGCTGACAGACCCCGAATCCCCCTGAAAAAACACCTGCGCTCCATGACGCCCTCCACTGGCAGTCAACGATCCCGACTCAATGCCATGGTTTCTCTTAGAGAGGCACTTCAGAGAATTCCAGGCATTATGCAACAGCCGGGGAGTTTTAGTCGAGAGCAAAATTGAGTCAGTCACCGAGTAAATGCCAGGCTGTGAAACTCTGTTTGCGTCCCCTCAACAGCAAAGTAACTTCGGTGGCGGCTGAATAACAAAGTGATGAGGCCGCTGATGGACGATCAACTGCCTGGAGCCACCGAGTTTACGGAGGGACGCAGCAGAAGGGCCCTTCTGGAGAAACCCACCAAACTAAAAGTGCACATCAGCGATGGCGTGATGAAGTTATAGGGCGGCCTCATTGGTGGAAAAATGAGAGGCCGAGTTACATTTAAGTCGGTGGCGGGGCCGAGCATTTCACGCCTGGGCCATCGGTGAAGTCAGATTTAGTCCACCCAAAAGTAATACACCTCATTGGTTCGAGAGTCCACGTGGGATCACACCAACACGCTACATCACAATCATTTAGGTGACCTCGCCAAGCAAAGCTTTCACTACGAACATTTAAATCACAATTAAGATGAAGCAACCCAGGCCGCTGACACCGTTAGAACATACCAATAAAATGTGACTTTTAAGAGAAATGAAACAAATAAACAAAATTAGCTTTCGAGAGATTCTTCTGGTCCAACAAAGCTGCACTCAAACGGGTCCAATTAAGTGCACATTATTGCCGATTCGTTATGACGGACCAACGAGACGTTAACGGAAGAAACATTTGAACTGTTGAGTTTCTCCTTCAAACATTGTAGGTTTGTCGTGGTGGTCGTGGTGACCTCTGGTTTGAGTTAAGTTTATAAGGTTCTCATCACAGGGCTCATACGTCCGAAGTACTGAAGTCCCTTTTTTTCTTGTTTGGTTCTGACGTCGGTTGGGCACATAACCGCATGCCTATCAGAGTGTTTCCATAAAACCTTTCAATGCACATTGTTCAGGGCAGACGGCCCAAGTTTGAAAGTAGGTCACAGGCGACGGTGCTGATCAGCAGCTGAGAGGAGCACCTGTATGCTCCTCTCAGCTGCTGCTGCTCGTCAGTCTGGCTGAGGGGGAATAAAGGGAGACGGAGCTCTGCCTGCTCTGCTGCTGTGTAATGGGAGTGAGGGGCTGCTTTTTGTCGGGTTGAAAGCTTTTTGGTCTCCTTGATGGGAGCATGTGGGCGGTTGTGGGGAGTTTAACGCAGATCACCCTCAGACGCCACGTGCTCTGTTTGGTTTTCGTTGACGTGAGCAGAGGTGAAGTTCCCGTGAGTTTCCCAAACAGTGTCCTCTGTCCTTCAGGAATAAAACCTCAGAATAGTAAGAATTTGAAATTCTGCAGAAAAACTGCAATTGCAAACGACTTGCTTGCAAAGTTTGAGCGCTCACTTCAGGTGTTTTCAGAATCTGAACCAATGACACTGGAGATGACCAAGGAGCTGATTGCTGATTGACATGAATAATTACAACTTTCCCGATTACCTGAAGTCCTCCCTCCAGCCCTCCTTCTGGTTTTGTTTCACCTCTGCGTCTTCTGCTGGACCTGCAGCGCTGTGAGCGACTGCGCTTTACGTATGGCCTCGTTAATTTGCATCGATCCCCTAAATGGAACTGCAATTGTGTGAATAAACCATGAGAAATGTCTTTGTCGCTAAGTGGGAAAAATATCACAGAGGACGAGAGAGGAAAAAACGAATCTTTCCCTGAACACCTGTGCTGCCAGGGAAGAAGAGCTTTAATTAGAAATAAATTAGCATCAGAGAGGGCGGCGTGTGCGACGTGTTGCATCACGCTCCGAGAGTCAAGGCAACTGCCGATCTGTGTTGCCATGATGGATCCTCCCCCTCTTTATCATCGTGTCACATGGAGACCAAGGGCCAATTCCAATTCCTCACTTAACTCCTCAATCTCAACCCTCGCCCTTAACCCTCAATCTTTGGCCCTCAAAAATAATCGTAAGGGCTTAGAAATGGGACAGCCCTTAAGTGCAGTTACGTCTTCAGACTGTGGGGGGGCGGCCTTACGCCAAAGCTACGTCCAGTCTGTCAAGAAGACGACGACGACGAAGAAGAAGGAGAAAAAGAAGAAGACGGCGAAAAAGGAAGAAGTCCACGCAGCGCAGCCATCTTGTGTCTGCGATTCAGAGAGTCATTTTTAGAGTGAGGCTTGAACGTCACACTGAATATCACACTCGAGCGGGCCTGATCACTGAGGGATGAGACGGAAACGCCGTGAATCCTGGCCACCTGACTGCTCCACCCTGTTATTTTACACTCAATTACATGGAAGTGTGTGCGCAGCAGGCGGGTATAATGACCCTGAAGGAGCAAAACAAGCTTCACTCAGAGCATCAAATGAGGCGTCAGTGGGCTGGTGGTTGCCAGGTTTAACCTGCAGTCCTTTGAATATATATATTTTATTTACATTTCACATCCTGTTTTTCTTGTTTGGTTCCGATTCAGTTTGATCCAGAATCAAACTAGTTTTTGTCACAGGAAACTCACAATGTTCTGTCGCTGCTAATGTTCAGCTGATGAGGGTTTTTAAATGAAGAACGAGCGAGAATGAGACCTATAAATGAAAAGTATTAGTGCACCTAACAGCAGCATGTGGCGTCTAATTACGATACCAATTTGAGCTTGCTGACAGGAGGTCGACTCGCTCTTGTGAGGCAGGTGTCAAGAATGTCAGAATTCCAGACGGTTTCCTGATGATAACAATGCTCGGTCTTTGCTTTTGACGAGTATCCCTTAGCATTAGCATGCAGCTATGTGAAGCAAGGGAAACAGTACCAGTAAATATGTGATGAAAGGAAGACATAAGGGTGTTTTCTTAACTTATTTTTTTTGCAAAGTGCATATTAGTCCAGAAAAAGTTTGAGAAAAAAAAAAAAGACATTTCTGTTCCACCCCCCTTCAATTCAAGTCGGCATGTTAATTTGCTGGGTATTTTGTTATGCGTTCGAAAAGTCTTATTTCAACATTTAATTGCTCCCTGTTACAACAGATATTTCCAATCAATTATTTAATATCTGTAAAATATTCAACGCCGTCTGCAGAACTTCTGTTTTTTTTTTTTTTTTTTACTCAGCAAAAGGGGAGAAAAAAAATAACATGCGCACTTCAGTCGGCTTCAATCTGAGCAGCGATCTGAGTCTTCAATGTCAGAGCGTCTATCCATCGCCGGCTCCGGCTTTGCAGACCCAAACGTTGGGTCTACATCAGGAGGGGATTTAGTGAGGCTGTCACCTGAGCTTCTGCAGGCGTGGATCAGCGCCGGGAGCAGCGCGCGGTGCCGTTGAAGCCACAGACCGATTGGCCGTGTGGACATAAGCCTCGTGCGCAGCTGATTGGCTGTCTCTCACACTTCAAGCTAAACTTTTTTTCTGCTGTAGGTGAGGAACATCGCACGTGTTGTGCAAGCTAGGCTGAATATGATAATTACGACTGCGTATAAATGTGCCAAAAAAAAAAAAAAAAAAAACGAACAAAAAAAAAACAACGCTGGCATATTTTATTTCCACTCTCGAAAGCAGTTTCTTGGTGCTACGTCTCTCTCTTTTCTCTCTTTTGCTCGGAAAAACAATAAAAATGTCGATCACGTCGCTAAAAAAAGGATGATGTTGGTCTGCTGGACGACATTCCGTGCCATGGAATCGGCTTCCACGTTTGGGTGCAAACCTCTCAGGTGAAGTTGATGTTTTTCGCTTCCACAGTAGCGGCTTCCTCGTCTGCTGTGTTTCCAACGCGTCTCGGGAGTGCGTTGCCTGGAAAACCCGAGTTCAGCGGCGGCGAGGTGGTGGTGGTGGTGGAGGGGAAGGTGTCAGGGGGTGGGATGGAACAAAGCGTAAGCTTCTTGGAGCCTCATCGACTTCCTGGTGAACAACACCTCCCCCCCCCGCCCACCCACCCTTCGCTCTTCAGAACGAGCATGTCGACGCGGGGAAAGAAAGAAAGAAAGAAAGAAAGAAAGAAAGAAAAAAAAAGGATGCGTGCGGCGCGACGCCAAAAGTATCACAGCGACGGCGCCGCAGACTGGAGCGCCCTGCCTCCAGGTGTTGATTCATCTTCACAGCGAGGTGACACGCCGACGTGTGTCGCGGCGTGCAGTCTTTTTGTACCTTCTAAATAAAATCCTCAACGCGCCGTCGTCGTCGTCGTCGTCCTGGGCTCCGTCACCAACGATAGAATTCTTCCGTTTCAACCAAGGGCTACGTCGGCCTCGGCCTCGGCCCTTCCCACAGCGGTGGCTTGTGCGCTCCGCGTGTCACTACACGGTTACTTTACAAATGGAGCAGGGCATCCGCGTAATTAAAACCAAGATGCAGGGACATAACTCTTAATTAGGGGCTAATGTGATAAAGTGTTATTGAGGGACAAAGCTCTCCTTTAAGGGAAGGGAAGGCCTTTGTAATGAGGTGATTAATGGACTTAAGAGGGACAAAGATGTAATTGGCTGCTCGTCCCTTCCAGCTGCAGGAGCGGCACACGCCGCTCCGCCTCTGCAGCGCCGGGTAATTGTGGCGAAGAAGTGTCGCAAAGTGTCCGCGACGAGAGAGAGAGAGTAAGAGAGAGAGAGAGAGAGGGAGGGAGGAAAAAAGAAACTTCCGTCATTGCCGCCTCTCAGCAGCACAGAACTTTTCCATGTCTGGGAAAGATGATTACAGCAAACTGCCTGAGCAGGGCTTTCCGTTCAAGGGAAACATTTGCCGCCGAGGCGAAACTAAGCGAGCCACTGAATGAACGGCGGAATCTTCTCCTTTTCCCTGAGGGCCTCGCGTGGGGGGAAATGTTTCCTTGTTTGTTTAATCCACGGCCACTTACATCTCCGGCATTTAACCGCGGAGGCACAACAAAGTTTTCCCGCCGAGCTGGTCCCTGCCGTGTGCACACATCCAGAATCTCTGCCTGGTCCACGGTGGCATCAGTGGCGGCTTCCTTATAACGCATGGGAGCAACATAAAAAGAGTGGCTGTGCGAAAATAAGTGAGAAGGAGCTGCAAGGAGTCAACAAAACGGGAGCAGAGTTGCGGCAGTTTCATGGAGAAGCGAGCGAGATGGGGCAATAATTAAAAGAAAAGGAAGTTCAAGACGGTGGTGAGGGCGGCCATGATGAGTGGGTTGGGCACAGAGGCACTGAGGAAAAGACCGGAGCTGGACCGGGTCGCAGGGTGGACGGGATCAGGAAGGAGAACATGGGAATCAGAGAGGCCAGCCTGAGATGGTGTCACGGTGAAATATTTTGGGTGAACTATCCCTTTAACTACTGAGAACAAGAAGACCTCAATGTGTGATATATGGCAACTTTTACCCAGATCCTTGTAAGAACTCCAGAATGTGTGAAACGTCTCTGCAAGGTGTTTCTGCCAAAATGTTTCGCTGTGTGAATGTGAAAAAAAGGCAGAACTTTCTCCTCTTTTCTCATTTCAGTGAGTTTAACAACTGAAAGCGAACAAACGAATGCGGTCCAATGTTTGTTCCTCTTTGGTTTGACTTTCAGTTTATTTTTTTTATTTTTTAACAAACTAAATGACTTTCAGAAAAAAAAAAATAAGATAATTATTCAAGTCTTGTTTGTTTTCCAGCTCTCTTTGATTGCCAAGTTGGTGCGTCTCACTGACAGGTGAGGTAACTCAAGGTCAGGGGTGGACTGGCCATCTGGCGGTCCCGCCTCTGTCCCGGTGCACCAATATCAAATTTGGGTCAACAGGTAGATTTATTTATATCCCCCCCCCCCTCCAACTGGCTTACCAGCCGTTTATTGGCTGACTAACCAATCGACACGGACCATCAACTCTCGCTGCATTAACCTCACTTGACTTCTCACTTTCACAGCTCTTCCTTATAGTGCGCTTGATACGTGTGGGTCAGAGGCGTCAAAGCCATTTTGACAAAGAAACGCACGAGTACCGTTTTTTTTTTTTAACAAAACACCTCTTTCATTCTGCATCATTTTTTCTGAGTCAGTGCCAGAAATGGTCGACTTTCTTTGTCCACCAAGCATGAACAAGGTGCAAGTGCTTCGCTGGTCCATGAAATCTGTTGCTCTTGATTTTTATTGCCTAAAACCGTTTTTCTTAAAAAAAAAAAAAAAAAAAAAAAAAAGCAAAAAAAAAAAATTTACAAAAAAAAAAAAAAAAGATCCTCACAACTTCCAACCGCAGAAACTTCACATTTTGTCTCTTCGACTTCTTTTATTCCTTTAATGCCACCCAGAAGCTGATGTGATCGTGGCTTTGCACGGGTGAAGACTTTCCGCACAGGTTTCCTCAGGAGCTGCAGACCCTGTTGCGTTGACCTGATTGCAGCTCCTCATCTTCACGCCTCTGCAGTGGGATGCATATTCACCTTTTAATGACACCTGGCGCCGCGGAGAAGCGCCCTCACAGGGTTACGATGCGCTGGACAGATGGCAGACAGCGTGTCCGCCTCTGTGTGGGCGGGTGTCATGTTATGTTTTGACCACGGTTCAGCGTCTGTCCGAGGACCGAGCTTATAGAGCGGGATTGGTCGTCGTTATCAAGCAGCATCCTTTTTATTCTATTTGAACGAGTTACCTCGAGTTTAGGGGTAGTGATAACAAAAGTTACAGTTACAAGTCTTTAACTTCACACTTTTAAATGAGGTTACCTGAATGCCTCTGCAGTTATAAAACTAACTGTTGAGTTTCATTTTCAGCGTTGTTTCACGTAATTGAGGCGATGAGGTCTGTTTTTATGCGGCAATTTGTGCATTTGTAGTCTTCATTTCATTAGGAGATGCAAGACTGTGTTTGCACATTAATGTGTATTATTCATTTTCACACGCACATTTTCTTGATCGTTCACTTCCCTGAGTTCAGCAGAACCAGCTCGTCAAAGACACGGACACGTACTGATCGTTGTTCTGCTCCGAGGAAGCGGTTTATTTGTCACCAAAGAGAAAATCTGCAGTTTTCATTCAGTTTTCATTCGCTCACAAGACACTCGCTGACACTTAAACAAGAAAAAAAAAAACCCAGAGCATGCAAACACTCCCAGAGCAGACGGCTCCACCCGGCAACGTTGGCGAACTGCTCTCTGAGCAGCCGCTTGAAGGTTGCCTGCCGGGCGAGACGCCACGCTCGCTACGTTCACCGCTCAACCTGGCAACCTCAGCACCTAATCAGCCTGCTGGGCCACTGTGACAAAAGGCTCGACGCCGGTGCTGTGGCAGGAAACCCCAGTGGAGGCGGGGGAGACTGATCAGAAGGCCCACCTCCACCACTGGCAGCAACACCGGCTCTTGTCAATCTGCTGCCAGGCCTGACAGTGCAAGAGAAATGTCGACGTGGACTCAGTGCTTGTTAGATGTAAAATGAAGGGACAAATTCTGAATGTAGAAATGTGAACAATTGATTGATTGATTGATTGATTGATTGATATACTTTTTATTATCCCGAGGGAAATCGAAAGTATGGCCAGCTGCTCACACAAAACATAAAAACATAAAACCCATCATACACACAAACAATGATGATAAGAGCAGATGATGATAATGATAAAAGAAACACAAGAGCAATAAAAACATTAAAAACAGATGAAGCTAAAAGTGCACAGTGCCTATTAGAGGGGGACGTCCCGCTTGTCTCCACGTCAACTCTACCCCCCCCCCCCCCCCCTTTTGTTGTTACAGCTAAGTGACCGCAATCTGTTGCTGAAGGTGCTCCTCTGAAGGTTGAATGCAGGGAACAGTGGGCAGTGGGTGGTCGGCATTGCTCATAATTGCTGGCAAGTCCTCATTCCCAGGTTTAACACCGCTGTATCTTTTGGAAGTATGTGTGCAGCTCATTCGGGGGCCTTCACCGGTTTCAGACTTGAAATACTTCCCTTGAGTGACAACAAGTCTCTCTTTGCCCTGCATAACGTCATCACGGCATGACAGCGAGGACGCAGTCGGGACGGTGTCTTCCAGAAACTCATCAATCCAGTGGACACTCGCCACTAATTGCTGCTGACACTTACAATTTGCATAAAGATGAGTTCGCTCCTGCGTTGGATTCGTGTGACATTGGCAAACTTTTCTCTAAACCCTGGGGGGAAAAAAAAACCCAAACACCTGCACTCAACAATACACAGCATAACGAGTAGTTCTCTTGCATTCCCTTCACACTGCGATACAGCCAAACAACCCTGCAAAAAGAACTGCGTGTGTGTGTGTGTGTGTGTTCTGCTCAGTCTGTCAAAGTTACAGGGTCACTGCTGCGTCTTGTGTATAAATTCTCCATCTGCTCGGTCTCTCTGTGAGAGCCTATGGAGGTGGTTTGTCTGAACAGATTTTAAGATTTTTTTTTAAATATATATATATATAAATCTCCTTATTTCACCCTCTGTGTTTCTTTGCTGAGCGATACTGCACACGTTCTCACGTTGCTTCTCGCAAAGACAGCGTTGTTGCCCACAGACACACAGTATTTCAGAAACAACACTCACTGCATGTGTTTCTGCACTTTGTATATTTGTCTATGACTGGTGCTTGCTTTGTTTTGTGTTTTTCTTTAACCCCACGTCTGTGTCAGAGAAGAATGCTACCAAACAATGGACTCACTGAGTGATTTCACCTGAAAAGCTGCCTCTAAGTTCATTGATGGTTTCTCTGTGGCCATATTTTGACTGTAGGGGGCAGTAATGTCCTACTGGTTAGATGGCATGAGACACTCACTCACTCACTCACTCACTCACTCACTCACTCACTCACTCACTCACTTTCGAAACGATAAATGAAAACTCAGATGGAATCAAATGAAATGAGTGTTTGCAGTGCAAAGCCCTGCTTTTCCCGTTGCATTTCAGTCGTCTTCATTTTATATTTTATTTTTTAACCACAACTTGTAGAGATCAGCTTGATCGTCTGTTATTTCTGCAAACAGGGAGGAGTTTGGATGGTTTCATGTCAGACTGAGTTAAATGATTAAATAAACAGCTGTTTTCAAACGCTTTTGATTTGTTCTTCAGCGTCCTCTTCCTAAAATGAATAATATCAATAATAATGAAAAATAAATTAACCTAATAAAGAGGTATTATTACAACAGTGAAAATGGTTATGTATTGTTCCTAAGTCTCTCTTTGGATATTTTTCCACAAACAAATTGTTTTTTAGGGGGTTTGTGATTGAGCACACCAGCACAGGTATAAATAGAGAGGTCTGTGTGTGTGTGTGTGTGTATGTGTGTGCGTGCGTGTGTGAAAGAGAGAGAGAGAGAGGTTTGTGTGTTTCTCTGTCGTTGGCTACGGAATCTCATTTCAGGGGCTGGAATTAAAGCTGGCTGAGACCTAATCCTGGCGTAATACCCCCTCCCCGTCTCTCCGCCCCATTTTATAAAGCAGGTGGGGAAGGTGGAGGAGAGCAAAGGGAATTAGAACTGTAGGAAGTGATTCAGGGGCCAGAGAGGTGAGCAAAGACACTGAAGGAGGGAGGGGAGGCAGGTGCTTCAGGCGGGGAGGGGGAAGAGGATGAAGGAGGAGCAGCAGCAGACGTGTGGGCAAAGCTGATTTGGTGCCTTTTCTTACGACGCATTCAAGTAGTTTTTTTTTTTTTTTGAGTCAGCTGATTAAAATGCATATTGAGCTCTGTGTTAAATTACAATGTACTGCATGTTTCGCCATGACTGCATGTTATTGTAAACGTACAGTGTGTAAACTTGGACCACTTATTTAAAAGCCGCGTGGTGGTGCTAAATTGTACGCAGGTGTGAGTGTGGATGCTCTCTGTGTTGGCCCTGTTGCCGATAAACTGGCCTCTGGTCTCGTCCGCCTCAGATATAGCTGGGGAAGGCTCAAACCTGTGAAATGGATGGATGATGTTGCTGGGTATTCCTGAAAGTGCCTTAATCCAGTCTATGTCCAGTCTTTTTTCTTCTAATAAAAGCACTGTTTTAGTCAAAGCAAGAAGGGTTCAACCTTCCAGGGGACTTTCTTTGTGAAATCTGAAGACTGTGTCTGCGTGCCATGTCTTGCAGGTTAGGGTTAGGCTTCCTGAAAAACATGCATGTGAGGAACTCTAAATTGTCTGTAGGTGTGAGTGCGAGTGCACAGGGTTTGTCCATCTATGTGGCCTTGCAGTAAACAGCTGACTTATCTAAAGATGTGAATGAGTATAACACACCTAAAACCACCTGAAAGTGCATCACTCCTGCAGGATCGTGCACACTACTCAAGAGAATTAAATTTCTCAATCACACTCAAGCAGAATGAATAATGAGACAAGCACTAAATCCTTCAGCTGCAGAGCAATGCAACAATGAAGAGTCTTTGACCTCCTACAACGGGCCTCATGGCCCAGAGTCACGACTGGCGCGATATTACGACTTAGTGCACGCAACGCTCAACGTCATTCCGTGTGGCAGGTAGAAAATGTGATGTTGTCGCATGAGTGATGTTGTTGATGTGGTCAATTTCATCAAAACAAGACCCCTGAAAGCGCGGCTATTCTCTGCACTTTGTGAGGAGGAACAAAAGTGATTTGCACAGCAGAAAAGTGAAAGGAGTATTCTTGTTTAAAAAGTAATGTTCAGGATTTGATGTCACAAAGAGTGATTTGCTAAAGTTGTTTATTTGTACAAAATAAATGATTTCATAAATGAAGAGAAAAGTGAAATGAATGTGAAATGAATGTGAAATGACAAAAAAAGAATGTTGGTTTTGATATCACAAAAAGTGGTGTGCCAAAGGTAAAACATTCTTTGCACATTTATGTTGTTTCAGTGAATTTGCCATGCAAGTCTATGGGGTCAAAGGTCAACTTTGTGCTAGAGACATGGGACCACTTGCAGGTTCATTGCGATCCCTCAAGACACAGCCACGTCAAATTTGGGGCTTCTAGCCCATGAGGAACCCCGAAACCCTAACCCTAATTTCAGCAGTAACCCTAACCCTAATTCTAGCCTTATCGCTAACCCTAATGCCATGCAAGTCTATGGGGTCAAAGGTCAACTTTGTGCTAGAGACATGGAACCACTTGCAGGTTCATTGCGATCCCTCAAGACACAGCCACGTCAAATTTGGGGCTTCTAGCCCATGAGGAACCCCGAAACCCTAACCCTAATTTCAGCAGTAACCCTAACCCTAATTCTAGCCTTATCGCTAACCCTAATGCCATGCAAGTCTATGGGGTCAAAGGTCAACTTTGTCCTAGAGACATGGGGCCACTTGCAGGTTCATCGCGATCCCTCAAGACACAGCCACGTCAAATTTGGGGCTTCTAGCCCATGAGGAACCCTGAAACCCTAACCCTAATTTCAGCAGTAACCCTAACCCTAACCCTAATTCCAGCCTTATCGCTAACCCTAATGCCATGCAAGTCTATGGGGTCAAAGGTCAACTTTGTCCTAGAGACATGGGGCCACTTGCAGGTTCATCGTGATCCCTCAAGACACAGCCACGTCAAATTTGGGGCTTCTAGCCCATGAAAAGTTTTCTTCCTCCAAGGTGGGGTGTGACAGAGGAGGTTTGAGAACCATTGCTTTAGATGGTCTACTAAGATGCCACAATCTATTACACTTCATGAGCAAAACAGGCTACAGGTAAAATTAAACATCTTAAGTTGAGCCACTCATGCAAGTTAAACTGATTAAAAAAACACTATATTACAAGGAAAAGAATCCTCTACATGTCAATAAAAAGAACCGATTGAGTATTTATATAAAATAAATGTTTACTTTAAATAAGAAAATCCAACAAATAAACAAGTGCAACAATACAAACAAACCAACCCTTAAAACAATGCTTAATTACCTTAGTCTCACACTTATGAGCATAACACCACACATTACTCACCTGGACAGAAGGAGGTTCTGAGGAACGTGATGTTCCTGGAGCTTCCTGGTCAGGATGTTCGGGAGATCCCTCTGGCTCAATGTCTGGAGCTCCAAAATAATTTAGAATTGCTCCTGCAAAGACAAAGCTCATTAGACCATCAAGCAAAATAGATCATGAGTGCATATTCATATTTTATTATCACAGTGATGTTGCACTAATACAGCAAAATTAAAAATTAATTTGTTTTTAGATTAAACATTGTGATTGCAGTGTCCCTTTAAAGCTTTTACCCAATTACAAAATTCTAACTTTTAAGATTTTTTTTTTTTTGCAGTAGTTTAAATACTTTGTTAGTTAAAGTACTAAAACTAAATGATCCAATGCCACAATAGTCTGAAATAGTCAACACCATGCCTAATAAAATATTTCTTTGAATTATAAAACAGTAGCGCACTTCTAATTAGCGGCCTATACAATACACATTAAGCTTAGTAAATGAATCCTAAGTAAGGCTAAAATAACATTAAGTGTCAAATATGTGAGAGACAACTTCCACTGAACAATGACAGACAACTGATTACAACAACGTACACTCCCAACCTGTAAGAATCTGAATAAACAGGTCTAGAGTCAATCAGTCATTCCCATGGCAGGACATGACCAACTTTGATAAAACAAACAAACAAACAAACAAAAAAAAGCTGAGTTCATGACGAACCAATATTAGCCAGCTAGCTAACATTTATCCGACGCTAGCGAGCTGGCTAGCAGGACTCATAAACAAACTTGGGGGGGGCGGCGTTTCACCTCCACCTCTCAAGCCCACATCACCAGCAAATAACTTAACTTGCCCGTTTTTCTTCATCAGTTTTCTTTTTATTCCGGTTTTCCGCACCGCTGGGATAAGTCCTTTTTGATGCCAAAATGGTGTTGTTGTTTTTTTAATCTTCTTGCTAACAGGAACGATTGGTAGCTGTCAATCATTCCCATTATAGCTGGTGGCGTCGCCAGCCAGCTACGTCACTAACTGTGTGACAGTGCGGTCCGACGACCTAATAATTACTCCAACAAAAAAAACAAAAAAAAACACCAGCCACAGATTATTATTGCAGTTTATTTTATTCATAGCCAACGTTTATTTTTAAGCATATAAGGAGTGTAATAAACACACGAGATAGCTACAGCTAAAAACGGACATTTTAATTCTCCTCAAAAGAGGCTGAAGATGCAGCTTTGGGGCCACCAAGGGGCTTTGGGGCCCCCTGGTGGCTTGGGGGGGGGCCCTAGGCTCTGGGTCCACCACTGCAACAGGTATCTTGAGTACAGTGGACCCAAGTTGTCTAGTTAGAAAAGCCTTCTGTGATATTTTAAATACAAAAACTACTGCTTCTGCTGCATCTGCAAGTTTCTCTTTCCTGATCTTTTTTTTTTTTGTTGTTGCAGTTTTTCAGAGCAACTTGGAGCATCGTTCCAAGCGTTCTATTTTTGATAAAACCGGAATTGTTATCGACTCCACCAAAAAAACTCACACCTGATTCTTTTTTTAAGAGCTTGTTAAATGTTGAAGAAGTATGAGTGAGAGAGTTTTTTTTTAATTTTTTTTTTTAGGGTTGTGTCCCAGATGCCTTATGAGGAGAACTGTTATTAGCAGCCATGGAGAGTCAGGACACTCCAGTGATCACTGTCTGTGTCTGGAGTCAAAAGTCAAATTTGTCTCTTGATGATGATTATTACAACCACATTATCAAATCTGAGAGCAAGTTGGCTCTTTGACCTGTGGGAATGGAGTGGGAGAGGCTTCGGCCCAGGTTCCACTGCATATCATTTGGACTGCAACCAAGATAGCCCGAGGAGACTCTCCCTTGGCGGAGAGAGGATGACATGACTGGGTTTTAAAGTCCTGTGTACACGTCGCTTTAACGCACATCAGAGCACACGTGTTCCCTCTATGATCCTGTAATTCAGAATAACCGGCAGTAGAGACGGAGGATTTAAGTGGAGAGGACTAAATCAATAGTGTGCGCGGGCGGTATGAGATGACGGCAAGGTGTTTGGTGAAGGTCGTTGTGCTGCGCTCCTCTGTTATTTAGGCTTTCGGGGATGAGAGCCAATCAGATCACTCAAAAGCCTCCCCCCTCCAAATCCTCATCACATCATTTCCTGCCATAAGCCCTGTTGAATCAGCGGCTATTGGACGAGTAATCAGCTTAGCTTAGCCCCACTGTAAATATGCAAATAGTATTTGATGATTAATTGACCCCCAGTCGGCGGTGCAGCCAAGCGAAAGGGAGGGTGAAGCCGCATATGCGAGAGAGGAGCCCGCCGACCACACAGGAAATTAGACAGACGTGATCTACATGGGGAGGAAGGCGGGAGTCATGAGCGCAGCACGACACAAGAGTAAACATGGAAGAAGAATAAAGAGCGCAGCCGGGTTTCCATCAGCAATAAAGCCTCATTGGGAAATGGCTGTTTGTAGTTAGTGCAACATATGCCAGTGGCTGGAAAACAACCCCTTCCCATCCTTCCCACACACACACACACACACACACACACACACACACACACACACACACACACACACACACACACACACACACACACACACCTTGCCTCCTCCCATCCAAGTTAACCACCCAGTGTAGGCTGGGAAAGAGTGAGTGACTGAGCCACTGACTTCAAGGTGATACAGAAAATCTTGAGGTGAGATTCTTTCATTCATTTATTTTGTTTTCTATACACGCTTCTCCTGCACTCTGGGTCTTGGGGTGCTGCAGCCTGTCCCAGCAGTCATCAGGCGAAGGCAGGTTACATCCGCAGTTTATCAGGACAGACAAACAATCTGGACAACACTTGTGTTGCTGCTCCTCTTCACTCATCTGTACTATATCCGTCCTGCCACCTTCCGATCTGAAGCTTTCCAGTCACCACTGGCGTAACGTAACTGTTAGCGGTAGATGTTACTGCAAAGTGCTCTCCAAAACCACAGAAGAAGAAAAAAGGAGGATGACAGGAAGAGAGTGTTAAGAGATTAGCAACATGATGCAGCGATGCTTCATTTTGCCTCAAACTCACAGAAATGATCGTCCTATGATGTGTAGCATGAGACGGAGTGGTCGACTGCAAAATGTCAACATGTGCGAAAATTGACATTTTTGGTGTGCAAAAAAAAAATAAAAAAATACCGCAAACAGCCTGGAAATCACTGACATTACAATCCTATGATAGTTTAGCATGAGATGGAGTGGTGGAATAAAAAAAAAATCTAAACAATTTTAAAAGAGCCAGGAGATTATTTAGTCAAAATTGGACACAAAATGCCTCAGCTAGACTTGTTGGGTTGCACTTGTGCAACGTGTTCGGGTGTGTTCTCCCTGCTGCTGAAGTTTATTAAAGAGTCCAGTAGTGAAACACGCTAGGAGCCCAGGGAAGTTAGCGCAGTGGGTTAGGCAGCTGACTCTTGTGCAGGAGACCAAGGTTCAAATGCTGGTCGCCACCGTGAGAACGTTATCTGTCATTTACAGTCTCTGCACTTTACACAAAGATTAGACTTTAGAATTTTTCTAATTTGTGGTCCAACTAGATACAGATTACGAACCAAAAAACAGAGCTAAAAACCCAACATGTGAAATGAAATTTTCAGGGAAAAAAAGTCACACTAAGGTCTGCGTATAGCAACTATATGCTATTCTTGGATCAGCTGGGATTTGAACCCTTTACCTCCTACACTAGAGTCAGAGGGTCAACATACTGAGCTAACCACCTTGTTAGCTTGGCAGCTGTAGAGGTAAATAAGTCACCTTGACAGCCAGCCACCATGTTTGCTCTCTGCTTCTGCTTGATCAACACATCACTTACTATAAGCTTTTTCATGATATTATATGGTGACCTTTATGTTATGCATACTTATATAATTTCATCTTCCTGATTTGATTATGATGTGATCTTCTGTCATTCTGTCATGTGTGTGTGTGTGTGTGTGTGTGTAACTTGCGTTCGTCGAATTTCCGTGCATTTGGAATTTCCTTCAACTGAGATCAACAGGAAGCAGCAAACGTGTAAGTGGAGCTAGCTGGCAAGCTAGCTCCCCCTTCCTTCTTTTCAAATTCTATTTGAATTTAATTCAAAAAGCAGGGAGAATTACTGTCATTTTTTTTTTTGGGTCAAAGTTGGACATAAAATTCTTCGGGTGCACTTTTTTTTTTAGACCTGCTGGTCTTAAGGCTCAGTTCTGAGTAAATGATTGGTCAGCTCAGAATCCAGCAGACTGAAGGTTTGTTTATTTCTCCAAATGGTCCTGACCGTCTCAACGATGTTCTATGATCTCTTAAACAGATTAATGTATGAAATAAATCCAAGCTATCCGGAAAACATTCCATCCAGGGTGCCGGGTTGAATAAGTTATAAATTGAAAAGAAATCAGACAGAAAGGAAGAAACATGTTTACCAGCCCTCCTGAAAGGGCTGAGAAGGTTATGATGACTAGACGTAGCAAAGGCCAGACATCCCTCAGTGCTCATGCGCTCAGGTACATTTGAATGTTTGAGTCGGGGTGTAAAATTGTATCACGTGTTTGGTCGAAAGCTCAACTTTTAGTCCTTTGTGTGCTATCCCTCTCGGATTGTATTTATCCTCGACATTCCTTCTTTTCTTTGTTAATATGGCAAAAAGAGAGACGATACGGCAGAGGAAGAGGGACTGAGAAAAGGCAAAGTGGAGAGCGAGGGGGCAGAGCCAAAAGGAGCAGGACGGATTTGGAGAAGGGAGGTGACGGCGGCACACAAAGAGAGCCACACACGAGCGCAAACAAACAGCGACTTCACCCCTCGGCTCAAATGTCAACAAGGAAAATTGGAAATGAGTAATTCTTTCAGAGTGTGAAATAGATTGCTTCTCATATACGTATGGCCCTGAAAATGACAAATTGATTCTTGGGGAAGAGGCGGCCTGCAAATTTACCAAACAATTTCTATTGTGTCCTGTCTGCGCGTGAGCGTGTGTGTGTGTGTGTGTGTGTGAGTGTGTGCGTAGACACACAGACATATTTATTTATTTATTATTATTATTATTATTTCTTTATTTTGTGACCCTGCCAAACATGGTTCTCTGCTGTAATTGAAGTCCCCTCGGCCTGAGGGGAAGTGTTCCTTCTCCAGCCTCTAATTTGTTCTTTTTGCCGTCCTAATTTTCTTTCTGTCAATAAATGGGAGAGCCGAAGAATGCGCTCCTCTGTCTGTACAACTCTCTCTCTCTCTCTCTCACTCTGTGTGCGTGTGTGTGTGTGTGTGTGTAAGAGAAAAATGAGACATGATTATTCAGTATTAACCGGTTGGAGCCATCTGAGATGTTTCCTCCAATTACTGTATTCATAATGTGTCCTGCTGTCATTTCTCGTGTGTGTGTGTCCGTGTGCGTGTGTGTGCGTGTGCGCGTGCGCGTGCGTGTGCGTGTGTGTGCGTCCCCGCGCCGCCTCAGTAGAGAGAAGGAGGGAAATGAAATCGATCGGACGTCTGTACAACCCTCTGAAATCGTCTGCTCTCTGTTTGCGTGTGCGTTTGATTGTCCAATTTTCCATCCCCTCATTTTGTCTGCCCTCCACCGCTCCACCCCCCCTCCCTACGTCCCCCTTCTCCTCCCTCTCTCCTCCCCTCCCAAACAGATGATCAATTCTTCTTGCTCCCCTGGCTTTTCTCGCTGCCTTCTCCTCCTCTCCCTGGGTGTCTCCTGGGGATCAGTGTTTTATGAAGTTGCTAGCCTGTTCTCTTTATGGATCGTCAAAATTGGTTGAGGAAAAAAAAAAAAAAAAAAAAAAGATCTAAATTGCCTGTTCCTGGAAAGGCTTCTGCTCTGAAATGCTTCTCCTCAAAGCCAAGCGCGAGCGTTTATACCGAGTTCCACTGAAGTGTTTGCCCCCCTTCCACTTTTCTTTTCTTTTCTTTTTACTCTTGCGCGACCTGTTCTGAGGTAACACAATGGGAAACACTTTAACACCATCCGAAGAAATGAACCCATATAAAGTTAAAATGCACTGAACAAATCACATCCGTGTATTATGTTCACTCATTTTGGTTGGCGCCATTAATAGGAAGGCAAAGTTCCTCTCTTTATGACAAAGTTGTCTACGTTCTACTACAGCAGTACAGGGCTGCGGCTGCGGCTGCTGCTGCTGCTGCTTGTTGTGGGGCTGTTTGGTAGAAATCCTGCAAGTCTTTTGAGCTCATTAAAAAGGCTCCCGTGTTGCGCCACGTCTGCTTGCGAAACTGCAAAAACACCGATGTGTGAGCTGCAACCTACGGCTCTCCAGAAGTCATCCTGGCTTGTTTACGACCTGCTGGAAGATCCATCAATGCACCCTTGGAGGGAGAAAAAAAATAAAAATCTGGCAACCGCTGGAAAGGTTGAGTGCCGCTGCGTTTTTCTGCAGCAGCCGCACTGAACGGAGAAAAACAACAGCTGGCTTCCCGTTGTAGATTTTTACGCAATGTTCTCAAAATGTCACTGTGACCCGGCTGCACAAAAATGCGCCTTCTCCTCTCACATTCAGTCGTCCGGTGAAGCACCGTATCCTCTGAATGTTGCCATTTTTTTTTACGATCAGAGCAACAACTGTACTCACTTTCATTATCCATCAAAGGCAAAGTAGATGGCGGGGCCTTGATGAGTCATTGGATGCCCTGGTGGCCTGGAAATCATGTGCTTCAGTGTTTGCTTCATGTGAGCTGGAAACTTGGGAGTTTCAGTTCGGCATAATTCCTATTTTCAAATTTAATTTGCACCCTGCAAGGTTTAATGGAAAACAGATGGTGAGAGAGTGATGAGCCAGTGTGTTTTGGCATGATCTAAAGCGTCCGTCAGAGTAAGTATGATGGACAACAGGAAAGCAGAGAGTCACAAGATACTGTACTGTATCTTGTGTCAGAGGACAAAGAGCCATTCCACCAACAAACATGTTTTCTCTGAATAGGGGAGACATAAAAAAAGGTCTATTTTTTAAATCCACTGTTTTTATTTAAGAAGAAGAAGAAGAAGAAGAAGAAGAAGAAGAAGAATGCCTTTATTTATCCCACATTGTGGTAATCTGCAATCAGAAAAACAAAAGGGAAAATTATAAATGTACGCATACATTTGTATTTGTGCTAATTCTTAATGAGTATTTTGCTTGTTTTGTGCCCTTTTAAACCTTGTATACACTGATAAAAGATTTAACTTTAGGCATTATCAGGTTGACTTATTGAATAACTGATTTAAAAAAGAAAACACAGATTTTTACATTCTTTCTTTGTTTTTTTCCAACAATTCATATTTTCCTGATGCTATTTGTTAAGATCATCACGAAGTGCATCTCCATTATTTGGAGGGGGTAGCTCCCCAAGTTGCACGATCGAGCAAAGCGAACAAGGCCAATGAAACCTCTGCAGCGATGCAAATCGACAGCGTGAGCCGCAGGAAAACTGGCAGAAGAATAAACGCTGGTCGGCGCGGCGTCTGACTGTGCACAGCCGCAGGTGCAGGGAGACCAAATACCGCAGGCGTGTTGTGCCATCGCTGTCGGCCGATCTGAGAGTGCACGAGCCTGCTGATAGAATTTACCGCAGCAAAGTGGAAAAGTGCAAATGTAGTCAAACACAAAATCAATCTGACACTCCTGGTCGCTCCCGCTAGCGTCTCGTGGCGGAAGCAATACGACTCGCATCTCCGCTCTGCAGAGAGTCGTTGGCGTCATTAGAACAAGTTGTGCATCTGCATTCGCTCAAACAGGCAGACAACTTACAGACACTTTTGTAATATAGTAGAAACAGCACGGGTCTTTGCTTTATTCACTCCACAGTGAAGCTTTTTTTTTTTTTAAGGAGAATTATGACAAGGCCTTTCAACGAGTGGAAACATCTGTTCCGTTTTTCCACGACTGTCTACCATTTGCTTTCATTGTAAGAGCCACAATTACACAAATTGCAGTAACAGAAAAAGAAGCTGAAGAGCTTGTTCAGGTGTCCATCTAACTAGCTTTCCTTCTCACTAAGTGCTTTGATCGCCTGCAAAAAAAGACTAAAAAAAAAGGTGACACCAGCAGGATCGATTAAGCAACTGCTGACTGAAAGTGAGATACAATTTGAGTCCAGAAGACTGCAAGTTCGTGAATGTCACACAAGTACATGTTGTCCATGTGAGAACAGTCAATCTGTTGTCTTTTTAAGGAGGTTGGAGACCATCAAATCTGCTGTCACTGTTGCTAGCCAGGTGTTCTGAGATCACCCTGCGCCCAAGCAACCTCTTCAGGCTGAGTGAGAGAAATGCGTATTTTTGGAAGTAGACCATCAAAATGAATCTGTTAATACGTTGTGTGAAAAGTCACAAGGGTTAGTAGGGTTTGGGTAATACCAGTGGATTCACATGTTTTTTTTTAATGATCAGTAGTAACCCTCCCAAAGTACATCCCACCCCAAAAAAGGAACACACAACAAAAAACACAAGGGCTCACACTTGTATACTCGAGTGCACTGACACTCCCCTCCTTCCCCTTAATCCCTGTCGCCAAGGCTTCAGACGGTGACAGGGTCGTATTTGGAGCTAAAACATTATCTTTCTGCTCATTAACCTTCGACAGGGTTTCCATTCCGCCTGACTGATTCCGCCTCCTCCGCCACCTCTGTCTTCACCTCCATCTCTTTCCGCTGTCGTTTCTCTCCTCCCTATTTGTAGAGGCGCTCACCCGGATGAGACGGCAGCCTTTTAAAATGTCTGCTGATGCTTCGCGGTGCCTGTGCTTGGCACCAGGAATCGACTTATCCGTACAATATGTCGCACCAGGTGCCAGGATACTAATGAGATCATCCGCTGGAAGTTTTGAGTGCTCTACAGTGGGGAGCTTCTCTCCCCCCTCTCTGTCTCTCTCTTAAACTGGGCCCACAAATCAGGGTTTTCTGATTTTCTGATTCTCTTTGGTGTCTGACTCATATGAACTTGAGTCAGTAAAATAATCACTTTCACCATCACTGAATGGAAAGACTGACTTGTGGTCAAGCAGTGTTTCTCAAAGTGGGTGGCGCCCCCCCGGGCGAACTACCGGTAATGTTTTCATGTCCGAACTTTTTCCACGGCGGAACAATTAACAAAAAGTGTTCAGTAGGTTGTAGCTAAGAAAAACGCTGCTCAGGTACACAGGATACAAATATTTGACAAGGACTGGCGCGTTATTATGACGCTCAACGTCATCCCCTGTGGCAGGTAGAAAATGTGATGTTGTCGCATGAGTGATGTTGTTGATGTGGTCGATTTCATCAAAACGAGACCCCTGAAAGCGCGGCTATTCTCTGCACTTTGTGAGGAGGAACAAAAGTGATTTGCACAGCAGAAAAGTGAAAGGAGTATTCTTGTTTAAAAAGTAATGTTCAGGATTTGATGTCACAAAGAGTGATTTGCTAAAGTTGTTTATTTGTACAAAATAAATGATTTCATAAATGAAGAGAAAAGTGAAATGAATGTGAAATGAATGTGAAATGACAAAAAAAGAATGTTGGTTTTGATATCACAAAAAGTGGTGTGCCAAAGGTAAAACATTCTTTGCACATTTATGTTGTTTCAGTGAATTTGCCATGCAAGTCTATAGGGTCAAAAGTCAACTTTGTGCTAGAGACATGGAACCACTTGCAGGTTCATCGCGATCCCTCAAGACACAGCCACGTCAAATTTGGGGCTTCTAGCCCATGAGGAACCCCGAAACCCTAACCCTAATTTCAGCAGTAACCCTAACCCTAACCCTAATTCTAGCCTTATCGCTAACCCTAATGCCATGCAAGTCTATGGGGTCAAAAGTCAACTTTGTGCTAGAGACATGGGGCCACTTGCAGGTTCATCGGGATCCCTCAAGACACAGCCACATCAAATTTGGGGCTTCTAATTTGGGTGTGTGGGGTTTCGGGGCATGAAAAATGTTCTTCTTCCAAGGTGGGGCGTGACAGAGAAAGTTTGAGAACCACTGTTGTAAAGGAACAACTTTGCCATCATCATAATGAACACAATCATTTTGAGAGTCCATTGTGTGCATTGCCTTCCTTGTCAAAAATTAAATTCTAAATTAGCTTTGATTTTTTTTAATTAATTTTTTTGGTTGGGTGTCAGACCAAATTAGGTTTGGAACTTGGCAGAAAATCTGCAACCTGTGCGTTTTTTCTTCTTTTCTTAAATCACTCTTGATTTAAAATATTGAGTACCCACACTTTTTTCTTACCAAAGCTCAGACTGTTTGGCTGCACTTATTAAATTTATAGAGTCATTTACGATTGCTTGCAAATTAATATATACAGATATATTTTTTTACATTTGCTTATGGAGTAATGTTTGGAATATGTGACAGAATGGAAAGATCTCATTGCACAGAAAACAGAGAGACACTTATTGAGCATTTTGTCCACACCGTAGCAGATTAACAAGCTCAGACATGTTTCTTTTCAGAACAAAAGGGTCAAATTTGATTACGTTAACAAACACACACACACACACACACACACATCAATCCAGCAAATCGGTACATTTGAGCTTGTAGATGTGGTGAAGACGACTCGCTGAGGTTTAAAGCAACGTCAGAATGGGGCAAACAGAGCATTAACGTGCCCTGGTGGTCGGTGCCAGACTGGCTGCAAGCAGTTTCACTGACTGCTGCTGATCAACTGGGATTTTCACGTACAGCCATCGGGATTCGCAGAGAATGATCAGAGCAAGAGAAAATATCCAGCAAGCAGCGATTGTGTGGAGGAAAATGCCTTGTTGACGTGAGAGGAGAACGGACGGACTGGTCGAGCACACATCTTTCTTTTCAGCCCGTTGGGATAAAAGTTTTTTTTTTTTTTTTAATTTTTAATAAAAAAATATCCAATGCGAGGACAATGATGCAGACAGACACGTAACATTTTTTTTTACAAGAGCCATAAAAATACACGCACTCCACGTCATGTTCACAAACAGTTAAAGACATTACACCCGCGGGAGGAAAAACAGAGGGATGTAAAACAAGCAAACACCATTAATGCCCCCCCCCCCACACACACACACTGATGTCAGCATCATCCTCATTTTACCTGGTGCTAAATGCCTCCCTGTCTGCACACATTTGCCCTCGCCTCTCTCTATTCGCTGGGAGCGACGCGGCACCAGCGGCCATCTTTTCATTCCCCCCCCCCCACCCCTCCCCCTCTTTTCTTTAACCCTTTATGAATACCGTAGAACGCAGAGCCCATGTTGCCACGCTCCGCTCGCTATTTAGACATTCAGATGAATGGATATGAAGCATTTACGCAGCAACACTCTTCTCATATATGTAAGAATATATGCAGAGCGAGGCTCTTGCTACTAGTTGGCTGCCATCTTGCGCCACCATTTCTTTTTCACGAGCATCTTCTTTGAGAGATTGCCACTCACTCTCGTTTCACAGAATTCCAAGAGCAGCCGTTGGCATTTAAAATGGACCTCCAAGCTAACTGATTCATCTATTCGCTTTTAATTTCATGTTGAACTAAATGTTATTTTGTTTTTCTTTGGTTTGCTCTTCTCAGGAGATGTGCGGTGCATGTGCATCGACAAGCTGGAGGATGTGGTATCGACGTGATCGCTCACTTAGCGGAGGGGAAGCGTTGGAGTGTGACTGTGAATAATCAGATGGCGCTCCATCACCAAGCCCATTTCCCTCCGCTCAGGCTTTTTATGCAGCCGCTGGGGTGGTTGCAGGCGAAAACAGGAAACATCAGTGTGTTTTATCTGTTGGACGCAGCAGCTGCTTGATTTCGCGCATGTCCCCCAGAGGTTAGGAGAGAAAACAAGCAGCAAAAACAAGCAGCAAAATAGGATCAACTCACTACTACGGTTTGAAGATGAATGCACTGCAGCGCTCTTTCATTATCTGGCACTGAAACAGCGGAAGCGGCCGTCACAACACTGTTGCATTACTGCTGATGACAAAGTGAACTGCAGTGCGAAAGCCTGAATCCGTCCATCTGCGCTAAACCCCAAGGTGAAATCTTGTGTCTGTCTTTGTGTCCCGTGACCAATACATTTCACTAAAAGCAAAATACAAACAAACAAACAAACAAACAAAACCGAAGAAGAAGACAATTTGGGAAACTTTCAATTTGGCCTGTCTTATTTCTAACAAAAATGTCTTGACTAAAAGGAACGGAAGCCCAAAAACATGCAGATTGACAATGGCACAGCACTCTGTGTTTCGGCCAATTTCTTTGCACTTGGAGTTTTTCTCTTACAACTTCTGTCAGACAAATTGCAGAAGAGAAAAACATGGTGGGAACAAGACCCCCCTCTATTTTCTGGTGATCTCTGCTGTCTGCTTACAAATGAAAAAACAGCAAAAAAACAAAACAAAACCGAAACCCTAAAAAAAACAGCAAAACAGCTTTAAAGAAAGAATGTGGACCTTGATGAACGAAAGCTTTTGCTTTTTTTTTGTCATGAAATATAATAGAATGCATCAAAAATTCCCATTATGGCGACTTTTATTTAATTTCCCACAAGTGAAAGTTGCACGATAGTCAGCAATAGTTGGCAGCGTTACATTATTAGATTTGACGTTATGAGGATTTGCTGAATCTTAGCCGGTCGCTCCAAGCTGACCATTCCACCATTGCACTTCTCTCAATTCTACCTCCGAATCGGAGAACAGTCAGAAAACTGAGAAGAATGGTGATGAATAGTAGACGAGTGGTTAACTTATGTGCGCGCCATGTGAGTGTGCTTTTCCGTGAGTCATATTTGTTGGAAGCGCCTGAATGGGTGCCAGCAACCGTTGCTCATCACTTCTCTCCTTCACAGGTTTTTCCACGTGCAATAATTACTTGCGCAGAGTGTTTTTTTTTTTTCTCCCTCCAAACAATTCCTTGGTTGCTGTTGCAAAGTTATTTAAATTTCCAATAAGATTTCTTTTTGTCTTTAATGATTTTCTTTTTAAACCTCGACGGCATGTGTTGCCACATTTAACAAGAAGATTGCGGCACTCAAACTATTAAAGCTCTCGCAGCTCAAACAATATTGGCTAAATAAAGAGAACGCCGCTGGAGTCAATTCATATTTTCAAGTGTCTCCCGTTGCGAGGTGCTGAGAGTTCAATCAGCTTGCACTTGTGGTTACTGAGTTGCAATTGTCCTCCCAGCCGGCACCTCTCCTGACTGTCTGGATCATTATTTTCCCTCACAAGTGTTTGCATTATGTTGATCCTGGCCTCGGCTCGGCTGTGCTTCAGATGATGGGAGATGGTTTGAACTGTGATGGCAAACACGGGGAAAATGATTGTTCTCATACCTCTGTTTATAAACAAGGAAGTGTTAGATAAAGATCGCTGGCCCTTGGAGATTGTTTTTCTGTGTATGCCAATGATCCAATTTCCCTGAGGGAACTCCCCCAAGGGATCAATAAAGTATAATTGAATTGAGTTGATATTATATATTGATTTTTTTTTTTTTTTTTTTTTGAACCCTCGACACTGGCTGATGTTCATCTAGCTCAAGCTTAACACAAACAGTTTGGAGTTGGGGTTTTCCTGTCCTCCTCTGTCCGGTTCAAATGTCTGACGACCCCATCAAGATGGTGTGATGACATTGGTTGAGAAATAAAATGAATAAACAAAAGTTGTCAACAGCTAATTACGATATAACCTGCAAGCTTACGGACACAGCAATGCTTCAGGGAAAGGTTTGAGTGTAATGCGGTGGAACGGTGTGATCATAATGTTTCGCAGCACTTCAAATATTTAGTCTCAGGACTCAGGAAGTTGCATTGCATTAACAAGCAACGTTGTGCAGCTGGAGACACTGTCGTGGACCAGCGTCAGTCTCAACAGGAGTCTCAAGCTCCATTAAAAGGGGGAGCTGGGGAGGCGGGGGGGGTGGGGGGGGGTGGGTCATGTTTTGATGATTCAGCATCAGATAATAAAAGACAACTCAAGTTATGTAACTTAGATACATATTATAAGGATTGTTACAGTTAGTTTACTTCCTGTTTCGCTTTTAATAGTCTTGTATTATCTTGAACCCACTGCTTCCTCCCCTCCCCATATGATTGCCTTATATATTTCACCCACTGAGCAATGGCGGGCTGTGCATTCAACGTCTAGGCCTTCAGTGAGTACAACAAATGATCAGCACTTTCCAATTGAGAAAAACACAATTTTTTCCAAGTATTTAAAAAAAAAATATAGCATAATAAATATTGCAGCATGGACTTATTCATTTGATGTTGTTGTACTTTTAGATTTCGATGTTGACTTGAAAGGCTAATGAACCCAAAACCAATGGTTTCCAACTATTACATTGCAAATTCAATGGGACTGGGGTTGAATTTGAAACAAATTGATGTGAAATAGGGAACCGTGGTCTCATCTCGTCTCTATTCAGGGCACTCCATATAGAACCATGGTCTTGTATTGATTCGCACACTCCACCGTCTAATTATTTACGTGCACAGTAACTGGCTTTCTAAGCACCTCTCCTGCTGCCAGCATCAAGTCCCACTTTGACCATGAAGCCTCATTCAAGTCTCCAGTGAGCATTAAGCGATAGCAGCGAGTCGGCGTCAAGGGGGGAACCACAACATCCACTTTGATCCTCTGGCTGAACTGGTTGCTTCCCTGCTTGGACATTATCATAAATGACACCTCTTGTGACTCATTTGTCTGCCTTAAAGGCAGCGGCTGGGACAGGCACTAATTACAACAACTATAAAGCTTTGCCACTCTGCACATGGAACAGAACGAAGGGCAGCAGTCTGGGAGTTCTGACAGCAGCTTCTCAGAGGACTGGTTTTACCCTCCTTTGTTTTTTTTTTTTAACTGCCCTGTCCTCCTCACTACAAAAAAAGTTACCGGTCAGCAGAAAGCAACCAGGATGAGTGTTGTGAAACAGCCAATCATGAGGGCTTTACCTGTCACATCACCGTCCTCTTTTGATGATCGTATCGCTAACAGGAAACATTTGGCAATGACAATAATAAGCAGACCATTCAGGTTTTCTACTGCCCGCCAAGCCGGTTAGCCGCTAAGCCGGTTAGCCGCTAAGCCCTGTACTTTTAGTAGGGTGTGTACGTTACTAACCTGTGATGGCGTATTGTCTCCAACCAAGCTCTTACCAAAGTTAGTCAAGAATAAAAGTATTTTTTCTTTCAAGTGCTGTCCATTTAATTGCAAAAAAAAAATAATTGTTGGAGTATGCTAGTGTCTTTAATAGCAGCTTGGCTAGCAGAGGCTTCATTTTCTTCTTTTGTGTTTTCTTGGTCGTTTGTAAGGTCACAAGCTGCCGTTTACTAAATGGAAGCTGGGAGCTGGTTCAACGGAAAATGTCAAAGATTTGAGAACTTTTTCAGAAATTACAGACTGTAAATGTCAGTAATCTCGCTACAGCATAATATCATCGTTAACAGGGTGAGGCTACCACTCCCCTAGTACGAGTGCCATTTGCTCACACGTGAGTAAAACTCATGTAGATGGGGACTCTGATAGCGTGTCTCCCCATATTGTGCTTTCAGCTGCAGATTTTCGTCTGCACATACCTTTAAAAGCAGGCTGGGGGGTGGGGGGGCAGGAGGGGTGTAAATGCAATTAGAGCAGGTTTTGATGGAGGCCATGGCCTTGCATTATTCAGAGCTCAGCCTCTGGCCTTAAGGGATGCTGTCCGTGTTTCACTGAGAAGCTCCCCTTTAAGTCTTTGCTTTAGGAAATTAATTGCTTTAAAGAATTATTTACGGAGAAGTCATGACATTCACAGCTGACCAGTTACACCGCCAGGAAAAAAAAAAAAGAATATTCTTGATTTAAAGTTTAATTCAACAACATCTGTCGAAGAATGTGAACAGCAGTTGAGATGGGATTGTGGGTCGGCATTGGTTCTATTTCCGGTGTTTCAGACTATAATCTTAGAGTAATGGAGTGCATAATATTCAAGTTAAGGACATACTTACCGCACTGCTTCTTCTTTTTTCTTCAAAAAAGAGATGCAACAGTTATTAAATAATCAGATCAATGTTGCGGCTGTGAAAACTTTTCTCTTTTTTTCACACTTTGAATGAACTTTGAGTAACATTACAACAACAAATTTGTCATTTGACAGTGTCGTGTGATGGAAACAAACAGCAGTGGCTTCAGCATCCGCCGTTTATTAAATTTTTTTTTTCCCGCTCTCAGTATATTAGTGCTGCGGACGGGGATTGCCTATTCCTATTAGTTCCATTCATTAACCACTGGAGGGAGGCCTAATGTATCTTCTCCCCTGCCACCGTCATAAGCCTCAGATTGGTTCTGGGTGGTCGGTGGACTGCGGCCGGCTGTCGAGAAAGCATATTGCGCCTTCCACAACTTTTCTCGCGGTCATTTCATCAAAAGAGGGGCCTTCTGATTAACTTTCTGTGAGCCTCATTGCTTTGAGCAGTGAGCTGCATTTCGCCCACCCCCCCCCACCCTTATTTTAAGTTAATTTTTTTGTTTAATGGGCAGTTCCGCTGTCCCTTGATTTTGTGTACTCGCATTAATCTGCTCGATGAGACGTCGAGGGCAAAGAAGAAGAAGAAAAAGAAGGATAAAAAAACTCGTCAATACTGCAATCATCCATGGCTGGCTTTGAAAAAAAGTCCAAGTCGAGGGTTTGTACTGAAATGGTGAGGTTAGATAGATTTCTGCTTGTATCTATCAGATCGTCATGAGCAGACTGAGGGCACCGGAGCAGAAATTGCTGACTAACCTTTCGTTCGAAGCTTTTTGCGAGTCGGAGGCATTATTTCAAGTCGGCTTGATGTGAAGAATGAGAATCTTGATGAGAAGAAAACTCAAGTAGGCGTAAAGAGCATCCTGCTGCTGTAAGGTGAAAGCTTGCAAAGATACAAGAGCGGCTATATTGACGTTACATTTTTCTACTTGTGAAAAGTTTCACTCTCGCCTTTAGGTTTGCTGACGCTTCCATCGTTTTTTTTTTTCTTTCCAACTTGAGACCAGCATCACGCCTTGCTGCGAGACCTTCACATCTCCAACCTATGGATCCTTTCCCATCGGTATGGATCACCTTGTAACGTCGTAATAAACATCCCGAAGCGCCGAAATGCCTCGGGCAGCTGCTGTCGTAGGAGCAGGTTACCTTTCCGCTCACTATCACTGCACGCTGGCAAGAAATGGTGTTGGCTTTAATTGGAACAAGCGTAACGTAATGGAGCGTGTCAGATGGCTTCCACTGTGCCGGTGAGCGCGTATGGCTGTAAGGTTTTCTTTATGGTTGGAAGGTTAGAGAGGGAGGGGCCGATGCCGGCGCTTCAAAAGCAAAAGTAATCATATGGCCAATAAAAGCGAAAAGAAATGTCATTGTTTTTATTATTTTTAATGCAGGACTGTGCAATTTTGAAGCCAGGGGTTTATCTTCTATCCCTCCTTTATATGGCCGTGGTTGTAAAATCAAATTGGACTTATTGCGAGATTCTGCTGTGTGGTGTGTTTTTTTTTTTTTTTTTACCCCCTTTAAGATAAAAACAAACGTCAATGCAAAACTAATGAGAGGAGGCTGCAAGATGGAGCTGAAGCAGTGCCAGAGAATTTAATAATGGTACAGTACCTGTGCTCAGAAAGATGAGGTAAGAACAACCGCATCAGACCCATTCCTGCCTAAAGTGTCAAAACGGCTTAATGACAGCCGGGTGTCAAACTTGTTTTTACAAAAAGTTTTTTTTTTCAATACTCATTGCGATTTTGCTGCTTAAGAAAAGTTATTGACATGTAGTTTTGCCTTTCCTTTCATCTCTTGCGTTTCATTGACTTCAAATGCTCAGATATTACACCTTCTGAACCGAAATGTAGCCACGTGTGTCGGCCGTATTAGGTAGTTAGAGCTGCTGTTGTGAAGTTTTGATTCTAGCTCACAGTTGGATAACCCCCCCCCGCCCCCCTTTATTTACCCAGTCAAGCAATTAAGATTCTTATTTATAATTGCGGCCTGAATTTCTGCCCGTTTTGTGAAGCAAAAAAAACAAAAAAAATGATGCTGGACACGTACTTTAAGCATCATTAAACTTATTTAAGTCGTCATTTATTTAGGGTCTTCTTGCCGTCTTACTCGTTGCACTGTATTACCAGCGGCCAGATCTTGGACAGAACAGCCTGGACTTTTAAGCAACCATTCCCCTCCCGTGCCACGGTCCATAAAACATTGACGTGCTCTTAAGCAAAAGTGCGCTCGACTTGAGGTCTAGAAATAATTGATCAAAGCGAAGGGGAATTTGGCCGCATCGATTTGGCTCCACGCGTTCCATCTGGTGGGGACATGCTGTGCCGTTGCATCAGAGGCACACTGATGAAAACGGCAGGCAAAGTGGAAAAAAAGCCGACAATTCTGTATGACTAAATAATGAACATGTGACGATCACACTTTGAAAGTAACGCCCTTTGTAGGTTTCCGTGTCCTCTCGCTCTCGCACGGCCTGGGCAGAAATAACGCTGAGCACTGAGATCGGCCCGACAGGTCACACAGCTCCTTGGGAACCTTTGCCTTTGCACACGGCTTCACTGGGCGACCACTGGGGGTCACTGTTCTGTCTTGGCTTTGAGATGCGACGCACCTGGAGAGACAGTCAGTGTGGGTGCACCTACATGATTGCAACTTTTTGACTCTTCTGCAGCGGGTTGTGCAGGCAGGACTGTCTTGTCGTCATGCAACCTATCACATCCGTTTCTGCGACAACGCCAAGAGTATTTCCATACTTTTATGCACGGTTCTGTATCGTTTCCTTTCTGCATAAGTGAGCGGTCACACTAGATAAGCAGCTGTTTTCTCCTGCTCCGCCTTCAAAATCTGAACAAACAGCAGATCCGAGCATTTTGTCGTGTCAATATATCATTTCCCAGGTAAAATACAGATGAGGTTCAGGCACTGCTTGGCTTCCCTGCAAAGCAAAGGTTTGTCTTCATCCGCCACATCAAACGTCTGTGGTGATGTACCACTTGCTCCCTTCAGTCTATTTTCCCCTTGTTGCCGAGGCAGAGAAAGTCTCTCAGCTTCTGGGGCTTCCCCCCCCTCTCCCCTCCGCCCCCCTTTCTTTATAAGCCAGCGACAGCTCCATGGACTTACACACCCCGGAGACCCTCTGCTGCAGGGCACAAGCGCTAAAGTCAGACAGGAAGATGGTGTGTATGCAGTGTAGATATATTCTGCTGAGGGTTCTTACAGACAGGGAGCCTGATACATGAAAGCCTTCGTTTTTTTTTTTTGTTTTTTTTTTGTTTTTGACTTTTTGGTTTGCCTGCGAGCGTGCGGGTTGTTTTGGAAATTGCGAATTTGGGCTCGAAAAAAGGGGGAAAGCACAAGAAGAAGAAGAAAAAAAATCAAGCTATGCGGCCGCACATCAGACATTGGCTTTTTCTTTTCATAGCTTAGATCAGAATCAGTCAAAGAGGCTGCAAATCAAAGTGATTTCAAATGTCTGAAAACTCTGTCCCTGATTTAAAAAAAAGAAAAAGCAAAAGAAAAGAAACAGCCTGATGTAAAGTTTCCCTTGAACATGTTAAGCGTTGCTCCCATTGACCCAGTGAGCAATAATGAAGGCAACTGAAGGCTGAGGGTCTGGCTCTTGGCTATTATTCAGGTTTACTCTCCAACTGTAGTTCACTTTTTACAAAGCTGGATCACAGGCCTTCTTCTTCTTCTTCTTCTTCTTTTTCTTCTTCTTCTTCTTCTTCTTCTTCTTCTTCTTTTTCTTCTTCTTCTTCTTCTTCTTCTTCTTCTTCTTCTTCTTCTTCTGCGTTTGGGCTGCACTGTGGCTCAGACACACATGAAATGCCTTTTTTCCCTCCTCTACATGTCTGCATTTCCGGACACCAGCGCTGGTTTTGGACCAGCTGTGGCCTCGATGCAGCTGTGCTAAGGTGCACTCCACGAGCCCAGCACCCCGTGATGACAGCCATCGCGGTGGATCACAATTGACCGGTTGCAACAAAAGTGCAAAGTAAGGGCCAGCCGAAAATAACGCAGCATTTCGCTTCATTGTGCATTCCATTGGAAGAAGTGCACAACGTGGCTGGCAGACAGTCTGAGCAGGCAAACAAAGGAAAGCGTGTCAGGCTGCAGACAGTCAGCAGCCCTGAAAACAGGTGACAGATCATTATCAGGTTTTCTAGAACAGGAACAGGATACAGAGCCTCGGCGGCGGAGAGACAAAGCTGACGATCAAGGGGGGTGACAGCAGGAACGTGGCTGGCTTAGAGAGCCAGCGTTGATGTGAGGGGCGGGTGACTCGGGCGAGCAGGTGAGCGGCGCTGTGGGATTTCTGAAAAAAAAAAAAAAAAAGCACTGAAGCAGAGGTTTCAGTCGGCAGTGGGCTGGAATCCTGGTGAACAGCTTAAAAATATCAGCCAACAGCAGATGTTTCACAAATCAATGGTCCCAACAAGGAATGAGCCAAACGTCACATGGTCACGTGATTGTTCAGCTTTCTGTTCGTCCCACTGAAGGCAGCCCAACTGATTTGTTCATCTTTTCACAGCCGTTTGATGAGAACCACGGTCAACTTCTTGTCTTTTGCTGGGAAGTTCACAATCATTTCCCATTGTTTTTTGTTGTTGTTTTTTTTTTTTTTAATTAAACCCTCTGGCTGGAAGTGCAGTCTTTTTGCTTCAAGGACAGTAAAGATCTAAGACCTTTTGATAAATTGGATTTGAGATATCAGACTTGGAGTACCAGCAATCCAGCTGGATTTCAAGGCTATAAAAACAACTGCAGAGCAACATGATATAATGCTGATAAGAAACCTCAACACTTTTCTGTCACTTTCTTTCTTAGATTTTTCAGAGAGCGCTGCGGACACAAATAAATTTGAATTTCAGCATTTTCTATCTACAGGTGAAACTTATTTTTTTTTATGGCTTTGGGAGCACAGACGGTGTTTGCGGGATCAGTTCAGTGCCTTCAGGTTTGTGTGTGTGTGTGTGTGTGTGTGTGTTTGATCGTTGTTGAGTGGTTTGTGTTCAGAAAGTTCCGCATGAATTCCAGGAAAATCTTTTTCTGCCCAATTTTGCAGCAAAGAGTGCACCGTGAGTCCACATGATTCAGTCCTGCGATCATGCATTTCAAAATCCCAGCTGATTGGCGTGTGGGGTGAATTACACGAAGACACTATGGAATGACAACAGCCAGTGACGTGACCAACATACAATACCACCTGCTGCCCCTTTTTAATTCTATTTCTGTGGCACTGCTTTGCGTCTTCCCTGAGTCACTCCTGCTCAAGCCGCTGAGAAATTTAAGCTCTTCCGGGCCGGTCAGCCTGCACTCAGCACCTCAGTGCGTTTAATCCCTCGGAGAGGAGGCAGGGAATTCAGCGGAAAGCCGAGCCTCTCCGCGGCTACGCAGGCAACCAACTCAACATCGTCAGGTGTGCGTATGAGCGCGCAAAGCACTCGCCACAAGAACCTGCAAGCGAGCGCATGTCCATCTGCTCATGTGTCACTTTTTGCGCCCACCATGTGCTCTGAGTGACGGAAGGGAAGCTGTCGGGAGTGACAGCATGCTGTTCTCTTCCCACCACATTCATGCTTCTCACTTTCTCTGTGTCCTCGGCCATCTTGCCTCCAATTCCTCCGTCGTTCCTTTTCTACCAATCACAAAAAAAATATTCCCATCTTGGTTTACTTGACTTCTCCCCCCCCTTACCTCTCCTGGTGTGCGTCACGTTTGTTTTCCGTCACCTCTGGCTCTGAGGCCAGACCTGACAAATGTTGCTTGGGCATAAACGGAAGCGTCACATTATTTACGTTTTTTTTATTTATTTATTTTTTTTTCCCCTTTTCTTTCTCCGTGCTCCGTCAGTCACCTTGCAGCAGCTCTACTGCCGGCATCGCCCACGCACCACATCTGCACGGTGCTGCACAGCTGCCAACGTTGATAACCAGTTGATGAGCAAACCGCACGTTGTTACGGACTTTTCTCTGCAGCACGCTTGCGCATGAGTCTAAAAATACTCAGTGTCGAAATAAAGCGCGGTGTTAAGATGTGGAAATAAAAAAACTGAAAAAAAAAAGAAAAGACTTTAGCATTTAGGCCGAGCAACAGATTAGGTGCTGCGAGCTTGCTAGCTGCTTTAGCTAAAGGTGTTGTGCTGAAGGCAACACGGTGGCGCAGCGGTTAGCGCTGCTTTCGCCTCGCAGCAAGAAGGTTGAGGGTTTGATTCCGGGTCTGAGACCTTCGGCTTCTCTCTGTGTTCTCCCGCTTCCTCCCACAGTTCAAAAACATGCATGTTAGGTGAATTGGAAAACTCTAAATTGTCCGTAGGTTTGTGTATGTGAGCAAATGGTTGTTTGGACGGACGGATGGATGTTGTGCTGAAGCTGGAGAGCCAATAGGAAGTCTCGTGGTCCATACTGTCCATTGACAAAGCTTTTGGTGTTCATGCTTTTCTTTCAAAGTCAGCACCAACAGCCGCAGTTTACAACCACAACAGAAGCTTTTTCTGCCTGCTTGTCTTCTGTGGTTAGAGCCACAGCCACGCACAGTCATTTCTCACTCTTGCTCCTCCCTCCAACCTCTGTATCCATTAAGAAAGCCGCCTGGTTATGGGATCCACTTAAATTTTAAGACCCGCTGAAAGTGTTGCCCATTAGTGCTTGGCAAGGTGGATAAGTGAGACTTTGGGGAGCAAAAAAATGGAATGTTTCAAAAAACCTAACAAAAAGGTAAAAAGGTAAAACTTATATGGTATGTCTATATTTCAATTGGACGTAACAACTGCAGTTACAATTTTTCGAGAACAGATATACACTATACAGTTGTTATGTCTCCTTTTTGTCATGGTTTTGTGAGGAAGCTGAGCTTTCTCGCCACACAGCAGTTCTTCACCTCCCTCCCCTCCAACCCTCCTCCCCCGGTCTTTCCCTTGTTTTCTCTCCCCACTCTGCCGCATCCGTCACTCCCTCGGCTTCACCCCCATCTCGGCTTCCTCCTCACTCTCAGCCCTCCGCTCTGCCACCTCCTCTTTTAAAGCCACTGTTGTTTCTCTCTCCCTCTCTGCGTCCTCACCTCTCTTTCTCTGTCTCGCTCTATCCCTCTACCTTCATCTCGCAGACAGACCTCATTAGCGGCAGCAGCCTCTATTTGCTCCCTGTTTGCAGCCAATGGGCCATTAGTCTGTTGTGCGCAACACCATAAATCGCATCAGGCATGAGCCCAAGCGGCCTGACTTCCCCTCAATGTCAGCCAATCAGGACAATTTGCTATGGATTGGTGGGCAGTGCTGATTTGGGAGCAGTAGCTCTGTGCTCTGTACAGTAAGAGCAAAATGAGGGGTGATCCAGTCTCAGCCGTACTGTAACAAAAGATTTTTGCTGCGTATATGTTCACGTCCACAGGGTATTTCACATGGTAAATGTAGATCTTTCGACAAATAATAATTATGATCTAATTTAAAAAAAGAAAAAAAAAAACGAGAAAAGTTTTTTCTCAAGTGCACTGCACATTTATCTCGCACAGAGAACAACATGTGATATGGTAAAAGAGGGAAAAACAAGTAGATAAAAAATGAACCACTGGGCTCAACAAGACAAAGTAGGCAAACAACTAGCCTTGACAATTTATAACATAACGTTCCTCTCAAGCTTGACTTGAACTGGGACAATAGCTGTACATTTGTGTGAGCCATAGAAAACAACGGCACTTATGAAACTCACAAATGGTAAAACTAACAAAGTAAGGTGTTAAACCCTGCCATTGGAGCCTTAGATGGTTCAGTGTAAACTGATATTTGTTTCCATAAAAAAACAATTCAGTAACTGGCTCCAAGTACAATGTGATATATTCTAGAATTTGCAGATATTAGGCAAAATGTTACAGTAAGAAAGACCCAACAAAGTAAAAAAAAACAACAAAAAAACAAAAAAAAACAAAAAAAAAAAATTGTTTTAAGTGTGTTTCTCACCACTATTTGGGTCGGCCACTGCGTGAAATTATACAGCTATAATGATCCCTGCGGGGAAAAACTGCTGTTCCAGCACCAGCAACAGAAGCGAGTAACAAGGAGGAAGAAGGCAGTCGAGAGCGGAGCAGGAGTTAAGAAAAAAATTATGTCATAAACACAGAGCATTGACATTTTCCGCAGCCATTTAAGCAGGAAATGTTCTGATGAAAATCACCGAGACTGGGGTGCTGCTCAGAGGAGTTGCAAAAACAAAAAAAGGTACATAAAAAACACAAACAAGCAGGCTGAAAGTTGTTGGTGCAAAGACGACTACAAGTGGCAATGTGTTTTTCGCTCTGGGACATATCCAACGACATAACACCACTCTCAAGATCCGCTTCTTCCTGAGCTCAGGGTCGCGGGGGTCTGCTGGAGCCACTCCCAGCTGTCATAGCGCAAAGGCATGACCATATATAACCGTATCCAGTAATATATTTAAATGACACAAGTTTGACCTAACTTTCCGTCTAAACGGGTTGCTTGTCCCTGACAGGTTGAAGGTGGCTGCACAAATAGTGTCTTGTAATGTCTTGTAATCACGAACAAAATAGCGGCTCTGATTTTTTTTTTAAGTCCATTCATGTTGCTGGATCTTCCACTCAGGATTGTATCAAACCACTCCAGGTGGCGACGTCAACGTACAGCGGGCAGCTTGACTGGAGCCCAAGTCAAGCTTTTGTTCTTGCTGATGCCGTTGTACTTCTGTGATAGCAACGCGACAGAGGGTCCAGCTGACCTTTCAAAAGGTTGAGTTTCAGGGCAATGCAAATGCTGGCGGTTACACAACATGATGTCAACCCTTAAGCACTGGGACGTCCTCCCCCATGGCAACGAGGTTCCACAATCCAAACTTCTTGAACCGGCAGCAGTGATACGGCAAAGACCCCACTAACCCCTCAATCAGGGGATCCTGAAACCCATCCTGGTTTTGGTGCAGGGCGAGCCCGACGAGAGGCTGTTGTACCCAGTGGCACAAACAAGTGCTCAAGAGAGTTTTGTGAGGCTTTACTGGAGTCCTGATCACCTCCAGACCACCAGACTTTGCGCTTTGCCATTCCACTTGAAGGAGTGTGGCCCCCTTTGACGACACAAACTATATAAGACTCTATAATCTCCCGCTATCGCACACATACACTGCCGTTCAAAAGTTTGGGGTCACTGACTCCTTTCTGCATTCAACTCCGTTCTAAGCAGCATCATGAAATAATCTACTGGAATGCTGTGAGAACGATACTAGTGCATGAAAATCAGTAAGAACTTGTTGAACACATATTGGGTGGTTTTGACAGTTGTTGCCTTGACTGTCGAAATGAATGTGATTTTGCAGTAGAGAGTGAATATCATGTCTGCGTTATGCGGCCATCATAACAGAAGTTGAATGCTTTAAAAGTGCTAAAAAAAAAAAAAAGTAATAATTTCTAAAACAAAGCTTTGTATTATAACAACACTTTGTGTGTGCTAAACCATAAAAGAGTAAACAAAGCATTAAAGTTTATATTCCAGGCACTTTAAAACAGCCGAATTTAGCTCGCTTGGAATCTCAATCACTCAGAATTCGACATTGAAAACTCATTACGCACTAAAATGTCCCCATACTTGTTAAACACACCTTGACTGATTTCCGTGCACTCACAATGATCGCAGGGCATTCACGATCAATGCAGAAATAGGTCGGTGACCCCAAAGTTTTGAGCCGGAGTCTAAATATCACAGCAGACCCGTTCAGATTCCTCCACCGTCCACACTCATGCCCCATGTATATGTTTCACACGGACGACTGTATCATCCAGTCCCGCTGCTCAGCTGAGCTGAATGTACAAACACGCAGGCGGCATCATCATCTCACGGCAGAGTGCATGACTAGAATGCAAGTAGGAGCTCTTTTCAAGGATGCCCGGCAACGTGCAGGCACTTTGGCTGTGTGATTCCTCCGCTGGCGAAGGACTGAGCTGACCTTTAGTGGCTGGCTTTGAGAGCTGCGTTCATGTTGCAGAGGCACGCCGACGTTTCCATCCAGACGTTGCTCACATGATGACATAATTATGAGTGCAGCCGTTTAGATCGTAGGCGCTGATTAATTAATGGGGTGCGTACGTAGACAAGCCCGCCTGTTTTCACGAGCATGCAGGGAGACTAATTTGAGGGGATTGAGAGCAGAGTGCGCAGGGGCGTGTAAACATGCATGAGGTCTGCGCACGTGTGCGTTTTGGTGCGCCGTGTTTGTTTACGCTTTGGGTTTGGGAGTGCGAGAACACGACTGAGGGAGAGATGTCGCATTTCATATTGTAATCTGGAGCGGAGCAAGGAAAAGACAGAGAGGGAAAAGGCCACTTACGGTTGGATGGACAAGTAGATTAATTGACAAATACGATTTAAAGAAATGCGCAGTAAACACACAGGATTGAGTCAGTTCACTTTCATAGCAGTCAAGAGGAACTGCCAGATACAGCATCTCGAGTCTTTATTTGATTAGTTCTAAAATCCATAGCAATTATCTTCCTTAAACTGCAGAAATTTGGGGAGGTTGCAGGTTAATTTCTAAATCGAAAGATTGCCGTGTAACAAATCTGGCTTGGCAATGCTCAACGGCCTCACCGGCACAAACCTTTTGCCTTGCCTTATTCAGCACGCACGTAGCGTTTTGCCCCCTCATATATTTGCAAAGAGCGAGCAAGTGAGCCCTGAAGGACGGGAGAATCTCAGGTCCTGAATTTTGCACCCTGCCCCTCGCAAAAGGTTATGTGCTTCCCAGTCGTCCATTGTTTGAAAAAGAAGTGGGGTGGTGGTGGTGGGGGTCTGAGCTTTTGTGTAAAGCCATCATACTGTTTACCAGTAGGTGCATGTACAAAGAATGGCAAGGGGAGAACGGAAATGTCAGAGAAATGTCAAATGCCTGCGGGCCCTGTCCAGTTTATTTCACCGGCTGAAACGTTCACTCCGGGGGAGGAGGGTACTGACCAGGGCGACGGCGGCGGTGCCAGGTCACACCTGTTGATGACTTTAAACAAAACCGGCTGTGGAGCTACACGCAACAAATCAGACGGGATGTAAATGGAAGGGCGATGCGGAGAGCGAGGACGGGGAGGGGGACAGGCATCGATTTCTCAGAGGCGAACGGCACGAGGGAGGAACATGGGAGTTGCAGAAGAGATTCTGGGTGAGTGAAAAGTTGGCGGACATGCTGAGAAGCGCACACGCTTCCGCGTTGGCAGCTCGGTGCGTAAGTGGACGCGTGAAGGTTGACGAGAGGCGGAATGGAGGTGAAAAGATGGGGGAAGCGGCGGCGGGATGGAAGTTAGCGCACAGAGGGGCTGCGCTGATCGACTGACGGCAGCTACACGCTAAACGGCGACGGCTGTGCTTGCTCCGAAGATCACGGCTCACGAGGCTCCCTGCAGAGCCCCTCCCATTGCCTCCTCCCCTCTGATTGGCGACGCCCTGCGGCAGTGACACGTTGCCCGTCCCGACTCTTTTGATTTGCTTATTTGCGGCGTAATCCTTTAAAGCTTTCTCCCGCATAAAGACAAGAGATGGTGGTTGCCAGAAATACTATTGTACTTAATATGCATTAGCACGCCTATCATCCCCCTCCTCTTCCCCCTTCGTCGTTAATGGGCCGAGGCACTATTCCAGCTTTTATTATGTGTCATGCATCTGTGGATATTTCCCCCCTTCTTCTTGCTTAATGGCTTACGTGAAGCGCAGCGCCGCAGTAAATGCTGCGCAGGAAATCTCCATTGTAGAGTGTCTGCTAATTTATTCCTGTAGTGCCACGGCCACTTACGTTTTACAGCGATGGAACTGTACCAGACAAACGCACAGTGATTTTGTATGGAAGCACTGAAGAGGTGTTATGACAGGCTCCACGGCTTCTGGACTTCATCCAAAAGAACACACGACTTTAGGCTTTGTCCTTTAAAAGTTATTTTCTTCTCTTCTTCTTGCGTGTATATCATGGAGAGGGAAATGGCTGAAGTTGTGCCTGACCTGAGGGTGGCGTCGGTGAGGTTACAGTACTGTGACATCACAAAGGTGAAGGGTAGTGTTCTGGGAAGACTAGAGACTTGGCGAGAGACACGGAGTGGATTTTTGCATTTTATGGAAGCTTTGCAAAATTAAAAATGTTTGCAATTACTACCATACACACACATTGTTTAACTTTGGAAATGCAATGAAACTATTTGGAGCAAATTTGCTGCTGGATTTCTCAAGTCATTACTGAAGCAAAACTTTCTACAATAAGCCTAAAATGAAGCTACTGTATCTTAATCAGTGTCTCTGAATGCACACCAAGATCTAAAAGTATGCAGACGATACAGCTGCTGCCACTGACAAAGATCATGGTTGAAGACCAAACGTTAAGTTCCAGCTTATTGAACTTGGGATGGCATCTGGCCATCTTATTGTTCCCCATGACTTGAAAAAAACAAAACAAAAAAGCATTAAGGACAATTTAAAAACGATTTCAAAAAGGCAATTTAAGAGCATTTTTTGTGCAAATGATGTCTATGCGAGTCCCCCCCACAGATTCACTCTGAGGGTTAGAATAAAAAGAACCTGCTGTATACAAATTTCCCACTCAGGGTAACTGAGGGCACTACCCTGCCAGTTTTAGTCACTCGCATACACTCATGTGCGAGTGATTGTTTGCAGCAGGTAAGTCCCTTGGGTGCGTGACACATAATCACAGCTGTCATTCATTTGGCTCATTTTGACTTTGCCACACCACGCACTATGACTGTATCAACCATCTATCACCTGGAGTGAGACAGAGAGGCTGCCGTCTCCTCCCCAGCACCAGTGTTTTACGCCACTTTCTAAGATCCAGTGATAGCTTGAGGGGGAACAAGGGAGCATAGCATGGCAAGGCTTTAGGAGATTGCGCTGCTGTGCCGGATTGATGGATGGGTTGAAACTACATGGGGTGCGAGGAGTCGGGTGGGGTCGCTATGTTTTCAGCACTTTTCATGGATGGTAAATCTCACAAGATGAATTAAAGGTCTTAGCGCAGCCTTCTGGTGTTGCCGATATGAGAATGACCTACGTAACCTGACATATCAGCTGTTTTTGGGAGCACACGCTTGCTAACAGCAATGGTTATTTGTCTTTGCGTGGCAGATCGTATGGTGCCAGTGGCACGTGAAGCCAAGAGAGTCTGCAGGCATTTGGTCTTGGCGGATAAAGGACAGGAGTGTGTTCAATGGGACACTCGGACCTGGGAAAGACCCACCACTTCTATTCCGAACCTTAGACACCAGATTGAACGCTTCCTGAACTCCTTCTCTTTTTTTCATGTATCCATCTGGCAAAGCACATGGATGTGACTAGGAGCAAAACGTGGGAGAGAGGTGATTGGATAAACCTTCCGTCAAATGCATTAACGGGGCTAATCATAATTTTGTTTTTACTACCAATTAAGCTCGGTAACAGCACCTCAAGGCCTTCCTGTGGCTGTGATGCCCCAACATGTTTTAATTAACTCTCGCAAAGGAAAGCCGGGAAAATGTGAACCAATGAGAGACTTTAGAGTCATTTTGTTTTGTTTTTTTAAACGTGAAAACGAATCCAGTTTCGATAAAACTGCGGCATTAGCGGAATTAGCGGCAGCTGGGCTCGCGACTGCTCGCTGTGTTTCTTTAATGTCCTCTTCTGGGGTATTTAAGGGCAGCTCGCAGCGGTCACACGCCTTAAAGGAAGGAGGCTGACTGTTTATGGAATCCAAGGCGATTTTAGGGCTGATTGAAAGGCTTTGAGTCGGCGGTTGGCAAGCGAATGAACTAGATTTCAGAATTGAAATCCCACCGATGCAGCTGCTGTGCAAGGTTAGAGAAAATGTGCTTGAATATGAAGGTTCTGGTTTGGTCTCTTTGGCACTGTCTCTTCTCTAAAGTCCCTTCCTTTCTGTGCACTCGTCCACCTAAATAGATCCTTGACTCTGGTCTAGCGCTGCTTTTACAGCTTTACCTTCTTCCAAATGGTTTTAGTTATTTAGTACAATGAACATTTAGTACATTGCGTTGTCAAAAATAGATATTGTAATTGATTTAGAAATGTGCATTGTACGAAGACTACAGGAAGTGGATGTGCTCGCACCGTTTTGAGGCAAAGTGCAGTCACTGTGGTCCACAAAGGAGCCCAAGGCCACGGCTGTGCTGTTATCCCGGACGTTGCGTGTCTGGAAGTGTACCTGCAGCTTTCGTGTGTGTTACACAGTGGGGGGAGGCCGGAGCTGAGGCCTCCACTCAACAGGGCAAAAATGACTCCCATTATCCTCGCTGTGACAAAAGTGGGAGCGCTTTCTTGGCGCCGGCGCCTTTTGCCAAACAAGTCGCCTTCGACTTGGAGAAAACAAAAGTAACGCTGCAAAGTCCACGCTGATGCAAAAGATTCTTCTCCGCGTTTCACTTTTTAGGGATCATAGAAAAAACAAAACAAAACACACACACTATTTTTTTGGCGATTTCATAAATATGATGAACTGTACAAACAGAACCACTGCACTGCGCTTAATCTTGATCTCGCCTTGATTACAGTAAATGGTGCCAATAACAATTTTCATTTTCATTTGCATGTGAAAATAGTGAACATGCAGTGGTCGCTTTGAGAATGGAAAGATAAAGACATACAGGTCACAACCTGGCAACTCAAAACGCATTGAATGCAGGTAAAAAGCAGGTCTGTTTCTGCCGCAGGTCCAGATAGATGTTTATATAAATGGTGATTAAGGGCTCGCGGTGACACAGATTACCTGGACTCTAACACGAAAAGCCTTTTTGAGTCTAAATAGTTCTGTCCCTTTGACAGTCGGCGCCAAAATAAAACAGCTTTCAAATGTAAGCAGGGCATTAGTGAGGACATAAGGTTTGCCGTTTTCATTTGTAAGACCTCATCACATAAAGAGCAAATAAGGTGACAAACGGGAAATAAAGTACTTCTGTAAGAAATGGCTACTCTTCCTTGCCCTAAAAAACAAACAAACATTGGTTGCAGGTTGCAGATGGGTCCTCCTGCCCTTTCTATTTCTACTGAGTGGATTACCCTTCGTTCTCATTTCACATCTGTTTTCGACTTCTAAAATATGTTGTTAATACCTGCCTAAAAACACACCTCACTGAATGTTCCCTCGCCCCGAAGCCGATGGCTTGCGTCCCTGTCCTCCCTTTTCCCTGTTCTGTTTTGCCGTGAAGCTGCACCCCAGTCAAAGACCTTTGTTAGTGTGTTTGTGTCGCCATGGAAACTGAGTGGGCATTCCAATCAAACAAGATAACAGGAGCAAAAATAAGCCCATAAAAGACACAAAAGTGTGTGTGTGTGTGTGTGTGTGTGTGTGTGTGTGTGTGTGTGTGTGTGTGTGTGTGTGTGTGTGTGTATGTGTAGAACAAGCAGGAAGAAATAAAGGACAACCTCTAGTCATTGCTGCACTGACTGACCTTCATCATCAGGCTCAAAGCATGTTTTAAATTAAAAAGCGGAGTGGCTAACTTTAGTTCAAGCACTGAGCTAATTTGAATGACTTTTTTATGCTTAAACATCCAAAGTGTGCACTTTGTTCTTACCGAGTTTCAACATCCTCTCTTTAAAGGGGCCCCATTGTTGGCCCTATTTCTTTTTGCAATGTGATGTTTGTGGGAGGTTGACAACTGATTTTCAAAGAGGGGAATCAACTGGTATAATCCTAACTTTTCACACAATTTAATAAATTCATTTGGACGGTCTTCTTCCAACAATAAACACGGCCTTTTGCTGCTGGCGGCTGCGTGTGAACTTTAATGTGCCTGCACCTTGAAACTGTCTTGTAAAACAAACAAAAAGTAAATGACTCTTTTAGTCTTTCTGAGGTTCTTCGAGCGTGTTTTTAGGTTTTACTGTGTGACTCGGAACTGCCACCACCAGACTTTGTCCGCCAGATATTTTGACCGTGCTGCATGAGTTGCTATGGAAGCAGTGAGTGTGGAAGAGGAGAGCAGAGTGAGGATGACTGGTTTCCACTTTTAAGCAAAAGAGGCACCCAGAACTGCGCTATGTAAGCTGGGCTGCAATCTTGTGTTGTGTTGTGGCGTTGGGGATTAGTTTGAGTAGTAGAACATTTTATTTTTTCAGTTATCTGGATATTGAGGTGAGCATTTCTACCTTGTACGGTGTTTTGCAAGTTACTGGTCGTGATTTGGTTTCTACTCATGGAAATGCAAATATTAGGTACGTCGCCCAATAGGAACTACGTTAGCTTTTACCCTCAAGCATCTCCTTTATTCTACATTGGTTTACCTTAAACCGCTACAGCTGGATGAGACAGCCTGTTTTACGAACGAGCTCTATTCAGTTCGGGACCTGGACGTCCAGGCTATGAAGAACGACAGATATTAAATTCAATTAAAAATCAATCCACAGCCTAGCCTGATCTTTCATTCTGTAAGCGTTCAAAGTTTTCTATATGTAAATGTACTGTGCAGCCGTAGCTCGCGAGGTCCTGAAAGATGGAGCCGTAATAAAGGTGTAATAACAGCTCCCCTGAGGTCTGAGTGAGTATATAGGTGGCCTGAAGGAGAGCTTAATTCTCAGCCTGAATGATTTCCCTAATGGAAAGCCGCCTCTAACTCATTGACTGAAGTCAATACATGTAGAGGCCCAGCAACACAGCATTAATCTAGCTTCTACTGAATTGCAGTGGGGAAAAAAGGAGGGGAAGTATCTCATGCACATCCTACCATTAATTGATGAAAAGAGCCATTACTCCTTTTAACAGAGTCAGACTTACAACTCCGACGGCAGGCTGTGATCACCGCCTCTAATTTTCGCACTGAAAACGTCACATGGATTTGATAGATCAACAACCCCTGTGGGGTGGTGCCGCTCCTCAGGCGGGTGGAGGTACGTGTCAGGCGCTCTGGCCTCTTGCTATGGACCACTGGCTTTGAAGTCACATCAGAGGGTGGACAGCAAGTGAGGAAAAAGGTCAATGGACGGGATTACAGCTCGGGCATCGCATTCCCCCGCAAGTGCCTCGTAATCAGAGTTTGATGGCCATGAAAACACGTTTCTTTTATTTGACAGGAATAAACACATAGGCAAGGTTAGGATACTGTCAGTAGAATACATCTAGTATAAGATGTTGTGTGTTCGGCCTTCTAAATTGTCCATTATCCACTCAGGGATCCGTTTCACTAAGGAGGTTTACGAAACTCTGGCTTCAAGCATAAAGTCTCAGTTGATATACTCTGGGGTCTTCACAGCGGTTTTGAGGTTGTTTATTCCGAGTTACGCGTGTGGCAACCACCATGGCAACCCTTAACAGAGAGCTTTTCATATGCTCACACTGGGAATTTGAATGTTTTGTTAGAGGGGATTGAAAAATAAAAATAAAACTGTTTGGCAGTAACAAAAGGGGGAAGTGGCGTGAAAGAACATTACCGTATAGGTAAATAAGTTCAATTTAAATCATCTTTTAATTAGGCACACATTGAGGTAAAAAAACAAAAAAACAACAACAAAAACAAACAAACAATTAGAGTCATGACGAGCATAAAACCAAATTTTTATTGTGGCAAATTCATTAAAAAGAACATCGTCTAAAATCGCTCTTGTCGCTATGGGCCAACTTGTGATACATATTCTGCCAAAGAGACTCATGGCTGATACGAAGATTCCGAAATTTTGTGTGAATTACCGAGAATAAAACAAGGAGTAAAACAGTACGGTGGGGGACTCTGCAACCACAAAGCATCAACGATCAAAAAACAATGTGAGATCCGCTGGCGCTGAGCGGATACAAAAGTTTATCGCCAACAGTGACTTTTCAAAAAAGCCTTCAAATATTGCACGTCACACACTTTCCATCCGCTTTACCTACTTATTAAAGGGAGTAAGCAAGCTGTAATCAGATAGTGAGCACGGTTTCAAGCTTCTAGCGATGGCAACGCACCGCCTTGTTTGTGTGCTCAGGTGTTCTCGTGCGCTGCTGCTCCCAGCTGTGGGAAACACACTTTTCAGAAGGTTGCCATCAGCAGCACTTCTCTGCCTCACAGTGGAAACCTCAAACAGCAACCGCCAGTCTCGCTTGAAGAGAGAGCTCCACAGCCGCCTCTGCCTCATTTCCCGCACACTTGACTTTTTTTTTTTTTTTTCAAACCCAGCCCGATTCACTGAGCACTTTCCTGCACTTTTCCCTTTTCTTCACTTTCCCTTGCACACACACTCTTGCTTATACACGGCGATCCTTTGGCTCGCTCTTGCTTGTTGACATTCCCGAGAGGATGACTCCAAGGCAGGAGGAGGCAAAATACAAGTAGCTTGCGTGGACGCATAGTTGAAGCGGAGGCATAGCGACTCTGAGCCGGGATATCATCAACCTGCGAGAGGGTCTGCCGCATATGCAGGAACTGGCGTTAGATAGCTGTCGAGTTTGCTGGTCAAGTCTGAGTGCCATGTGCCATGTGTTATGCTTGAGAAGATTTTGAGAACATGGCCAGATGGCCACGCCGTCTTCCCCCGAGCGAGCTGCTAGTGGATTTTAAGATGCTCTACGAGTGACCCAGCACGGGCCCACATTGCGTGGAACATTCACCTGCGACGGACAGGTTTTAAACACAAGAACGGTTGCTCCTGGCTAAATTGAAAGAAGAAAACTGCCTTCAAATAATTAGCCACCTGCACGTTGGCGTGAGAGGAAACACATGACAAGTACAACTGCGAGGGGACAAACATGAAAAGGAAAAAGACAGCGGCCTCGCTTCTGACGACACAAACTGAAGAAAATATGTGATCAAACCTCAGTCTCGAGCAAGAAATTTGTCAAAGGAAAGCTGACATCAAAAAGGACTCCTTCCCTTTCACAAGTGATTTTCTCTGCTCTACTTTGGTTGTGATGCACAAGAAATGTTTCATGCGTCCTCGCCTCTCAGTCTGTGGCAGCATCGGAATTCAAACATTTCAAAAGTCACATCCGGCAGCTCAGCATTGTGGTTAACATCTCGTCCTTTGATCACACTGGTTTAATGTGTCAAGCAGGTTGTCACATTATTTTTGACCTGCGGGTAGTTGCAAAACATCACAGGCATTAGGTTACTGTGCTAGTTTAGTTTTGCAGTTTGTTCTCACGACTTTTGGGAGATCTGGGATGCTCTGTTTAAATCCAGGGTTTGCTAACAATTGTAGTGCAAGCGGCACATTATGCAACGAGAGATGATTGTTGAAACGGTTATAATGTGCATCATAATTTACATATGTGTAATATTTATTTGTTTATTTTAAATGATCAGACATTCAATGTTGGCAGTGAATGGGAAAAGGAAACTCCCTGTGCTGTGCTTCAACTACTTCCAGGTTATTTCACAAATGTGCCAAAAACACCAGCAGCGAAAAACAACAGGTGTGGAGCCATGAGTCCACAAAGCTCCTCTTAATTTCCATACATGCCAGGAACGTTGGTGTGATTTTGGGATGCAAAAAAAAAGGCACCTTAAAGAGGGGAACGCTGTGTGGCGTTAAACATGGCTCGGCCAAGAACCGCTTTGAGCCCACAGGAGCAAATCAAACTTCCACTCTTACAGAGAGTTAGTTGTGTAAGTTGTGTTTGTGCACGCTACATCCTCTCTGCTTATACACTTGGGTGAAGGACTAGGTCATTACTTGCACCATAAACGGTCTGGCTGAAGCATTCATGAAAACGTACACTCTATTCAACGATAGCTCCCGCGTCATAGCTCAAAATAATAGCGCTGTTGTGCCATAACACTGATAATACCGCCTCTTTTGTGCTGATTGTATCTTATCCTTTGTCTGTGTTTTGTTGTCTCACTTCCCTTCAGCTCAGATAAATGTTATGGGTCCCAGTGCTGCGCAATGAGCCATGAAGCACGGCTGATTAATTGAGAAATCTGAGGAGATAAAGAGCATACTGCTGCCTAATCGAGGGGCACAAAAGGTAATGAAGAGATACAGGCGGCAGCGTCGCAAAGTTAAGAGGTAAAGAAAAGGTAGGTGCAGTGTTGATATTAATGAGAAGTTATTATGAGATCATAAGAATAATAGGATGCTGGACGCGTCTGGAATATCTCGATGAGTCATTACGTGTTACTTAAAATTATATGAGAATGTGAGGAGGAGGAGGAGTGACAAACAAAGAGGGAACTAAAAGCACACGGACTATAATTGGTGAGACAAATACTGTAAAAAGCCACAAGTTAGAGTGTCATACTTAACAGAGTTCAGATTTTCCATGAATATGTACCATTGAAATAAGCTCCTTGTTTTGACACGTACAACATGTGTGGAATGTACTCTACCGACATGAAATACAGCTGGAACCCCAATCCAGCTCAGAGTATCAGCTTCACCTGAGCTAAAACTCTTAACCATCTCCTACAAACAGAACATGAGGCACATCTAACACAATGACAATTAATCCGTTAACATCCATTATTTTGCAACTTGATGGAATGACATCCGTGTGAGAGCCCTCTCACGCGGGTCCTACATGTCGTAGACAAGTTCTGGCATCCCTCGTGCACCAAGCATGCAGCACCGTGAGGACACAGTTTTCTATAAGGGCTTTTGCACATTGTAAATACAAACTGTGCTACAAAAAAAAAAAAAAAGAACCCCACAGGTTTCAAAACAAAAACCGCATCCAAAGCTCAGCTGACACTAGAACCCCCTTTTAGGAGGAGGTGCCCCCTCTACTCATATTCAAACAAAGCAAAACACTGAGGGACCGGAGTTAAAAAGCTGTGTACAGAGCAGTGGTAGAACAGCAGGAACTGTCAGATGGCATCTTTATTATGTTCCATGAGGAGTCCTGGAGGATTTCACGAGCATCTGTTTCCCCTCTCTGCTGCCGCAGCAGTCATATAGAAATCAAGCCACTTCACGCGTTTGACAGGAGAGGACACAATGCAGAGGAACAATTCAGACAACGATGTCCTGAAGACGCTAAAACAGACTGCGGTCCATATTTAGTGTGTGTGTTCAATGAGCTTGAGTTAAAGTAGATCCGATCGAGCACAAGGTATGGCTGTTTTCATACTATATATCTTTAGACACTGAATAAGCTAGCGTAGCGTCGTGAGCATATATTTTGGTCCGGGCGTGTCACATGTGTCTGGCATTGGTCTTGGAGGCAGATTAAGGTTTAGGCGTTTAATCGGTTTGAGTTTTGTTCCTGGAATGTCTTGGGTTTGAGAAACCCACCAAGTTGTGGCTACAAACTGCACTTTCACAGCCTGCTGTGTTAACAGGGTAAGGGGACAATAACAAAAACACAATAAACATAACCAAACTGCTGTTAAAGTTATCCAGAACACAGCTTTACGACACAGCTAAATGCTTTTTTTTGGATTAGCTTATTTTAAGTTGGAATGACTCCATCAATACGCTTCAGCTCTAAAACTCTCAATTCTCCTCATTTTCTTGGTCTTCCGATAGACATAGATAGAAACTGAAAAAAAGCAAACAGGTTTGGTGTGGGAGGAGTTGCAGGCTCACTGTGTTTCAAATTGAATGAAATAAATCCATACGTGTGAGTCATTAGGAGCACCTGCTCCGAGGGTTCCTGCTGAGAGCGTTTTCCCAGCAGTCGGCTGAAGATCAGGCCAGAAAACGGTAACGGGGGCCCAGCAGGGGGCAACACCTGGCCTGAAGGACGAGAACCAATTGGCTTCTCGGGGCTGAGTTCAGTCGCTGCGGGCGAATAGATATAGGCAAGAAGACCAAAGTACCACGTGGTGCGAGTAGTCAGAGATGAAACATTGCCTTTCAAAGCACTAGATAGCCATTAAAAAGGCTTCATAAACTTCAGCATGGTTTGAAAAAATTCTGAAAAAGCTGGTCCTTTTTTTGGCCCATTTTAATAATTGAATCCCTGGGTACACTTCGGAAGCCTTGGCTCTGCGGTAAACCTTTCCGTTTATTTTTCTTTTGTGTATTTAAATGTTTTTTCCTACACTTTTTTCCTACAGCTGTACCTGCTTTGTTAAACATGGATGAAACATGCACACACACAGGATTATGCCACGGAAGAATCTCTTTATTAGAGAGTGTGCATTTGTGAACAAGCTCAGCTCGACGGAGGAGACAGTTATGCTTTTAAACAGCATATTTACAAAACATATACTCATTCATAAGGCAACATAAAAGGGACTTCCCTGCTGACAGGAGATTTCTACTTTTTGCATCTTACAGGAGATTTTTTTTTTTTTATATATATATTGTTGAAAGAAGAAGGTACAAGCACGGACTCAATTCTTCTCAATTCTTGTGAACAGTCTGCATCTCAGGGGGCGATGGATGTTATAGATTTTTCACACAATGCATTTATGGACAAACAGTGACAACATCGGAACAAATAGAACCCGGAGCCGCTGCTGCCAGAAACATTTACCGTGAACTGTGAAAGAAGCAAACTTGAGCGTTTTTCTCTGGCAGAGATGATTGCGAACGAAAATCCATAAAAACTAAGTCAGTCTGAGTTGTTTACAGACATATGGCAATTGTTGTTTTTTTCCTTATGATGTTTTGGATTAAGAATTATATCAATGACAGCTTAAAGTCACACGCTGAGGACAAAGCAAACAAAACAATAACTAAGTGGAGAGGCAGATGTTCACTTTCGACGTGAGGAAAGGACAGAAATCACCAATCAAAAATCATCAACTTGATGCTGGAGATTCGTGCCCAGCTTCGTGGACAATGTCAGGTGATAAGATAAGCATTTGATGTTGCTGGGAAGAGGATCTCATGCTGGGAATTCCTTTTGTATTGTTTATTTTGCTGTCAATCAAAACACAGGGTGTTTTGTCAATCAAATTGATTGACCATGTTACTGGTCGCATCCAGCGGTATCTTGCTGAGGTATCTGAGGAAGGACTCTGAGGGGAGGTTCCTTTTGCACTTGTCATTAGGACCAGTTAGTTCTGTGAGTTGCAAATATTTGTTTGCCAGAGATGTAACATGTTGAGTTTGGCATCTAATCTTCATCCTCTTGTGTCCTGCAGAGAGAAGGCTTCAACGGTCTGTCTTGAGCTGCATGCTGTGCCTCCCCCTTCGTGAGGTTCTTCTCCTTTAGCTCAGCTGTCAAGGTTTGTTGCCAGGTTACCACGTTGGGTCGACCTTGACTTATTTCCCCCGGCTTTCCCCGTGTCAGTGTGACCTTTGGGATTCGATCCTGGTCCATTCTGAAAACACATTCCCACCCGTCGTTACCCTGGCCATCCTGTGCGACTCTTTGTTTGAGATCTTCTCAGGCCAGAAGGTGCGGCCAGATTTTCGGGAGGCATCCGTCCCGGAAAGCATCAATCTTTTTCATGTTGTGTGTTGACTTGAGTCTGACCATCAAATATAGAGCAGAGTAGACCCGTCTTCTGTTTCTTAATGACTTTAGTTGCGTTCTGGTCTCACATCAACCTGCTTTTCCTCGTAGGACACCACAAGACAGCCTCTGACATTATTCATGTCGGGAACTTCAAAGTGCAGAAGGCCTGGTTTCCATGGTCTGTCTGTGTGTGTGTGTGTGTGTGTGTGTGTGTGTGTGTGTGTGCCCGTGTGTTTTCAGAACAACAGTTTCTATTGCTATGCTTGATCCTCCTCTTTGTTGGAGCTTGAGTTTCCGGCTGCTGGTCAGTTTTTCACTCTTACTATTTGTCCCAGTTTGTTTTTTATGGTGCATCTTGTCAGTTCCCTCCCCCCCCCGCCCCGTCAAGTTCTCTCCCTTCTCTAATTATCTTAGAGACATTAAGGTACATGACGTAACTTTTATGTCTTCGACCTGTCATCACAGATGCATTACTTCCCTTGTTGCCCGGTTGTCTGATCTCCCAGTACGTCCATGTTGTTTTTACCTTTAAGGCCGTGTTTGCATTTTGCAGTTTTACGCTAATCTACAGTCTCAAACCAAACGCGTGCGTATGTTATTTGTGAGCCGTCCGTGGCCAACTGCTTTTCTGCAGACCTTTGAGCTGAATGTCATTGAATGAACTTTTTTTTTTCTTTCTTTTTTCCTGCCTTTGAGTCTGAGGCATCGTGGGTCCAATTAGCCTGCTTTGGTTATTTTTGAACTCTAAACCACTTTCACTCTGTAAAGCAAGGTGACCCTCCTTGCCTCACTGACCAGACACAGATGGGTGTGCTTGATCTGTGCTGCCCTGTGGTGGCTCAGTAGTAGAACTCACTCTCAGGATGTTGAGCGCCATTAAAAAGCCCATGCACGGTGCAAATCTAAACAGTCTGTTCTAAATACGATATTATCTTTCAAGTTAGGTCATTTCAGACTCTAGTGGATATAGTCACAGCAGTCACATTCAACAAGAGTGAGAAAACCAAATATTGATGATCTGTCTGGTGTTCTGACTTTGTTCCTTCTTCATCATGTGGACTGTAGAATGTGGAGAATGAGTTTAAATTTGGGATGAACAGGTTGCATGAAGGTTCAGACCATTGCAAAAAGTAAATAAATACATTTTATGCTGGTTGTAAAATGTAGTCATGTTGATTATTATAATGTGTACTCACCAAACAGACAATGGTGCGCTTGAGAGCGGATCTTCTGTCATGGAGGCTTACATATTTCTACCGAAGCCTAGAAAGGACAAACAGCAAAACACCAAACAAAAAAAAAACAAACACACTTAAGAAGGATTTTTATACATTTCTTGTTCATCATCCTTTGATATAAGAAAAATTCTAACTAACAAATCAAAAACAAAAAAAATAAGTTTATGCTCAAACTACATATGTTTAAAGATGGACGCGTTATGATATAGTGTAGGAGTGCTAAGGTTGCTTTAAATGCCAACACTATTTCATGCTTTGGAGTTTTATACACTGGACATTTTAAATATAAAAAAAACAGGTATTTAAAACAATAACTTGAGCTGAACACAAATACTGTCTGAAAGTTAATGGAGTGCAGAGATTTAGAAAAACAACAAAGAATCAAAACATCACTTTCGCACGATTTTAGCTTTTCACCCTCTGCAAGTGTTTGTAGTTATGGTATCATAGCAGAGTACAGTTTTACCATTTGGGTTCGCTACAGCCGCCTCGATTACCGTTCACTAATCCTATTATGTTAGTGCTTCATGCATCACGCGTTCTGCGCTGCATTTATCGCCGGCTCCATTTAAGTGGTCACTGTTGATTTGCAGTGTTGGCTTGTGTATACTGTTACTAATCCCAGCTGGACTCATCCCTCATGAGAGCTGTGTCAGTTACCCTCATTATAAAGCCATAGCAACTAAAAAGTTGCTCGGAGCGCCTGTTGCTAAGCTTCTTCTTCAACCCTTAGTATTGCTTTCTCTATAAATAGGTTTATCTCCACTAAGGTCAAACGGCATTATTCAGCTTAATGAATGCAACTTTGAGGCCCATTTATCATTAGAGAGGCATTGTGTTGGGAAGATTTACATCCTGGTCATTTGCCTGGCCCTTTAATGCGCCTTGATTTAAAATGAGAGCTCCAATTTGGGGTTTTAAAATGGTTCACACGTTGACTGCCTTGGTGAACCTGCCAGGTTTGTTTTTCCTCTTGTCACTCTCTGATCGCACTTGGAACACGACTGACAAATGAGTTTAACAAACATTCTATTGGAATGGAGTGGAATGAGAAAACGCAAAACATTTCGATAAAGACGCACATTCCTGTGTACATGTGGTGACAATGAAGGAAAGAGAGAAACACCAAAACTGGTATAAGAAATGATATAGCAGAACATCGGAAGACAGGGACTGACATGAAGATTTCTTGAAATGGATGCTACTCAATAACATCCACTAGGCGTTGAACTGGGAAGGAGAAAACCAAAAAGCTAAACATTCTTCTTGTCTTCGTACCTTTGAAAACATTCGACTGCATTCAGCAATTCTTAAAGGGATACAAAAAAAGTTTGTTTTTTTAAACCCCCAAAATGTTCACACTTCCATAAAAAATTGAAGGAGCTCTAAAATTCCAATGGAAAAATATAAGGTGCCCAGCTTTCAAATAGGTGACCCTACCAGACTTATCCCCATGGGGGTCAAGCCAGTAAGGGTCCCCTTTATTGGTGAATGAAGTGGTCTGGTTTTGTAACTGGCCGTCTCGTTTGTTGCATCGCACCGGCGAACCTTGCCACCACTCGCACCGCCGGCTCGATGTTTAATCAAGCTGCTGTTTGGAGGCAGCATCGTCAAGTCTTGATGAGAATTGCTTTGTGACTGCCTATGTGCACTAATGAGTGAATCTATATGCAGGTGTGTATAAATAGACACTCAAATGCATACGCGCTGCCTTAGCGGTGCCCTGCCACTAACTTTAGACCTCACTGCATTGTGAATGAATGTAGTCATTCTGTCGCGTGGTTAAAGCAAAAAATAAATAAATAAAAATACAATAAACCCCTCCTTTAAAATCCAGTTTCACATCCATTTGTCAACTTGTAGCACCGTGTAGCCCAAAAGGTTTGACTCGGGTGTCTTGTGACCTCAGCGGCGGCTTTTGTCCTTTGGAGGCTGCACGCGGCAGGAACAGGAAACTGCTTTTTTACTGTCCCGGCTCTCGTCTCGGTGGCCTTTTGTGCACTCAGCAAGGCAAGATGGGAGTTCATTTGCCGTGAAAATTTATTTCTCTCCCCCCCCCGTTCCCCCCGCTCCCTCACCCACCTTGCCTCTGCCTAGTTCTCCCCTCCCCGCCACACGCGTGGCCGTGGTGGATATTCTTCTTTCTGCAGGCAGCGGCCGCCATCCCTGACACGCCACATGTTTTATTGCCCACTAAAGCATAATGCTCCACTCCTTTTTGATATCAAATTATTTATTTATTTTCCTGTGCCGCCTGTGATCTCTCTGCCGCCCCCGTCCGCACCCCCGCACCCCCGCACCCCCACCCACACCCCATCCCATTGAACGATTGGCCGCCTTGGGCCTGCTGCGACATGATCTCGGGGGGTATTAAATATATTGCCAGTATTTGTTTCCAACCTCTAAGTGGATAGGACGACACCGCAGACAAATACTCATCCCCGAAAGTGGAAGAGCCCCGACAAGAAAACAAGAATGTCCTCTGCCTCGTAATCCTTATTGCATCCAGCCGTCTGGTGCGGCTGGAATGGAGAAGGAGGCTGTTCTTATCAAACTCGGATTGTTTTCTGTTTGCCCAGTATGGATTTTGCCCATGGGACCTGAGACTTTGCCCACATGCTGTCGCTAACGCTGCGCGTGCAATGCACGGGTTCAAATTTGTTGTCGTTATTGTCATTTTACATCCAGAGAGCTGTGGTGCGACTTGATGTTGCAAAAAAGCACTGCGTTAGCGGCAGGATGTGCCTTTAAAAAATAATAAATGAGCATTAGCAAAACAACAGACATGAAGAGTTGAGGTGACTTTTTCATCCATCCATCCATCCATCCATCCATCCATCAAGTCCACTCAAGGACATGAAGGTGCTGGAATCCATCCCAGCTAAAAGCAGGGTTTCACCCTGGACAGACAGTTTATCTGAGAGCCTCACTCTCGTTCAGACCTGCCAATCATCCCGATGCCTTTGGAATGTGGAAGGAATCCGGCAAGAACGCACACAGACACAAGCAGACGATGCAAATCTTCATAAAGAAGGGCCCCAATCAAAACCTACAACCTTAAATCTATTCGGTGATGATAGCCTACTAACCGCTGCACCACTTTGTCACCCAAAGGCAAACTCAGCTCTAACAAATCCATCTAGATTTTACTTAAGTGTCAGCCCGAGCCAATTTAACAGCTGTTTTAAGGGCAGGGTGCCTCCAGTGTAAAGATTATCTACCTGCTAGTTTTAAGATGGAACATTATTGATCCAGAGCAGCTCTGCAGGTAAATAAAGTGGCTGTTGCACATTACTGGAACGAAGGGAAGCACAAAATCGAATGCTTTTATAAATGTTCATAAAAAGGAAAAAGCAGCTTTCTCTTATATGATAACCTAATAGTGGTGACTCCAAATAATACGTAGACGTTATTTCACGAGCCTCATGTTGCGGCTGCTGCCGTTGGTGGCGATGATGGTCGTGACAACATGCTAAAAGGTGTTGAACATGAAACAGTTAAACATGAAAGGGACAAAACCTAAAAGATGGAAAATTCTCTTGCAACCACAGAGCTTTGTTAATGGTGTATTTTATGAGATACGTTATCAGTTTAAAACTGCCGGGAAAGAAATTTTACATTTTCTGCTCAAGTCAGGATCTGACATTCGAGACATTCGAGACCACGCTGGAGATATTTTTTTTTCGCGACAATAACGTCCAGCGCTGATGGAGCAGCACCGCTGGACATCCGGCGGTATCTCACTCACCTCCCTCTTTATTACTTACCCTCCTCGCTGTCGTTCCTTCTTCCTTTGAAGCGTTAACAAAAGCGAAAGAATTGGGAGAGTTATCGGTTTTTGCATAAGCAGCCCATCAGTCTGGTGCAAAATCATGTTTATTCATTTTGCCCTCGGGGGAGAGGGGGTAAAAGGGAGATGATTAAATTCTAATTTGACCTCTATCATAATTTAGCTGAGCCCCATTACGATGTCAATCATTTGAACTCAACACTGCTGTGAACAGGGAGCGACATGCGGCGAAGGCAAAGGGGATTACAAGAAGTAACCGAATCAAATTGCTTTCACATGGTCGTCCACATGTGATACTTTCTACCAGACCGAATATAGCTTGTTGAAATGTTTGACGTGTGAAGGCAACACGAGGCATCAAAGGGAAATACTTGACTTGATTGAAGCTTGTGGAAATAATTATTCAGCATGTAAAATTGCTCAACAGCAGAGCAAAGCATTTTATAATAAAAAAAAAAAAAAATTGTGATTCGTGTTGTTAACGTGTGGTACTGCATGATGGAACTGTCGGGGTCATTTGGCCTTTCATTTGGCGCAGGCGCCGTGAATAAAGGTCTCACATGCAGCTCTCGTATCGTCATCGTTATGTCCTGAGTGCTGTCGAAGGAAAAACTCACAACAAAAAGAAAAAAAGCACACACCACAGCAGAAGTACATTTTGTAGCAAACAACATGTACCTTCTGGTTATTACAACACTAACAGTCTGACAAAGAAGCAAAAATAGCAGGCAGAGTGGGAAAGCAAGACACTTTCCTCTCATGTGATGTTCAAAGAACAAAATAATTCAAAAGAGAAGGTCTACCGGTGATTTTCAGGCTTTGACCAACGGACTCGCACCAGTGCTGAATACAAAAGTACGCACAATGGAACTCTTTCTCTGGTTTGAATCACCCCCCCCCCAAAAAAGTGTTTTTTTCTGAGATGAAATAACACTGGAGACATGACCTGGCGCTCCCTTCTTGTCATTGTCATCATGTATAAAAAGAGATAAGTACTTCCCCTTTTTTTCTGTGACGCGACTTCATGACGGAGTCGGACCAATGAAAAAACACATCTGTGTCAACATGAGCCGCACAACTCGAGAATTCCCAGAAGAGTCGGCAGGCTGTGTGGTTGGAGCAGCAGGGCCACACTGCTTCTACACGAGGTGAGTGAGCTTTGGCATTGTCTGTGTACCCCCCCCCACACCCCCCGCTCCCTCTGCCCCCCCAACACACACACACACACACACACACACACACACAGATGGTATTGGCCTCTGAGTTTTCATGCACCGAGAGATCCATCCATGTGCATCTGCTGCAGATTCTGGTTGCCTCTATGTTTTTTTTTTTTTTTTTTTTGTGTCATCGCAGCCACCTTCATTTTGTGACAAGGCTAAGCTGTTGTAGAGGAAGCCACCATAGAAACATGAGCGTGTGGCACTTTGTTTTTCCCAACAAGGAGGAGCGCGAACAGACAATTCTAACAATCATCTCGTGAATCCAAAACAATGCGCCTTTCTACATCTGTGACCGTTTTTTCACACGAGGAGCTGTGAATGAGGTGCTTTTTTTTTGTTTTTTTTTGTTTTTTTTTGCTAAGCACAAACAGGGTTTCAGTGAGAGTCACCAACCCCCCCCCCCCCGACAGCTGAACCAGGCCCCCTTCCAAAAGGAAAGGAATTGAAACAAACAAACAAACAAACAAACAAACAAACAAACACAAAAGAAAGCCCACCCCTCCAACGTAACAAAAGGGAGTGCCGCGTTGGAAGGCAGCGGTTTCAGCGAGGTGTGCACAATAAAGTGGTGGGTCAATGTATATGTAGCTCATCCAACATGTGCAGTATCGATCCCGTTTAGTCTCAGTCTATTGCGCCTCTGCTGATGTGGAGAGAACAGCGGGGCTCCGCCGCTGCCGTTTATTGATGGCTGGAGATCCTCTGAGCTGTTAACACACCGGCGCCTTCCTGGGAAATCTGCCGTCTTTTGTCTCTGCTGCGCTGGAGCGATCGCACGTTGCTGGGCCCGTGCAGCGCCGACGTTAATGAGGAGCATTTACGTTTTTCATCAGAGACGTTTGGGCTCAGGTCTGTGTGTGCGCCTTCTGTGTGCGTTCGATCAAGGCTCGCACAATGGAGCTGAATTCACACCTTGAATGCAGGACATGCAACCATCTCATGGCATCATTGGCTGAGCAGCATGTTTTTTTCCCTCCTCAGAGGCTGGTGAGCCAGTGAGATCCGTCCACACAGCAGGCCAAAATGGAGGAGAAAGTCTATTTTCTGGACTGATTGGGCCTTGAATGTGGATCACAGCACAGTTCTCGTGATTTATCTCCCATATCTATCTGTAGCGTTCTCTTTTTATTTGTTTTCCTTTTCAGAGGTGGGTGGGGTTGTGATTTGAAAGTCTTTAATAAGGCTTGGAAGAGGAAAATGAAGGTGATGCAGTCCTCAAGAACCCACAATTTATCACTGCTTTGCTTTTCGGGCCAGGCCTCATTTTTCTCGTCTGTTCCTGCTACATTTTCTGGGGTTCGATTTCTCATGCAAAGCCGCCTATGTTACAATTTGTGACTTTCCTCCGCGTGTTTCCCTCTCCGAGTCGTGTGATGTATCGCTCGGCGTCACAGACTGGGGTCGTTTCCCCACCCCAGTAGCGCCTGTTCACTTTTAAGGCTGAAAATGCAGGCGGTGATGACGCAGTGTTGACTCATACGACAGCAACGTGGAGCATCTTTGATTTCGCTCTATTTAAGCGGATGTCAATGCAGTGTGTGGACATTACAAATTGTGATCAAAGGCACCTCTGCAAACTGTCCCAAAACTGGGTCAAAACCAGAGGAAGGTGCCAACACGCAGCAGTCACAGTCTGAAGAGGCTGATGGATTGATGAACCAGAACTGTTTTGCATGAAGTGACACAGCCCAAGCAAACCAGCAAGACCAGAACTTCCCCCATTTAAAGGTTTTATCAGTCTTGTGGTTCACCAGTGAGCCAGTGATGCACGCCTGACATGATGGAAGGAGCAGAAACAGCTTTGGACAGACAGGCACTCGTGGACATTAAAGGTTTAATGGATTTCTTTCTTTTTTTTTTGGTTTACACCGTTGAAAAAAAAACTGAAGAAAAACAACCTGCTAGAATGTGACATATAGAGAATTCATCCAATCGACCTCTGTTGTTTTCCTTTTTTTTTTTAATTGGCCTTTCTCCTCTTACCATTCTCTACCAGCTCTTTACTTCTGCAGCCCGCCAGATTCCTAATTTCTGACTGCTGATGAAAAACATCGCAGCAGCTTCACAAGGCCGCACTGTTTCGACCCTCCACTGTATCTGCGTATGTTGCTGTTGGGGCTGTTTGTGAAGTCGTCAGCTGGGGGCTGGACCAAACCTAATGTCCGATGATCACTTATTGATCCCCTTGCTCCTCAGCTGCCGTTCCTCTTAAGCCCTTCCTTGACACCGTCTCCCTCCTTCACACGCGGCCTCGCGGCGTTCCCCTCAAGGTCTCATTGATCTGCATCCGTCAAGGACGCAGCAGCATGGCGGTGCGGTCGGGTGAGCCCCCCCCCCCCCCCCTACTTTCCCTCCCCGCAATATGGACTTTCAGAGGGTCGGATAAGTCGAGACGATCGCCGGCAGCCACTCAATATGGATGACCAGGGGACTTTAGAGCAGTAAAGAATGAGGCGCCCACTAAAGCCTCACGATGCGTTGCGATTGCAGCCTGGTGATACTCTCATTGTGCTGCCCAGCGCTTTGGCCAACAAATCACCAAGATGAAGGAGGATTATGAAACCCATCCCATATATGTGACACTAAAAGCACACTCTCTCAAAGCATGGCTGTTACCACCTCGTGTTGCCCTACTCGAACCTTAGACTCATCAGTTACCCCATCATGAATAAACGGCATGGATAGATAGATAGATAGATAGATGGATGGATGGATGCACAGACAGACAGACAGACAGACAGATAGATAGATAGATAGATGGATGGATGGATGGATGCATAGATAGATGGATGGACAGACAGACAGACAGACAGACAGACAGATAGACAGACAGATAGATAGATAGATAGATAGATATATAGATGGATGGATGCATAGATAGATAGACAGACAGACAGACAGACAGACAGACAGACAGATAGATAGACTAGTTGAAGTAACTCAGCGTCTGCTTTAACCACAGCCTCCTTGCAGCTGCAGCTTGTCTGACTTCAATTTCCTGTCTCTCCAAAGCCGTCTGGTTTATTAAAGGCTGCCCCCCCGACCCTCCACCCCACCCTCCAAAAAAAGAAAGAAAAAGCCAACTTAATAAAAACAGGTGGAATAGCACAATACTCAACATGCTCCCGACCCATTCCTTTTTTTTCCCCCCTGCTTGTGGTGTTGTTTAACACTTGCAGACACACACTGACCCACTGGCACAGATGCTCACCACAGATGACGGATGCGTGCGAAGGCGGACATTGTGTGGTGCAAAGCATCGGGCTGCCTCTGGATGGTGGGAGGGGGCACCGCAAGGCGGTTTAATAATCCAGCGCGATGATAGTGATCTACAGGTCAATTCCTCAGAGGACAGGATCCTGTTGCCGCCATCTCCCTGCTTTGCATATTACTTTAAATGAACTGCAACTCCCCCAACCCCCACCTGCAACTTCCCCATTCTTACACATATATTCCTCCTTTGATTGAAATCATTGTTATTTGCAGACGCTGGCGATGCAGGTTCCCCCCTGATTACATTACAGCGCTTGTCTTTTCAGCAGGCGGAGAGATTTGTGCCTTTTCATTATTAAAGAGAAAGCATTTAATCAATAATTATAGGGTGGAGAATTTATTGCTCGCCACCGTCGGCTGAAAATCTTCCGGGCCCAACGTTATTAACTGTGACAAGGCCCGTGGCTGCCGAGGACTTGGATCCGGGCCCGCTCGTGTGAAGACAGGCGGTGGCAGAGCAATTACTCCGTCTGCCAGGGCGGATGGAGGCCTGCAAACTCTGCCAGCTGCAGAAAAGGCAGAAAATTAGAAGTTGGAAAAAAAGAGAGAGAGAGAGAAATAAAAGACGCCCACCATGACCTTAAATTGTGAACGCGGGGAAACGTCGCATGAAAGGGAACACGAGCGCGTGCGGCGACGCGCTGGCACGTGCGAGCGCTTCCACTTTGCACGTCTGAGTGCGAGTTCCCTCCCTCGCTGGCTCGGCAGCAGCGCGGAGCCGCCAGGCTCCCCAAAGTGTTTGCTGCGTGTGTTCCGCAGAGGTGGCAAATGTATTCACTTTCTGTACTTAAGTAAAAGTACGGATACTTGTGGAATAAGATACTCTGGGAAAGGTACTGATTTAACTCCTTCACTCAAGTAAAAGTAAGAAAGTGCACATTTTTAAATGTACTTGGGTCAATTATTGAGTTATTGCTATCAATGAAATGTGGCAGAATAATCTGGACTGAACTGACTGCCCCGATTGAGGAAGGAGACATGATCCAATTTTACATTGAATTACAGCAACAGCAGACTTCAAAGATCTCCACTTCAAAAAACAACAAATTACTTTTAATGAAATTTCTATCTTTTAAACATTTTTAAACACAAAACTAAAAACAACCGTATTTTTCCAATGTAAGAGGTTGAAGGACATTTGTCTTCAAATGCAGGGAGTAAAAGTAAACATGTATACATGAAAAACCTAATTAAGTACAGTAATTATTAAAGTATTTGTGCTTCGGTACTTCCCACCTCTGGTTTTCTTGAAAACGATCACAGTCAACCGGAACCTCCCTCAAAGAAACAACTCGCTCAACTTCTATTGCAAACAAAAACACAAACAAACAAACAAAAAAAAACACACTTCCAGCTCGAGCTTTTTAATTATTTGATTTAATTTTACAAGCCAGCTACCACGCCTCTGTAAAGTTTCACTCGATTGATTGTCGGCGAGTTCATCCACCACTGCGCCTCCTTTTTTCCGCCCCGGCCGTCCACAGTCCCGGCGTCGAGATGGATGAGCGAAGACGAGGATGCAGGAGGTGGGAGAGAGGAAGTAAATACGCTGATAGGGAAGTGAGGGAGGGAAGCCAGTCCAGTAAGAAGCTTAAGGGCCTCCTGGAAGTCTTCGTTTTGGCTCGGGACCGAGTGCTGTTGTCGAATTGAGTTGCTCCTTTATCTCCTCCTGGCTTTGTGATTCCAGGAAAAAAAAAAAAAAAAGAAGAAGTCTGACCACTGCTGCTCTGCTTGGCTGGCTTGTGGCACGCACACGCGCACACACACACACACACACACACACACACACACACACACACACACAAGTGCACAAGCGCAAACAGTCACAGGCTTAGAGGGCCTCTCGGATGCGACTGACTCCATCTTTAATTTCTTAGTGTGAACGTCTTAGTTGCTGTTTGGAGACAACAACGGCGGTGGAGGAAGAGGAAGGGGGAGGATTCATCTATTTCTCTGATGCTGCACATGGCAGCAAGTTTGTAAGTTTGTTTTTCTGTCAACTGAAAGATATATATATTTTTTTTTTACAACTTTCGGTTACTTGAGGTCTGATGCGCATGGGTGTGATGTCACGTTTGGTGCTTTCAGACGTGGTTACAATTTAGAAAAAGCAGCTCGTCCATGCTCTGGGTTTCCGTAGTACGACACAGCAGCCAAAATATCTAGGTGCTTATCATGAATTTTTATTCTTTTGTCACTTAATGCAACTGACCACATGCTTCTGTATTTTCAATTGCTCTTCGTGTCAGCAGATCCCTGGAAATATTCATCTCGTGCGTTTACAGTAATATGTTGGACAAGGTTTTATTAAACATTTTTCTCAAAATATATTTACTCTCCCTCTCTCGCTCAAACACAAACACACACACACAAGCACACACACACACACACACACACACACACACACACACACACACACACACACACACACACACACAAATATGCACTCGCACAGTCATAACTCAACATTGTTCAGTAGCTGTTAATTGATTATACAGCATATATTGCCAAAAGCCAAAGTGCACATGAATACACTTACACAGCAGTGTGTAAACTCAAACCAATTGAATTTTACAGTTACTTACAACTTAGAAAAACATTGATTCAACGTCACTAAGTACTGGTTAATTTTGTCCATAAAAGAGACTGTAGGATCTACTATTATGTTGTATGACTGAAATAGATGGCTCTAAAAGTTCTTGTTTTTCTTTCTATTTTTCCGTTCCTTTGCAGTGTAAGGCGGAAAACCCTTTTTTTTTTGCTGTCTACAACTTCAAGAGTATAACCTGCTACACGCTGTGCCTTAAATGTTTAAAAGGAGAAAAGAAGAAGAATGCAATCTACGGGGCTGAATCGCGTCTGCAGAAAAAAAAACATTTGCATGCCTTCTACAAAATGACAAAATAATTGCGCGATACATTTTGAAAATCCTGCCACTGTGTTTGAATGATAACACAGTCCAGATCTTCTGATCTTCACAGCTCGCTTCCTCCGGAGGTCCATCAGCTGCAGTACACAGCCAGCGTTCCCCCTACAACGCTCGTATCCAATCAAGCAGAGAAGCACCAAGAGCCGAGGACGCCGAGTTCAAAGCTCTGCCTCCTCTTAAGATCCCCACCGAAAAGTCACGTCCAGTTTTCATGGTGTCAGACTCTGTTTATATAGTTTTTCTGGATAAATGTCAACCCGTGACCTTTTTTTAAAGTAATTTACTCACCACAGAAGGCAGATGCAGTTGCTGCCTGTGCGCTGTTGTGTTCACTGGCATCGTCCTTTTACTGCTGTAATCTTTCACGTTCCCTCGCACCACCAGAATGCCGCACATTTGTTAAGTCTACGTCTTTGCAGTTTTTTTTCCTCTCCTTTCTTCTTTAGTTTCTGGGACGACTGTTGCATTAAAATTCCAGATTTAAGCTCATTATTTCTCTTATTTGGATTTTCTTGGTTTTTATCGCCGAAAGAAAAGCGGGCACTCGCTCGGCTATAATTGAAGTTCATTTACATCTTATTTCTTACTCTGCAATTTGATTTTTATGAAATGGAAAGATTGACAGCTTGAGGTTGGACGTAATGAAAGCGGCGCACGGCTTTGTTTTACTGTGTAAAACGACCCGCAAAAATGCCTTTAAACCTCTCGCTAGACAATGTTTTCATTTCTCTCCCTTTTGAAGTCGCCTCTTTGTTCTTCTGGCTACGGACTCAAAGCTCAAATCTGGACGAGTGTTTTCACGCAGCTCCGACAGAAATAATTGGAACGTTGAAAGTTTCCACGCTTAAACTGAACTGCTGCACTCTGGGAGACAATTTTTTTTTAACTTTACTTCCGACTGGCCTTGAATGCAGCGGCACATAATGACTTGCCACACGGTGCTGCAACACAGTCAAGGCTGCAGGCTAAACTGCCGCTAAGAAATCTGATTGGTCAGCTTGAACGTGGCATAGAAAGCCTCTGCTCACCACCTTCACAGTTTTGTCCTCCCCTTTGCAAAAGCTGTATTGGTGGCCTTTACTCCATGGATATATCAAGTAAATCCAAATGAAGACGGAGAATATCGGCAGCTTCGTGCTTTCCACTGCAAATCTTGCTCTTGTGAGTATAAAATGCACTTTTGAAGGCAGCAGCTGTCTTGAAGGCTGCACCAACTGGTTCAAAGATGATGATGAGTTTCTCCCACCTGTATTTCTCTCTAATGGTGTAGTCTCTTTGGTAAACATTCAACAATAATTTTACACGTCAATCCATCCATTTTCAATACCCACTTTTTCCTGAGCTCTGGGTCACGGGGGTCTGCTGGAGTCTCTCTCAGCTGTCATAGCGCGAAGAATCGAACCCACAACCTTCTTGCTGTGAGGCGGCAGCGCTAACCACTGCGCCACCGTGTCGCCCCCTCGTTAAATCAGTGCAACACTGAAACAAGAACCTCACACCAAAGGTGTGAACGTGTTTGTAAAGTCTGCTTCTCTGGGTAGTTTCGTGGTGGTCCAACACGTCCTGCTTGCGCTGCTGCTGCTGCTGCTGCTGCTGCTGCTGCTTGACGGCACTCCTGGCATTCGGCTACAGGTTAAACTGCTCACTTTGACTCTCTGCATTGCCGTAGAGTTGAGTCAATGAGGCGGTGAATAAGCTTTTGACCAGAGCACCCTTCACACTAAAATCTCATCACAGGTATGCAGCACTCAGACACTCACTTGTGGAGACACTTGTGGATGTGCTCATATGGTGAAACACGATTGCCTCCTTTTTTTTTTTTTCTGCCCGATAGGGGAAAAAATATGTTATTAACAAGAGTTTTTTTTATATGTACTTTTCATCATAAAACAGTCGACAAAAACCTCCCTCAAAACAAAGCAGAAATGAGGAGGAAGAAGACGACACCGTGCAGGTCCTGCATAGACGTGTCTGATGGAAGATTTGAGATGTTATTTCATGATTTTTTTTCTTTTCCGATATCATGGCCTATTGTATTTAAGCAGCAGCAGCAGCAGCAGCAGCTAAAATTAGCCATTTCCTCAGGACAGGTAGCTCACCCTTAGAAGTGTTGCCCAGGAAACAATACCCTGCATTGTGACCAAAGAACAAAACAAAAAAACCAAACAAACTGTGGCTGGTGTGGTCTTTAGTTTAAGCACTTGACAAGGTTCGAATTGCAGAGCCTTTAAAATAAATGGATTGTTTTAGTCTCTTTAATCTGTTTAGTTTAAAAAAAAAAAGTCTACACTATCAAATACTGGACATGCAAACCAAGTTAAGTAAATTAAGTAAACAAATAGATTGATAAAACAATATGCAAGCTGGTTGATTAGGCTCTATGTTGCCTACTTTGCGATCGCTCAAGAGTTTCTGCACTGTGATAAAATGCAACGGGGAGTAAAACGAGAGAATCAGAGGCTTGAGCACATCAGGTGACTCTGCACAAGTTATAACCACACATCTTCTTTATACCTCACGTTGCATCCCCTCATGTGATGTTCTCATGTTTTGGGCAAAATGGCCTTCAAGCTTTTGGACTGCGAGCCTGGTTCTTTACAATCAGCTGACTCACTGCAATAGAGAAGCCACAGATCTTTGCATGGTGGAATAGAAACCGGTGCAAACCGACTGTAGCAGAGGCTGATTGTTTTGTTCCCCTTTTCTGCTGACGCTTGTCCCTTCTAAGCTCCTTTTATGAAAACGGGCAATATTGCCGCTTAATTCAGCGAGTGGTTCTATGAATTTGCTGGAGTGTGTGTTTATTTGCTCTGCAGTCTTCAGCTCTTAACCCAGCAAAGATCATATTTTCATATCGGTCCTGACATTCCCTGCAGTTATACATCCTGGTTTATGGCCTCAGTGTTATGCAGCAAGTCCCAAGTCTATACTAACCGCTTCCACGTTTTCTCACCTGCCTTTGTCGAGCATGTGATGGGGAGCTGAGTGTCACCATCAAATGGAGCCAACAGGGAGGATGAGAACAAGTGAAAATAAAAAAATGCTAATTTCATCAAACTGGATGAATAATTCTTGTTGGAAAAAAAACAAAGACAAACCTCCCGCCCACCTGCTTCAAGATGCTTTTACTTCTCCAGCTGCACACCTGAAGTGGACGCCTCGACCTACTCAGAAGTCAAACGCATTCACTGATCGAATCTGTCTTTATGTACTGTTCTACCTTCCTGACCTTTGTCACTGACCTTATAGCGATACCTTATCTTGCCACCTTGCGCACAAAGAGCAATCAGAATTACAATTTATCACCCCTTTGCTCCACCTCTGCATGAGAGTAACCCCATCAAATCCAGAGGGCGAAGGGCCGAGAGGGCAACAAATGTCCTGCTGCCGCGAGGGCGAGCCTGCGTCAACAAGAGCCGTTCTCCCCAAACAGAGATTTTTATTGATCGGAAGCGCTAGCAACACAAGGATCATAGCTGTTTGCTGTAGTGAGGGAAATGAACAAGCCTGGAATGCTAAACAAGCTTCAAATCCCTTTCCTGTTTTTGGGTGGCTTGAGTGAGGTTTATTCATTTATTTACTCAAGTAGTTGCATGAAATGAGGCAATACGCTGATCATCACGTCCCATGCCGCCATGCCAAGTTGTTCACAGTGCACAAGAGCGCAAACGTTGGGAAAGCCAGTGTGCTGTTTCGGCACTCGGGGTGCTGCTCAAATGGAGTGAGGAATGGCGAGCGCTTGGCTTCCTTGCAGAGCACCAGGGCGACTGTGCTGTGAACATAGCATAAAGATGCTAGTGGCCCGCGAGGTAACTGAAGTGCATCTGGATATGCTGACGAAAGAAAGTCTGCGGGCCTCTTTACACCAGAGGAGGCGACATGTGACAAACGACTGGTGCTTAAAGGGACGTACGTCTCGCACAGACTCCATCAGCAGGACATGAAAGGATAAAGGACACTTCAACAATATCTTTGTAAAAAAGAACAAAAAAACTAAATCACAGCTTTTTAAATTCTATCCCTGTGACATTGCGTTTCAATAATTTGACACTCCAAAGAAAAAAGAAGGAGGGGAATTAAAGGCCGTAAGACACTTGGCTACAGTGACACCTCGACTCCCATCGTCAGTAGAGGGCACTGTTTGCTTTTTTGCTCCGTTTGCCCCCCACCCACCCTCCCTCCCTCCCTCCACCACCGTCATCTGCAAGTGGACAGTCCCCCGGCTGGCCAGTCCGCTGTCTGTTGGTGTGGAAGATTTAAACAAAGGGGGTTAATATCAATCAGTGTGTGCGTGTAAACACACTCATAACTCACTTGAGTAATGAAGCGGCAGTGAGTCAGCCTTTTTCTGCACAGGGATAATAGCTTATGCTTGAGTGTGCGTGCGTGCGTGTGCGTGTGTGTGTGTGTGTGTGTGTGTGTGTGTGTGTGTGTGTGTGTGTGTGTGTAAGGGGGAGGAAAGTGAGAGACAAGGCTCGGCAACAATAACAGTGTAGGCATGCTATGTGCTGCACAAAGAAGAGAAGCCGGGACTGGTGAATGACCTCACAGGAAGCCTTAGTAAGCAGCGGCTTCTGCTTTGGTTACGTATGCAACCTGTCTAAAAATAATGCATGGGGACTGAATTCCCCTTTAAAAAAATGAGTTTTTGTTTATTCCACCAGAAAGGAAGGACTTTGAGGACAATGTTCTGGAATAAAGTACAGCGTAACCCATTTTGGAGGTCTCGGAGACTCAGTACTCAGTAGTAAGTGCTGAGTTGTGGCCAAGTCAACCTCTTTTCCAGCCTGTCGGCATAAGAATTATTTGGTTGCGTTGGCAGGGTTTAACCTGCTGCAGGAATGACTCCCACAAGCTCGTCTGTAGTCCAAAGACGACAATGCTTTTCCTTCTGATTTGTTTGTTCACACATACATACAAACAAAACCTTCTGATTGTGGCTTAATTAATGCCTTTGCTTGTGATTGCCTTTGGACAGAAATGACATACTTTGATTCGGCAGTCGTTCTGCAAGGCCAGTAATTATTCGCGTCACACCTCAGATTAAGGGCTGCCGGAAAGCGTAGGGAGCACATTTGGCAACTCATGTCCCTCTGCACAGCTTCAAACTAAAAGGCTGAGGGAAGGGACCGTTGGAAAAGAGAAATAACTGCAAATATCAGCTGTGAAGTCAGTGACTAATGTGTGAGACCACAACCACTGAGCCATAGCTGGCGAAAAAATAAATAAAATAAATCAGTGAGGGTTTCTTACTGCCATTTATGTGTCGCTGTAATTGGGGAAGAAATCACTTGCTTGTGTCGAGAGGCCTGAGCCAAATCAAGTCAACGGAACAGAGTTTCCAAATGAAATGGACACAAGCCCGTGGAACCAAATCACTTGTGCAAAACACCATCGGAGGATGTGTGAATACCATTAATAATACAGGATCATTACCAGCCGCAGGGCAGAGGGCAGCCGCTTGCCTCGCACGCCCTCTTGAAAAATAAAGTAAAGGTCTCGTTCACACAAGTGTCGCGACATTTTAAATGACATAGTTGCAAATTCTGCGAGAGGAGACAACGGAGCGATGGGTCCATTGCATCTTTGCTGTTTTTGAATTCACTCCCGCGGGAGTCCGACCCTCTGGGGGCAGCAGACTTTAAGCGGAAGCAGAGACGGTGCAGGTTATTCGTCCAATCCATCATCGAGATTGTCACCAGCGACATCATCCCACTGAACATTAGTCTCATCTAATTACGCTAAGTCAATTATCTGTAAATTCAATCATATCATAAAAAGGTATGTAAAAAAAAAAAAAAAAAAAAAAAAAATCCCGAGCAGAACTGAAAAGGCGTTTGAAACGCAGAGAAAAAAAAAGCATATGTAGGTGGGGAAAAAAAGAGAGATTTATGAACAAAGGCGGCGCTGTATTTTGTAATTTAGTGTGTAATCACAAAGGGGATTAGGAGAATGCACATTAGACGCACGCATCCAGGAAAAAGAAAAAAACATAACAACAAAAAACCCATCATATCTCACTGGTGCCTTGTGTGGGTAGGTGGATCTGCCGGGCATCCTGTTCATCTCACGGTACATTCAATTACAGTTGCACACAAATTACATCAAGAATACCAGGCAGCATGAGCCGGCTGCCGCCTCCGCATGCAACCCCCCCCTGCCGTTCTCCTCCTCCTCCTCCGTCTCACTTTCATTCGCTTCCTCTCCTGTCTCTTTTTTTATGCCGTCTAAGCGGTCAAATGCCGGACTGCTGCTTGAGAGATTTCGGTTTCCTCTCAATTTTTTCTTTTTTTTACCTTTCTGATCTGGACTTGAAAAAGCAAACGCGCGAGCACGGGCGCACACGCGCCCTCAAACAAACAGCCTCGTTGCTTTCAACACCCACCGCTGACGCACGCTGATAAATCCTCTTCTTCTCGCTCCACGCCGTGTAAACAAATGCACCATGAACGCATGCATAGACGGACGCACACCCGCACGACAAAACCTGTTCTGCTGATGAGAACCAGGGGGAAAAAAAGAGAAGAGAAACAGAGGTTGATCTTTTGAAACGCACCAGCGTGCACACAATGTTGCACTCAGCGGGTTTCCCCCCCCCATCGTCTCTCCGGGGTCCGCGTGATAGCGACGGATATAGCCGGTAATTTATATCGCTGAAGGAAGTGTATGAAAAATACATTCGATATCCCGCAAAGGGGGTTTCAAAAGTGGAGGAGCGGCACTCCGAGTGGGAGGTCCGGGCCCGGCTGCCGTCTGAGAGCCCGGCACAAAGCTATAGTGTCATTCCACCGGTGGCTCGAGGGAGGCCCGCTGCCCACTTTAAACATAAGCTGTTTGCTCTCTGCATTTGAGACAACTTCCACGACAAAGTTTACACTCAGCAGTATCGCTGCGCCTCGGGTGAGCCGAGCCAATACCGATGGCTTTAAATATGGATAAGAGTGCACGCGAGACGTTGGTGAATGCACACGGGGACACGATCACATGGTCGGATTTGAGAACAATGCGTCTGTCCTCTAGACATGGTTCTAAGTGAATTCATTTTACAGAAATGCTCTCTCACAGTTGGTTCAACTTCTAACTGGAGTATTGGGATGGGTTTGTGCCACCGCCTTGTGAACAAATGAAACATGTTGATGCAAACGTCCTTAAACGAATGTCATTAAACGAATGTATCTTGTTGGCAAATGCGAAACATCCTTCATCAAACCAATAAGTGAGAACAATTAAGGGTTGACAACGCGACAGGTGACAGACATCAAGAAAGAGACATAGGAAGTAAAACTAAAGGTGCTGACAACAGAAAAACATTTCAAAATAAAACAGGAAATACACAGAACATGACACAGACCTTTTATTTTCTTTTTACAAAATAGAGATACAAAAAAAAGTTGTGGTACACACACACACACACACACACACACACACACACACACACACACACAAACAAATGTGACCTTTTGACAACCTGTGGTTTTTCACTCAGCAAGAAGACCAATAACTGAAAATGGCAACTTGAGCACGATTAAAAGCACAACTTGAGAAAGTTCAGATCAATGGCACTATAAACCCAAATTCACCAAATGGAATCACACCAGCCACAATTTGTATCTTGGCGTCCCACTCTGCCAGCAATATAAAAATGTTTCACTGCAACATTAATTTTCCTCTCACTTCCATTTGTCGTCAAAGCTTGCACCACAACATCACATCATCACAAACATGAAAGATGACGGAGTGAAAACTCTTCAAAACAAAGGATTAAGGGGACACGCTTTCAGGGCTTTGCACCATTTAAAGGTTTTTGCGATAAACATTTCCAAAACACATAGGGCTAATAAGACTTTCCAGTAACTGGGGCACAAACAGCGGGAACGGCACTGCGGAGGTACAAATGAGTTTTAATAGGGGTCAAACGTTGGGTAATTTCTCAGCGCTACAGGAGACACGTTACAACTAGTTCACAAGCTGTATTATGAATTAATTTTGACAAGCTTAATCGGTGATATGCCCCTTTAAATCAGTGGTGTGTAACTAAGTGCTGCACTCGTTCTAATACGAAACTTACACTGGAGTGATTTGGGTTTACGACGTCAGGCTCTGATCCCACGACGACAATGCATGAGATACTATGTGTAAATAAAACAGCATGGTCTTTAAAACAAATACAATTTCATTTAAATACTCGAAATGATTAATATTCACATTGATCCTTGACTCTGTAATCTGTATTTTATAATGTGTTTTCTCTTCATTTTTTCCTTGGAGTACGGCACTGAATATCAATTTTCACCAGTGTGTGTCTCAGGCCAGGCAGCTCTAAGTGTGTGTGTGTGTGTGTGTGTGTGTGTGTGTGTGGTTGCGCACAACTGAATACAATACAATTATCCACTGCAAAACCTTTTTTTTTTTTTTTTTAAATCAATACACAATTAAAGCACATGTAGTGCGAATATCTCGTTTACGTGTTCATGTTTCTTTTCATAATGGTTCCAGTTGACCTGTGACTGGAACTCATAGAAAACAGGTCATGTGAGAATGTCGAGGGTTGACAGACTCAAGGCTCTGCAGCTTGTCACGGGAAATGCAATTTACCATTACGGGTCAAGCAGACGGACCATGAACGCTGTGTGTTGACGTATTTACAGAGCCGTCACGGATGTAACGCGTTGCACCGTGGCCAGGTGTGGTCTGTGAGTGAGCATGGAACAGTTGATGGGAGATTGCGGGCAGGTGTGTGATGGGGAACAGACAGACACATTTTTTCGACTCGTAAGTCTCGTTGGACAAGTTGGCTTCTGTTGGTGGAAGGGAAACCTAATTTGAACTCAATCATCATTTACCTGCAAATATAGTAAATAAACACATTTTTATATTCAAACAAACATTTGACTCAAGCGGATCTCAATTACACCCTTGTGTTGATTACAACAAACAAGCCATCATCCTTCCCCCCCCCCCCCCCCCCCCGCTCTGTTCCACTTATATAGCTGAAGTAACAGTGAGAGCAGCAGACAAGTGGTGTGGGCTGACATTTGAAAGTGCAGATGCTACGGGGAGTTTTAAAAGTGTCTTTTGGCAGCATTTTGGCTGGAGGAAAGATGACTGCAGGTGAGTAGAAGTAACTCGATGTTTCACTATAAGTTTTACATTTTGTTCACCGGTGCAACTGTACAAAATGTGACTTCCAGGTGTGTAATCTTTAATGTTTTGTCCCAATTGTGACTGAAGTGTTTATAAAGTGTGATCACTACAGCAAAATTTCACACCTATTATGCATTTTTGTTATTGCAGATATTTCATACACATGGGTCTCACTGAGTTTACCCACTTTTGATAGGGTTTCAACGGTAAGCAGTCATGTTACAAACGCAGTTTGAATAGAAAAATAATCCTCGCACGACTCTCAAACCTTTTGATGATGTGAAACACTAGACACTTCAGACAATTTGCAATAGGACACCCGATCGATATGTGTGGCAGGCAGCGCCTCGCCCAGCAGAACACAAGGTCATCGCCGTGTTTACAGGTCGCTCTGTGTTTCGACGGCCACGTCTCAAGTCGCAGGCGAAGATCACAGCTTTCCTTTCTCTTAGGGCAGAGCTAAGCTATCCAATATTCCCTCAAGGCTCAAGGACCTTCCAGTGGTGGCTACCAATCGGGGAGAAAAAGCCCCCTGGGTCTTTAATCCCACCGCTTCTCCCTCCTCCAATCGGATCCAGTGCTAAAAAAAGAAAAAGAAAAAAAGTCATCTCCCATTGCTTTATTGATTGGAAATCTTTGGGGAGGGTCGGCTGTAACATCGGATCCCAGGGATCTGCTAGCGCTATTGTGTCTGCCTGTCAACGCTTAAATTGCCACTGGGGCCACACCGGCAACATTTGAGCTATTCAGCATGTCAGATGCAGTTAAAGACGGCAGGCGGGATTATCAGCGAGAGGGGTGAGTAACCGAAGGCGGGATTCCCCGAGTGGAGGGGAGGCACAGAAGAGGATGCGGAGCAATTTGATTTCCATATTGATGGGTTGGCGAGATGAGAAGCCGAGGATGGAAATTGATGTTAGCCTGCATGTTAGTGGTTGGGTTTTGGGGGAGGGTGTCGGAGGAGGCGGTGTTTGAGTGTTTTGGCTGCGTGGGCTGGAATCGCACTCGCAATCTACGGCCCTGAGAATAAAGTGTTTGAGTAGCGTGGTTATAAAAGCGGCAACAGAAAAGAGAAATTTAGAGAGGAGGAGGAGGTGGCAGCACGACTTAACCTGAGGGGAGGCAAAACAGGTGGGCAGAGGTGGTAATTAACAAAGTACAAATACTTTGTTACTGTACCTAAGTAGTTTTTTTGTCAGGTACAAGGTCCCGACATTTGTACACATATCTGTACTTTCTACTTGGAAAAATTATTCTTGTTACTTCTGTGTTTAAAATACTGAGATGCTCAAGGAAGCCCTCTGATCAGTTCAGTTCCGTTAGTACATATCAGAACCTATACTCTTACACTTTTACTTGAGTAAAGAGGTTGAATCCGTACATTAACTTTTACGAGAGCGTTTTGTTTTACACCTGTACTTTCACCTCAGCGCAGGACAGGAATACTTTTGCTACATCTGCGGGAGGGGAACGGGTGTGAACGGTCACACGGCTGAGTGAGAAAGCGAAGCAGATAGACACGCATGTGAGTCACAGGGAAGAACTCCTGTGAAATGTGTAAGGAAGCAATGAAGGATTGAAAGAGGAAAACTCTGACACCGTTGGAATAGTCTTCCAGCAACGCTCCCCCACGAGGTCCCTTCATCTGGTTTGTCCTCCTTGCTCTTGGTCGCGTGCCTCCACCTCCATCACGGGGGCCCCCGTCTTCACGCCATTCGTCAGGACGCCGGGTCTCGGTGGAGTCATCAGTTGCCAACACCATTAGCACCAGCAGTATCTGGACTCCACGGGGGTTGGTGGGGAGGATTTATCTAACCGCTGCATTTTGGGGCAGAACCCCCCAGGATGCTGAACTCCCTCCCACCTCCCCTGCAGAGTCTCAGCGCGGAGAGCCAGATTTAGCCGTCTCGTAATATGCTCTAATAAACATTATCTTTTCCTCACTCGCCCGTCACTCCTGGATGACCTGCGCCTGCCGCAGCTCACGTGTTCAGTTAGTCCTCGTACATCACTCCGGAGTTAGTAGCAGAGAAGTGAAACGGGTTCCACAAAGCAGCGCGCGTGCGGGAAAGAAAGCAGGTTGATTGGATCAGAATGAATGGTCATTTTTGAAAAGGAAAAATCAATCTGCCTTTTCCCCATAAGAGGCTGTTATTAATGTTGATGCTTATTACGCCGCGTCCAGTCTATCTGATGGAAGCGGGAAGCGAAGGCCGCTGTCTCTGAAACGTCACTCAAGGGGAGAAAATGAAGCCGCAATCACGCCAGCTCGAGTGCTGTCGCGGGACAAAAGAGCTACATTATTAAATATCCTCCAGAGTCAAAATGAGTCTCACAGACTTAACGCCCTGCACTTGTTGACTGCAATAACAAAGAAAAGATGTTTTGTCTGTTTAATCGTTTATTTGCCCGTCCAAATAATCCTGCCGATGGACTGGACTGACTGATTAGTGATTCTAACCCCCCCCCCCCATTCACCCTAATGGGATCCACCCATTCACCTGCTTTCAGACGACTGCCTGCTGCATCTGTGCAACTGTGGCTGCCAGCCACTGTGTTTGGACAGCATCATTATAAACACAGAAAACAAAGTTTGGAAGCAACTGTTTCCATTGCCTTGGAAGTTCTTGAATTCTCTTTTTTTTTGTTGCATTATCTTAGTATTCTTTAACTGGTGTAGGGTCTCTTTTCCAATGTTATAGATAAATTATTAAGATTTTTACAGTCCACAAATGCTTCTGTAAATTGTGACACTGACACAAACGTATAAAAAAAAAAAAAAAAAATCGAATCATTCGCCATGTCCTCAGTTTCCTGGCACACATGCAGCTGTCGTGCACGACCGGGCTTATACACATGATTAAAACTATAATGGCCCTGCCGTGGAGGTGGATCCATAGTGCTGCAAGTTGCAGAGCAACAACAAGGTATGTATGTAAGTATGTAAGTATGTATGTATGTATGTATGTAGGTATGTCAGCGTGAGACCAACACCCTAGAGATTTTTTTTTTTACCTCAGTCCCTCGCAAGACGGCCCTCTCTCATCTGGAATTATTCATGTTTCCGCAAACAGAGTTGAAGCTTTAATCAAACACCTGCTACCCTTCATGCCGTCGACCTCTTCTCATGCGCTGCCGCCACAGCAGGGTAGGAAGGTCAATCTGTCACCGCCGCCTCCACCTCCTGAGGAGCGCTTCCTCTGCGGGAGACGACCATTAAAGTGATTTGAATCAGTGCTGGTGGCACGGACGCTGATGACCCACAACACGATGATTAATATGTGGAAGTCCTGTAAGTTTAGGGCAAGTGTGACGCGGCGGAGTCGGAATTGGCTTTCGGGGAGGAAAGGAAATATCTCTCGCAGATAAACTGGAGTCATGCAGTGAGGTGATTGCACGGTCAGTGTTTAAGTTTTGAGGTTTCATCTTTCAAGTAGCACCAAGGTGAAAATGAGCGTGTGTTTCTGCAGTGAATGCAGGCTAAAACTGGATAAACCTGTTTCCGGTGGAAGAGCCGCATCAGGATACAAATTGAGAGTTTGGCTGTTTTTTTCCGAAATGGACAGACTCATTTTTCAAAAGTTCTCTCTGCATGACCATGAATTCTTGACTTCTTAAGACATCGAAGTGAAGTTTGAATTGGCATTACTGGATGAACACCAACACAGCCTTTGCTCACACGTGATTTTGTCCATAAAATGTTGGTCATGGTATGTATTGCTCAGCAGAGTACTGTACTGGCTGCTGACGAGAGGGTGACAACTGGCTTGTTTTTGGCATCCACGCAGTGTAAATGATGATGTCTAGCAGAGAAAGTCTAATGTAAGTCTCCACTTTCCAGCTGCATGCCGTCACCAGTGCTACGTGGAAACGTGGTTAGACCCAAAATGCCTGTGTCCTGCCTGTCGCAGCCGTCACATGGCCATGTGCAGTCCGGAGGGACATAAAAAGCTACCTTACCGTGCTGCAGTATTTTACGTTAACCTTTGGTTATACCGTGTAATCTAATGAGGAGGCCAGCAGCTCGATAAACCAGAGGACATGGGAGTGCATTATCAGATTTCTCCTGATAAAGCTCTCCATGTGACTGACCTAATGACAGAGACGGTCTCTCTCTGTCTCTCCGTCTGCCCTTTATTACTTGTTTTCCGTTGCCACAGACATTCCTATGAGATGCAGGTCAAAGTAAGCACTAGGAGTGGAGCCAGGATGGCACTTTTTGTAAATTTTGTTTCAGTCCTACAGGAATATCCACCTGGTTTTGGCGGGTTTTGCCTTCGGCGTCACAATTTAAGCAACATCCCTCAGAGTTACTGTCTTTAAAAGTGAATAACCTTGAGAATTCAGGTAAAGATTCAATCGGTGGGCAAGTCAAAAATGGGGGAATGCATAGAACTCTGTATAGAACTGGTCACAGGAATCAGTGAAGGGGATCCAACAAGTGGTCTGTGTGCAAGTGGAGGCCTGGACGCTGCAGGTGCACAGAGGTTTCCAGAGGCAGGATTTGAGGCAGATTGGCAGGGATTCACAGAGAAAAGAAATGATCAGACAGGTGGGATGATGCGGGTTTTCAGTTGTGGTCAACCCTCGAATGCTTAAAAAAAAAGGGTGGGGGGGGTTAGGGGTGGGAAGGTGAAGGGCCCCTCCCGACCCTATTCAGGCTTGTGTGAATTGCTGCAAAGTCATGGATGAGACGACAAACAAACAGAGTGGTGCCGGCCAGCAGCGCTGCAAAAATGAGGACTTCTTGATTACTGTGATGAGGTGCAGCTGGTCGCTCCGCCCTGACTCTGGCTCTGGCACGCACGCACGCACGCACGCACGCACGCACGCACACTGATGCATTTGCTTTTCAAAAACATTTAAATACTAAAAATTGAAAATATTCTCGGAGTATCCAGTTCATGCTGTGTGCAATTGACCACATGATGACATAGGGTTAGTGTTATTTGCAACAAAGTCAACTTTTAAAGTGAACTGGTAGCATGGGAGGTGGAAGGATGCGGGATGAAAATTCGAGTTCTCGATCTGATAAATTCACATTCAGGACTATTTTCTAACAGTCCTTGAAATCAACCCTTTGACTTGAACACAGTGCAAAATGCTGTTTTCTATAGATCTTATAGATTTTTTTTCTTTAAATTATCAATGACGTGAGCCTGCTCTGCTGAAAAAAAAAAAAAGGGTAAAAACCCATTAATTATTTTGTTTTTCAGTATGTTTAATTTCAACTGGCAACCTGTCTGGCTTCATCTTTTTCTCAGATATTAGCACGATGCCTCCGTGACTTTATCTCCCGGGTATCTTTACAGGATTTGCAGTGAAACACCTTCTTTATTGCACCACTGAACAGATGCTGAATTTTAAGCTGGAACAGTGCAGTGCGGTAGATCTGGATAAGACTTGATACAGTGCGGCGTGGCACCTCAACGACGCGCACTAATCCCACCTGTCACTCCTAATGTTCTGTTTATTACCGTACCTTCCAGCTACTCTTTTATCCCCCGTTAAAGTGAGGGATGTGACTCGCTTTCATGTATTTCACACCCAATTAACTCACAGCGGCACTTTGTGCCCAGTTGACCATACTTTGCTGCTGTGAGATATTTCTTACCTCACTGCCGCATGGCAAGAATAGAACTTGCAGTTGCCCTGGCAATCCCGGCAACATACGGTAAACACTGACACCAAGCTCGCAGCACAGCGCGTTCTCAACAATGCAGTCACTTCTACTTTCCACTCCAAGTGGGTATCTTCGAGCACTGAGCTTTAAAATTGTTGGAGGTGAATAACTTATTGGTATAGGACAATGCACGGTACAATTTGGCAGCTTCAGATAAAAGGAGTGTTCACATCAAACTCTTGTTTCAACCACTTAATACCACTTGTACCTATTTGTTGATGTAGGCTCTGGTTGCATTTTCTGATCCATGGGACTGTTGTTGGGGTTCCAAAGATTGAAACCTATTGCAACCAATGGACTCCAATGCAAACAGAAGAACACCACCAACAACAGTACATGTTTTCCAAAAACTGAGGCATTAATAGCACCATTTTTACCTGAAATTTCCAATAATGCATGTATGTACTTCAGTATGTATGGAGTGCAAAGAGCACAAAGCTCATGGGTCCAGGGTGTGGAAGCCAGTGAAGAGAGGAGGTCCTTTTGCGCCATGTTGTCTCTCCCACTATGTAGGTAGAGGAAGTTGTTTTGATGAGCCACCAAGCTTCCATGAGTCAACACACCCAGGAGGAGTGGGCTGTTACACCAGAGAAAAAAAAAAAAAACAAGCTGAAAAAAAGCTGAAACCCCCCCCCACACAGCATCTGTTCAGTTTGTAAGGCTGGTAGACAAACAACATCGTTCAGACAGGACATCACGCACCATCACTACAAATGTGTTGACTTTAATTTCTGTCTTTTCCAGGAAGGTCCGTGAGCATGTTGTCAATCATTTGTTAACCGAAGACTGTAATCTGCTGTCCCAACAACACCAAACTGCAAACAGAACGTACAGTGGTAAATACAGGGGGTACATCTGTGCAGGAGCCATCTGTGACAGTGCAAACAAGCTCTGTTTACAGATATCTTGAATCACAACACCCAACTTGATGAAGGTCAATCCTTTTTGCCGATCGGTTTGCGCAATATACACAGTGTGAAATTAACAGGGGGCAAATGAATGTGCACTCCTCTCAGCTGACTCTTTGTCATTTATGAACATTTGACTCTATTGCCTAGTTTATTAGACCCACTGTTGCCAGGTGAACGTACTTAACCGTGGAAATGAAAACGCAGCCGTGTGCGTCAGCATCACACCTGCCCACCGAGTAGGTGTCCTCTTAACAGTTGGTAACAGTTCAGCAGTAGTTCTCAGATTCGTATCAGCCTTATCAGCTCACTTTAATGTAAATAATCTGAACATTTTGGAAGTGAATACATCTTTAAAGCATTATTAGAAACATAGATCAAAATGTTGTGTATATTATTTTGAAAATTCTCATTTTATATTATATATTGTTTTTCAGTTTTTCCATACAATTGTTATAATTTTACTCAAAGAGGTTCACTGAGTAAAAAGCCGCATTGTAATAAGTTAATTTCCCCAAATGAAAATTAAATCATCCATTAGTGCAACTACCCCCCGCGCCCCCCCCCTTAATCCTTTTCCATTCTGCTCAAAAGTTTGGGACAATCGGTCATTTAAATCCTGTCATTAAACAAGGCTTAAACACAACAAAAGCTGAGAAATTAAATTAGATTTTTTTTTTTTTTTCTAAGACTAGCAAATTAATTTGCAGAGGTAATCACACTTGGTTTTATTTGTCTTCATTGATGGCAAAGTTAGGGCGGGTTAAACATTTCTCAGATGCCGTGCATGTTGAATATAAAATAATTAACTCGGCTATTAAATAGTTCCCTTAATTGAAAAAAAAACAAAAAACAAAAACATGCATGTGTTTTGAGAGGTAGAAGTCACCGGTGCGGTGGTGCTCAGACAAAATAAAAATAAACTGGGAAGGGAGCGCCCCCTCTGACAACTCAGACGAGTATTTCTGATGACAGCCACCATTCAGCTTCATTAGGCTGTATCGACACCTTTGTTTCGAACTTAATCTGCTGGCAGCGGCGCTGCTGCCTGGCCTTTTAGGCAATGGCGATGGGGATTTCATGCCTGATCAACTCCTGCAGCAGCGTAGCAAACCACAAAGAATGAACACGGTGTCCCATGTACACCGAGCATCTCGGTCCATGGTTTTCAGAGAGCAATTAACAACTAGACAGAGATTACAACTAGAATAGATATTATGCCATGTGTTAGTTTTGTGGCACTGAAGTGGAGCAGTGGCACTGCAAGGTTTTCAGTCCTGATACACGGAAACCGCAATCATGGTCCACTGTACACAAACCCGTAATTTTAGTGACTTGTGAGTCATGATTCCTTTTCCACTGACTCATCCCTGCTCCTGTCTGCAAGCTAAATGCAAAGAGGAGGCCAAAAAATGCTTTGGTGTAAATAAATAAACTTAATGGCTGTGTTAGCCCTGTGGGAAAAGCGCCAGCTTTGTTTTCTCTTGTTTCAGCCCAGTTCACCCTTTCAATCCGTGCTACAAGGCTGAGCTGTGAACAAACAATTCACCGGAGCCCAGACCTATCACACAGCATTGTGAACGGGTCCGATCAAATCACTCATTTCAAATAAGGGTTCCCCCTTTGAGAATTGCACATCTGTCACCCCTTTTTCACAAGGAAATGGATCATTTTCCAGTTTCAAATCAGTGGTTTTAGTGGAATGAAAGAGTCGGGACAGATATCTGTACTCTTTGGGTGACTGACTCAATGGTTCAAATTAGTCAAAAGTAATTAATAAAAAATAAACTCTCTATTCTGTGAAGATAATTACGTTTTCTCATATATTGCTGCAACTCCAGCAGTGCGATGGAAATCATAGGTAATGTAAGTGGACACAGTGTCTCGGCAAAGGTACACAACAGCTCTGCTGCTGTCAAAAAGCATCAGTTCACGCTATACACTTAATTAATTTGATGCAAAGACTTCAATTTTGTCAATTTTAATTAAAACAGGTCGAGCCTAATAATAGAAGTGTGACACTTCACATGTGTAATTAGTTTATCTCATACCTTTCATTTAAATAAGTCCATCATTTCCTCTACAGCAGAGATGGGGAATCACGTGTGGAATGGCTCACAAACTACACACGTTATTATGATGAATACCAGCCATTTCTTGTGCTGGCGAAGCTGAAGAGACGATGAACGGTTTCTGCTTTTGTCAATGTGTTTGCTTTGAATTATTTGAACACTTAAAACGTTACAACCGAGCATGTTGTTAACTTTGCCTGTGCTCATGCTTCAGTTCCATACTCTGTTGGTGTGTCTCCGCCTTTAGAAAACATGAGACTGATCTGCAAGAATGCCACATGGCTATGGCTCACATTACATTGGTAAATATGTTTCATGTGCAATAATACAAATCCCCCTGCCATCGCTGCTTTAGCTAAGGGTGAAAAAAAAAAAATGGGCAAAATGTCCTGAGCTGTGTTTTGCCGTCATGGTTAAAAATTGTATTTAACATGTGACTTATATTAGATTTAAGCCCTAGCAGCAGGGGGATTCATTTATGAACTATTAGAGGCACCAGAGGTGATTATAATTACCCAGCCGACGCATTTAATCTAATCTTCAGCTGGACAATCTCTAATTGAATTCAATTTATAGCTGAGATGCTGTAATTTCGATGAAACACTTTCCAGATACGATAAGTTCATATTCACCTTGTTCAGAGAATGTGTTTCCGCAATGGCGCTCCGGCCCACATGCTGCAAAGACACACTGCTTGTTGTCTCCACTCATGTTTTCTTGATTTCCCCTGCTCCGAGCGGCGGTAACTGCATTAGTCAGTTGTATTAGGGGGGATAATACAGTGTTTGCTTGGCTCACTAGACTGTGACAGTTTGGTACGCACGCTGAACACTTCAGAAAAAAAAAAAGTTATTTCCCATCCCCGCTTTTTCTGAAATCTATATCTCCTCCCCAGACCCACTGCAGAGTGTGAAAAGTCGTTATTACCAGCCTTTCTTCATCTTAACTATGACGCTCGGGCGGGCATCAGAATTAATCAGGGAGGGAGGGACGGAGGGAGGGAGGGGGGGAGGCGGGGGAGAGGGCGTATAGCGACACAACAAAGATATCAGCCCTGAGAGGAGGCACAAGAGGCCATAAAGGGGCCCAGAAATCACCCTCTTATCTGCGGCAGATGAAAGACTTGCTCTCCGCCGCAAATAAACAAGGAGGCGCGTCAGAGCGGGCTCCTTAAGAGGATCCGTCCAAAACAAATCTTTATCTCTCGTTTTGGGCTGAAATGTGATGAAATGCTTGCAAACTCCCAACCTTCTCAAAACACGCAGTATCACCTAAGGGGGCCGGGGAGTGTGGCGACAACGCAAAGCAGCCTTTCATGAAAACTGCAGAGAATATAGACCATTATGATATGTTGAACATGATCTTGTTTTTTTTTTTTTTAAAGAAAATAACAGAGAGGGAACCGTGTCATGCAAATGAGTGTGCTTGTGATATTTGGAATCCTCTGCCTGCCCTTCTTGGGCGATCCTAGCGAACAGTAAGACAATGATGTAAAACAGCAGGCCAAACATCTTAGGTGTCTGAAGGACTGTTTAATTATAGGGACCAATCACTGTGCCAGTTGAAGGCAAGCTCAGCTACTTGAATTGGTGGTTCCGTGCTGGTTTTTGCAACGTATTGTGGGTTCTGGTTGCTTCTCTGATTAAAGTTTTCAGGCAATAATTATCGCCATCCACCACTGGACGTCCCATATTTCGCCAAATTCACTTCAATGTTATTTTTGGAGATTCCAAGAGCAAATACATCCTGCGCTTGCAAACTGGCACTTTGTGATGTCATAAAGAGCCACGCTGTGGCACTGACACCTCTGACAACCCACCCCGACACCCACTTCAGCCCGCACCAATTGCAGCTGCTCTCGTCCTAGCGTAGAAAACACAGCAACAGTTTTAGCAAGGGAAGATTATATACAAATCTCCAGTTTATCACAGGGCCAACGCAGAGTCAAACAGACCAACACCCACACTGGCGTCCACACCTACAGACCCACTGAGAGGTGAGTGCGTGCTTGGAGTTTCCACGCCTGCTTCTCAGTCAATCCATTAAGGTTTCGTCAGGGTCCGCCTCTCGCCTCTACAGCGGCGAGCGACTCCTCTCTGTCGAGTGACTCACCCTCGTCACTGCGCTATTACAGAGCCGACATGATCTCAACTCACTATTCGAGCTTCCATTAACACCAAACTGTGAAGAAACCGGGGGCTGGCTCAGACACCGGGGCATCTATTTCATTCCCTCTGCATGCACGGCAGCGGAGACGAGCCTCCGGGGAGAACAGACGGCTCCTGTTTCGTGCAGTGACCTCTGATCACATGTGAGGGCAGGCAAGCTTCTCACTTCACTGTCCAAAGCCTCTCAAAGCCTCTCTATTATCATCAACTACCATCAGTAGTACCATCATATTATTCCACACAATAATACAATTATAAATAGAACACAAACAGTCTTCTTGTGGTGTGACTTTATTTCTGGGTTCCAGAGCCTTGCTGACGTTGTTCTTACGACTGAACTGTGTGACTAATGTGATGTTCCTGATGACTCATTTTCAAAACAAAATGAATGTCCTTAAAAAATTCAGATTATTCTCTTATCAGTTTTAAGATTTCATTTTTATTTATTAATTAATTTATTGGTTTGTTTATGTTAAATGTGTATGTAAAAGGGTGAAAGACTGTGGATGGAAACTTTATTGACTCTGATTTGGCAAAAACTATTTTTAAAAGTCACCAAATGATCCTCTTATATCTCTTATTGTTACTCAGTCTAAGTCATATTTTTAAATATCTAATTCCTTGTGTGCAAAGTTGAATCGGATTCCATGTCAAGCAAATATGCCAGTGACACCCATTGCCCACAATATGGACTTTTAATCTTCCATTGAGAAAAGTGATTCATAGTGTTTCCTTCATCCATTAGGCCTTAAGATTCGTGTGTCACTCCTTCCTGGCCTCCTTCTGTGTAAAGTCACATGTTTTCTCCCACACCTTTAGACTTTTTCTGTCCTGCGTCCCCTCTTGGTTTAACAAGGTTGACTGGTCTAAAGCTTCAATCTTGTTAGCTCTGTCCACCATTCGGTCTCCTTTAAAGTCAGCATTACAAATCCACTCAGTGATTTAATGAGTTTCATATCTTTATTGATCTTCTCCGTCCTGGCTTTGCCCCTTTACTTTGTACCCCCATCGCTCTGTGCTTTAAAGAGACGTCACAAGGATCAAGTCCAAAGTCTCGCTCCGAGCAGCTTATGTTGTTATTCTTTTTGTGCTGCGTGCTCGTGAATCGATAGTCGAAATGCAACATGAAAAACTACCTGCTGAATCGATATATCACCCCAGTGTTGACAGCTCCTGGCAGCCAGGTGTATAAACAGAGGTTATGGTACCGGCGGTGTAAACGGGGCAAAGGGCACAAAGAACATTTGGTCCCTTGTGGGAATCTGCCCTCCCACTTCTTTGTCATCGTTCAGCATGTCACACTAGTGACGGACAAATCCAGACTCCAGCGGCTCATTATTCCGACCCTGCACGTCCGCACAGGAGTGGCAGACCTGAGGACCACGTTCACCTGGATCCCACTGTTGCCGAGGGTACAAATCACGACGACAGTTGCGCCATTAACCAAGACCTGTGTAACCTCATTACAACATATTCCAGTTAATCCGTCTAATAATGACTGCCAAAGCTTTAGACCTCTCACAGAAATATACTGTAATTGCCAATTTCCTCCTCAGACCCGCTGCAGAGTGTGGAAAGTACACAGTTTAGCTGGTTGGTTTGGAACAGCCCAGTCCACAGGTGATCCAGGTCCTGGATTAAAAGTTTAGGATGTAGAACAGAGGCCTAAAAGCTTTGTTTGACTCATAGCGTCTAAGGGAGTTAAAAAAAAAAAAAAAAAAAAATCAATTTATTACAAATTATTACAGAAATGCTGACTTTAATCTAGAGCTCGTCTTGTCATCACTGTTTCACACATCACCGCATACTTTGAGTTGGACTTCTGTGGAGTGAATCAGTTTCCTTTGCAACAGCATCTCAAATTTTATGCTGATAACAAAGTTTCGAATTACACTTTCTCAGACAGCAAAACATCATAGACTGGAAAGTTTCTCATCTTTCACTTTCAGTTTGTCATCAGAATGGCAAACTAAGAGTAAGATGGTGAGAAAGAGGAGCGTCACAATCGTCAGGTGTTAATTGAAGGAGGGCCAATCTGCAGTGAAGCACCAGAGCAGAGGGCTTCACAGGAGCCAGTGAAACCACTGGGAGACTGGCAAATCACTGAAGAAAGACTGGTGGCTTAATTTTCAAACACATCAAACTGCATGTTGTATACCTGACTGAATTGGCATGAAATGTACATCTAAAATTATATTAAATTCACAGAGAAATAGCTTTTACTCACAATAGACAATCTCAAACAAGATTAATTAGATAGTTAGTTTATTTATCCTTTCCAGGAAAGAAATCCTCCACATTCCACACCAAAAAAAAAAAAAAAAAAAATCCTATTTTGAATGGCTGAATATCAATACTGGTTATAAATGAGCCAATCAACAATATTAAAGATGGTTTGTATTCATGAGGCTTGCTGGTTTGCGGTATGGGGCAGGCTGGAAGAGGCCGCCGCTGAATGTTCTCCCTTACAGCGTTGGGTTTTGTGTGAACGTGTGAATGCTGCCGGAGTGACGAGGTCCTTGCTGACGCAAGGTTGTGTCAGTGATTCTGACCTTGTTCCACTGAGGCTGGAGTCACAAGAGCCCCCTTCACTTCCTTTCTTCTGTTAATCCCATCTTTCCTGAGGAGAGGGGGACTGGGGAACGTTGCAAGTCGTCTGGCCAGAGAGAGAGACGGCATATATGGGTGAGCATGGACTCGGAGCCCAGAGTGTTGTGCATAGGGTATGAGATGTTCTCAAGAGGATTCAGCTGCATTCTGGTCCATAATATAGGCCACTGGCATAGTCACAGTGGGTGCCTTTTATTTTTGGGAGGTGAGACATTGGGGGTTCGGCCCAATATGAGGAAATAGGTCATATTATTTTGAACTCCCGCTTTTGGTCACTTAGTAAGCCTAATGTTGCTTTGGTTGGGAAATTACCAGCAACTATTAACTCTATTTTAATATTTTCTTAGCAGTTAGTGACTCATTTCCATACAAAGAAGAAAATGATGAAAATATTATTTGGCTGCTTATTAACAGGTTGGATAAAAGTTGGTGGGTTGCACTTTCATATCTGCAAATTAGGTTGGGGCAAGCTGATCCATGGGGCAGCTTGGCTTTTCAGTTGCATGAACTGAAGAAGAACCTTGAATTTGTGGTTTTTATTTCTGCTTTCTCTCGATAGAGACATATGCTGTGTCTCAAACTCAGACTCAGGGTCTGCACCCTTCAGACTGAGTGCCCTCCGTCTGAAGGAAGCATTCTTCGAGTACCCAGCCTAGAAGGACGGACCAAACCCCGCCTCCCTGGTAACCACTCGGGACGGTCTAGCCTTCGGCATATTTCCTCGTTTCATCACCGCCGTTCCCTCCGGCTGGCCAACCCCGGGAGTGAAGTTTTTATAGTATCAAGCCAACCATTGGTTAGCCATCTAACGATGCCGTTGGATGATCAAATATGTAAAATCCTACGTTAAAAACTGTATACTTTATGTGAAACCTCAATACTTAAATTTATATGTTGTGTCTTTGCCAGTACATGCCGCTAATTTCAGGTGACTTTCCAGGATCCTACGATGCTTTTCAGCAGCACACAAAGCATCATGGGATACATAAAGATAATATACGCAAAGGATAGTAGCGGTGCATCCTTGGAATTGGCTAAAACGAGTGTCCGTGTCCTGGAGACTTTACTTTTTCTGCAGCAACAGACACAGAGAGGAAACTGCAGGACGTCGGAGGCCCTTTGGTTTAATTCTAACCGAGTGGCAGCTATTTGTTGCGCACTGTAATAAAACTCTCGGTCACTCACTCAACGGATGTCAGTGCGGTGACGAAGGACTCAGCGAATGAGGATAATTACAATAAAACAAGGAGAGCATCCAGATCAGCTGTAGTGTCTGTCTTATAGATTTATTACTTGTATTCTCAAATGGCAACATTGGCTTTAGATGTTGCGAAAAAAAAAAGGAAGAAAAATCGTGTCCCTAGTCAAAAATCCAAGGAAGAAGGCATATTTCACAGTTCCTCGGTGGCCCTGAGTTCAGTGCAGGTGAAAAACCCTGCAGCAGCCCTGGCAGCTGCAAGCAAAGCTTGAAGGACACTGGCTGAGTTACCGGCCGGATGTCTTGCAGGTCTTGGAAAGTTTGACCTCAATTTGGTCCACCTTTTATGAGAAAATAGTAAGTTAAAAAGTTTTAAGTTTTAAAACAATTAGGAAAAACACATTTTTGGGGCCGGATTAACTTCAAACATCTGTGCAGGGAGCAGGAGGGAGTGACTTCCACCCAGCTGCTATCAAGGCTTTCAGGTATGTGGACAGAAAGATTGCAAGTATGTTGATAATAGTCTGTCGAAACTTGCTGTGTTTTGTATTTTTTGTACAATTTATATCCCATTTGATGGCTTGAAAGTACCATTGCTATTGATGAACAGAGCGGGATGTCCACTTCAGTGCAACATGTTGAACAATACGCTGCTGTTGCACGTGGATCTTGCTCTGGGGTGCATGTAGCTTTAAAGCGCCCTTGCAAGTCGCTTCCACGGCGCTTGTTTATTTGATGAGTCGGAGCAGACGCGGGCACGAATGGCCGGCTGCGCCTCAGACGCAAAGTTTTGGTGTTCTTGCCCTTCGCGAATGACAGGCGCTGTAATTGTTTCCCTGCTTGTGAGGACGGGCCACCGGAGGATCTCCTTGGCAGAAACCCCGTCTTTGGTGCGCTCATAAAATATTGAAGGCTCGCGGAAAGCGCAGGTCTGCAGCGGGAGGATGGGAGGGGCTGCGGGTTTCACACCGACTGGTTTTCATGTCCCGCACCCTTTTTTTTCCTTCTCCTTTTGTGCATCTTAAAGCGATGCGCGCACATGGCTGACATCGGTGCGCACGTGTGGGCAGAGGTTGGGTCGGGCAAAGTCTTTCATGTATTCCGTCTGTGGTGTAAGCCTGTGCGCAATGTCACAAAGGAGATTTTGATGGAAGGGAGAGAGGAAAGAAAAGAAAACGAGCGGTTTTGGGTCAAAGCTTTGGATCTCCTTTCAAGCCTGAACACTCCGCTGGGCGTTTCAGCAAATGTCAAAGTCACTTCTGGCTGCGGACAGACAGCCTAATGGACCACAGTGGCGGCAGTGTGGGAGGGCCACGCATGTGGAGGGAGAGGGAGGACGGAAACCAACAGGCGAATGGAAAGAAAAAAAAACAACAATGCATTTTAATGCAACTTCTCACCAAAAAGCAGCTGATTGCAAAAAAGCTTAACAAATCCCTGAGTTGTGCGACTGCTTTGGTAGCTTCTAATTTTATTTGTGCCTCTCTGTTGTGACATGGCTCTCCAGGAACAGCAGTGCCGCCTGAGCTCTGGCGGTCAAGCACCTGAGGCTCTCGGTTTCACACCAAACCTTCGAGTATGGTGGCGACAACGAGCAGAAGGTATTTCAGATCATTTGAGCAGCGAGCAGAGGCAAGATTCCTCCCCCATAATATCTGTCTAAACTCTTAATCTGAATGTGAATTTAATCTCTTCCAATAGATAAAATGTGAACTATATCGAGGTCAACGGTGGAGTGAGAGAAAAGTGGCAAAGTGTATTGGTGATAGAGGTGACATACTTTAAGAAAATCACAGCTCTGTTTGAAAAAAAAAATGTTATGGCATTGCTGAGTAAAAGGCACGTTTCATGCAAGCTTTTCCCTTTTTCCAAGGAATCATATCTTTACTTCCCTGGTATTGCGCACGTACCTTGAAAAAAGATTTCATTAAACGATAGGTCAACACACAAATTAGTTCAAGGTGAAGTCTTTGACTCCACCGTCTCTATATCATTATCAGCCGTCAGGTTGTGAGGAGGCGAGAGGAGGAGGAGCAGAGACTAATGACTAACTTGGATGAGACTCTAGCTGCGTCTAGCTTCACCCCTAGAATTGCGCAAAATGTAAATATCACAATTAAAACTGGTAATAGAAACACCTAAACTTTGAAAAAACCCAAATATTGTTAGACGGTTTTATCGATATCGATACAATGATACTAAAATACAAATGTAATTCTCGTAAATCTCGCGGGACGAGAGTTACAAGAATTACGGCTTGTGCGCTTCACATCCATTCAATGGAACCACCTGCAAATCCCAATTGTACTTTGTCAAAATTTTAGAAATATCATGGAATGTCATGGAAACGCAGCTACAGTTTCAAACAGCCAAACAAACAGGATTCATGACTCTAAAAACAGTTTGGGTCCAGAAGTAAGACGGCCACAAGGAACGCACTGAGATAAGAATTCAAAAAAAATTCCCAGACCGGGAGGCACGAAGACCAGCTGCCAGACTGAAGAGGCCTCTTTTTCTTCAGGCTGAATGCGTTTTGAATGCATTATCCTCGGCTGACCAAAATATTTTAGCCGAGGTGCGAAAGGCAGCAGCACAAAAGCGACTGTTTGCCGCGTCTCCCAATTACCACAGCCGGGCTAATCTGTAATTACATATTCGCTCAACAAAGAGGGGTAGCGGACGTCAGCGGCACCCATCTGTTGGTGAAAAGCAGTGGCTTGACTGCGGAGCTGCCTCCACCTGGTCGCTGCTTACAGTGCCGTCAGCAACACTCTGCGCTGCGGCGTCTCAGTCGACCCTGGCGTCACCTGACGCTGCTGCCCTCCAACGCCCCTCGCCGGTCGGTCGCTGCCCGCCCCCGTTCGGCTTTAATTGTGATGCAGCGTTGAGCGGCGCCGCTTGGCATTGCGCTGACTGTGTATCTGCAAAGAGAAACGTTTTCTTTTATTCTGCCTGTGACGCACGAGTCAGGACAGGCACTCTCCCTTACTCTCCCAGATAATTAAGTCGAGTTCAGTGGGTGCAGAATCTGTTTTTTGTTTGTCTGTTTTTAAACCACAATGAGTTTTTTTTTTTTTTTTTTTTTTGCCACAGAAGTCATTTTTTTTTTCTTTTCAAGGTATTTATTTTAAGTCCCTTTAACCCCCAGGTAGTGTCAGTGATCACACAGAATATTACATTCCAGGTTGCACTTAGAGGAGTGATGCAGTCCTGAATAACTTGGCACCTACTGTGTCATAACTTTAGTTGTTTCTGATAAGAATGATTTCAGATGATTATAGAGTAAATTATAAAGCATCCCCAATTAGATTGGAGGTTTGGAGGTTGTCCCTTGTGGTGTGTGTGTGTGTGTGTGTGTGTGTGTGTGTGTGTGTGTGTGCTCTCACTAAAAACTGCAAACACAGTTTTTAGTGAGAGCACACATACACACACACACACACAAACACTAGAACTTTGTTCAAACGTTGACGTGAACCCAGGGAGTTTAAAAAATATAGCATCACAGCCAGCCTAATGAGATTGCATACAATCTCCGTGCAACATCAGATGTGTAAATAAGGTCAATATAGTTCAGACATAGTCCTGCCCAAACGTCATGCATCGTCTTTGACGGCTTCAACCAGAGAAAAAATGAAAAAAGAAGTGAAGGAGATGAGGATTCTGTTTCTTTCGCCAGCGGTGACTCCGACCATTGATCTTGCCCAGAAATCGTCAAAGAGGAAGCCTTTGTGTCAAGCACAGTGCTATGGAGAGGTGAATGGGAGCTGTTGAGACTCTTTGAGTGCATCTAATGTAAATCTGGATCAAGAATCACTTCTGTGTGGTCAGGGGAGGTGATGAGCTGGGTTATTGATTTGGAGCACTCGCAGTGAAGCAGCTGCACTTGTTTTCAAAGCCAAACCAAAACTGTTTGCTTCAAAGGTCCAGTATGCAGGGTGAGTACTTGCTCATAAAAACTGATGAGTATATCAACAGTTTAGCTATTTATTGTTACCCAAGTCTATCATTTTGTATCATCACCTGCACATTGTCAGTAATCTGTTCACATGTTGCAGCGGCTCTACAAGACATGGCAACTTCGACACTGAGAACATCTTTGAAAGCCATTTGCCATTTTAATGCGCAGTGTGTAAAAATGACGCATTGTGTGTTCATTAGCAGTCAGTTTGGGTCCATATTGCATGATGCCAAGAAGACAGACACTGTTCTCACGCAAGTGGTCGAGTGTTCGCCCAACAATCCGAGGCTTCTGAACACTCACCAGTCATTCAGTCGTTCATCATAAAAACCCACGCCAGCGCTCTGATGGTTAAATGTCCTTCTAATTGTTTTTGGCAGCTGTGACACCTTCCTCAACAACAAGGTGGTGCCTCAAGCCTCCGCCGGGATTCTATGAGTAAAGTAAAAGTCAGCGCCATTCATCACATCTTTGAGTGGTTCCATCTTTGCAGAAGACAGGAAATGTGTCCTGTGACATTTGGCCACATCATTGTGAATTACTAGCGCCTCCAGGGAGGACAGAGGATTTATCACTGCTTGTGTCCCGACACCCTCTCACGCTGCCAGAGAGGACTTGTGAGTCCTCTCCAGGCGGCCTGCGACCAACAGCAAATCAGAGGAACGCTTAAGAACTAAAATTTGCACCGTGGATAATGTGATGTCAAAAAAAAAAGGAAGGGAGGAGGAATTAACTGACAGTCGTGGCACAGTTTACCATTGGGCTTCAGCCGGCACTGCAGGCTGGTAAATGTGACAGTCCCTACTTAAAATGGCATCAAATCTTACTTTAATGCAGCGCAGTCATTACAGGCAAAATGCACTCCTTTGCACTTATTCCATCTGTCCATTTGGGAAAAGCCCATTTGGGTGTTTGGATGGAGGACGCACCCGTTCTGTGAACCTGATTTGAATAACCTCCTGTTGGTCATATTCCTTCAAAGCAGATACGACCAGCTGATCCAGGTGGCAACAGCTTAAGGCTTCCTGCTGCTATGAGGAAAGCTTGTCACCTACTAATGGTGAGTCACAAATGCACTGCAGTTGTTTAACGTCCTTCTTTATTTTGAGAAAAGCCTTTGTTGCTGTTCTCATGTGAAACTGCCTTCCAGATTCTGGTAAAGCATCCACCCTCGTGTTCTGAGCAAAGATTGTTAGCTCCACGGCTTCTTCCTTTTGTGTTGTATTGAGACTTCCAGCATTTGCTTACACATTTCGTCCAAAACAAATAAAGACTCTGCATGATTCCGCAATACTAAGACAAGGTGCAAGGCTCAGAAAAAAAATGCTGGGGTGGAGCTTCACAAGATGGCTGAGCAAGAATCCCAAGCAATCCAGCTGAATAGCAAGGTGATGTTAAAAAAAAAACAAAACTGACAAGAAACCTTTAAATCAGCCTACATTGTTTAAAACGAGACTTTTGTTATTCTCCTTTGGTGTAAAGGTAGAAAGGATGGATGAAAGAACACAAAGGACCGTCTGTGTGTGTGTGTGGGAGACTATTGGCGTTTGAGAAACAAGTGTGTCATAATTCAGCTGATCCTGTATTTTCAGGGGGCATTCCAGGCTGAGGTGCTGAACTGGCAGCAGGGGCAGCAGAAGCAGCGACGGCAGCACAGGTGACTCAGAATTACTCAAAGCTTAAACTCTCCACGGGCCCAGATGAAAAGAGGCTTTGTTTATGGAGCCACTTCAGGTTGCGGACAAAAAGACACAGGTGTCTGGCTCAAGGGCACGAAAGCAGAAGGATGTTGGCGGAGAGCAAACTTTAACTCGTACCGATTTGAACCGCCAGTAACTTTGTTTTTCTAAGGCCTCACATTTTGTTCCCGCACCGTCTTCCCAATAGAGCTTTGTTTGTTTGTTTGTTTGTTTTTGTTGCAGTGATGAATGTCGCGCTTTCACCAACAGAAGTCAGCCTTCTCAACAAGGACTTTGCTCGTCTGGATGTGATCTGCTAAGATGAACCCACGGAGGCCATTCTACAGGTGCAGTTGGCGAGAGATAATCCGTGCCGGTGTCACATCAGAGGAAGGAAAAAGCAGCCGGCTTCGTCCGTGCCGTAATGATCGCCGCTGCGGCCTCATCAGCCGCTGTTTGCCCGCCATTTCTGTCAGTCTAGCGCCGTCTGCCCGTCTTGCCCTTCTCGCCTGTCTGCGCTTGCGTGCTTTGAAGATTGCGCTGGGGCCAGTGGGTTGTCGAGTGGCCAGGTTTGCCCCGGCGAAGCTGGAGCTGAAGGTCAGTGGGCGCGGATGAAAACAACAAGCCCTAAAGATGAAGCGACAGGGCCAACTTGGCCCGCTAAAGATTGTTCTTTTTTTTTTTTTTTAAATACTGGGTTTTATTGCTTGATAATTCAGTGACACACACAGTTGAAAGAGAAAAGTGGAAAAAAGGCAAAAGAGTTAAAACAGAATAATTGCTGTAAGATCAGTGATGTGCTCAGACATGATGAAAGGAGGAGGTCAGCGCACTTGGCCGAGATGAAGCAGCTGATGTCTGATAAAAGGAAATAGTGTCGTAATGCAATGAAAAGGAACCATGCTCATTTAATTAATAGTGCGGACAAATGTTTTGAACTTAATGGGTTTCCGCCAACTGCGGTTTGAAAGAATTTGCCTTTTTATACCTATCGCTTTTTTTTTTTTTTTTTTTTTTTTTTTATCTTAAATGCTTTGGCAACGTCTTAAGGGAAGCACAAAGAGGCAGAATACTTTTCAGTTGTGTGTTACGTGTGTGTGTTTTCCAATTGCAAAGGTCCCTTGCGATACTTTTTTTAATTGGCTGTGAAGGTGAAAAATGTTAAGAATGCAGTATTCAGATTTGCTGAATGCCCCTCTTGACATGTGAAATATGTTTTTGTACAGGGGCGTTGTGACACATTTCTCAGATCACCTCAGGTGTTGTCTAACTTTACTTTAGCTCCTCTTTTGGCTTTCCTTTGGTTCATAGGAACCGCAACCACTCCTCAAAAATGGAAACAACCTTGCCACACATACACATTTTTTTCCTTTAATATCAGGGGGTGGGGGCAATGGGAGTGTATTGGCTGTGTTGGGAAACTGCCTTGCCCAGGTCTGTAGCACCACGTTCAGCCCAAAATAGCCGGGTAGGGCTCCAGCAACCACTTTGACCCCAAGTGCAGGTGAAGAAGCAGTGATGGGAAATGGATGGATGTTGGAAAGTTGGCACGAGCAGTTGTTCACATTGACTTTACTGATTCTTACATGGTTAAATTTGTCCCTGATTTCGAATCAGACGTAAACATTAACCACCAGGAGTCACAAGGGGCCCCATTAATTTCCCATGACATGTTGCTGGGCCAGGGTTCAGTCTGCAGGGGTGCCAGTCTAATATCTGCTGCTGTGGGCTAATCACCTGGACTTCAATGCCGTCCGCTTGGAGGGGCCCATGACAAGCTTTGCCACCGCGTTAGGGTGACGTGGGACATGCTAATGAAAACAAATGACTGCCATTACCCGCATCTCGCAGTGCGCTCCACAGGCTATACCAGAGCCTGACGCGGAGGTTTCACTACAGGGGGAAGGAATCTCGAGGAAAGACGCTGCATTATTATTCAGGAAGAATGTGTCACCACCTCCCTCAGTGGGTGCAGAATCTCTCAAATATTTCTAGACACTGCCATCTGGCTTCTGGGGGGACAATTGTTCTCCCACAGAATGTCAGATTTTGGGGTTCAGTTCAGGGATGGAATTTTTAGTGCAATCACTCTTTAAGTCACAGGGACGAAATGCAGCCAGCTCCACGTGTGGAGAACAGAACACTTTTTGTTTCAAACAATAAACGAAACTTGATTAAAAGTGTCCTTAAATGGCACATGACAAAGCCCAAAATGAGAGACCTGTAGTGGAGAATGATAATAGGGAAACAGATAATTGAAAACAGACAAGGCAACTGAGCAGAAACAGCCAAACACAAACAAAAGGGAGACAAGTAAGTATTTTTTTAAGAGGGCAGTCGGGACGCAGGTGAAGACAATCAAGGGCAGGACTGACAACGAGACACGGGGGAAAATCACGAGGCAACAAAAAAATGTGGGCAAACAGGAACAGAAAGTACAAGTGCAGACAATACAAAGGCAGACAAGACACTGAAACAAACCGTGAAAGTGGGACTATTAGCGGTGTCAGTGTTACCTAGAAACTCTTTAATAGTGTTTTTATTCTTGCTAAATTCCACAGGCCGCCCCTGTGAGTTTAATATTAAGCTAGGCTCTTTGCATGAATGGATGTCGGAAAGGCATTTCTACCTAAAATTTGCCCGAGCGACAATTCCAATTTTTTTTTTTTTTTTTTTTAATCTGGCAGGGCTACGGCGTGTGCAGAAAAGCCTTCGGTGCTCGCGAACATCTCCCAAGATGTGCAGTCGCTCCTCTCCTTGAGCTCGGCTGTCGCTTCCTACACAGAACAAGTCATACTTGTTCAACCTTTGATGTGGGAGTGCTGACTCATGTTCCACCTCCTCCTCCACTGCTGCTGTATATCTGGAACATCAAGTTGGCACGTGTACTTTCACCAACTACAGCGGCGTCCCTGAGCCCCTCGTCCCGCTACTCCAGCGTGTGAGGGGTCCTTGTCGCTGAGGTGGTCATTAAAGGTCATTCCCCTTTTTTTTTTTTAAATCCCCTTTATTAAAACTAAACTGTGAGCAGATAAGGTGGCGGATCAGCCAGCAACAGTACCTGAGTGCCTGGTGGGAGAAACAAAAAGAAAAGGCGTCCCTGTCAACGCTGCCTCGACAATATTCAAACCGTCAGAAGAGGATTGGAGGATTATAACAAACAGCGAATAAAAACCGCTCGCTAATTAGGACAGATCGCGTTCCGCCTTTTCTCTCCCCGCACACACACTGCCTCCGCGTCCTCCCGTAATGACACGGGGAGAGAATCTAATTGCAGCGCTAGCGTTTCATGTCGCTTCAGAAAGGAGTCGTTCCTTCCCTCCTCCAGCCGAGCAGCCTGGGACTGACTGCACGCACATCAGCCTGCTTTATCTCAGCCGACACACGGCGCACAGCGAACAACTCCTGCTAAAAGTTGAGCACGTGGCAGCCGGCGGCTCCTTGCAGACTTTTTTTTTCCTTATCCAAGGTGTGCTCAGCCAGTGGCAAGTCCCCAACGCTGCTTTTGCACTGACACTCTTCTGCCTCCCAAAAAATTGAAGGCTGAAAAGTCTTCAGTTCCCTTCAATTAATTCCGCTCGCTTCTCCTTCTCCTTATATTTCTCTCTTTTCTGCTATGAACGAAAACACACACACACACACACACACACACACACACACACACACACACACACACACAAATGGAAATACTGTTTCACTGGCAAGCTGATGGGGGAAGGGGGAAAAGAACGTTCCTCTTTATTGAGCTGCGTCCTTGCTGGATGTCTGAGGATGGGAATGCGAGATAAGAGGAAGAAAGGAGCTCCACCACCGCGGAGGGACTGGGAAGCCCGAGCCACTCTCGCTTTCACAGGAAATGTCACCGTCAGATCTCTGCAGAGCGCCGCTTTAGCCTCGGAGAGGGTGACCCTCTTTGCCCGCCGAGCGGTTGCGCTCAGTGCTGCGCCTCGCCATCAGCTGAAGGGATGGAGGGCTAATGAAAGACGAGCGTCAGCCGCTCAAAGCGGGAAAAAAAGTTTGGACGATTAGCTGCAACTTCAGAGGCCGTTACTATGGCAGCAGACGGCCACAACATGATATCATTTCAGAGGAGAGATGTGGTCGTGGTTTAAACGACAAAGGCACAGGGTCCAACGCTCAAATCACCCGGGGGGTGGGGTGAGGCTGGGGGTGGGGGGTTGCTAATGAGTGTCCACTTTGGTCAGAAGTGGGGGAGTCAGGCCGCTTCCTCCCTGCATAACCTCGGGTCCCATTTATTTATAGAGGTCCCTTCTGTATGGCTGATCTTATTTCACTGCGGCCATCACATAATTACCACTCCAGTATTTAATTACAAATAATGCAGTTCCTTACTGGAGCAGCACGAATGCTCAGCAGCTCAAACTTCTGCTGGGAGCAAAACCTCTTTTTTTTTTGTCAATTTCCTTTTGTTCTTTTTTTATCTGGAATACGTTGTGTTAGGTCACGCAGTGTTTCGTGAATTCTTTAAATAACGCAGCGTCTCGCTGGTGTCACGACACGTTTGGTGCACTCTACATGTTTCCGGTGTGTGCTACTGGACTGTGCAGTGCAAGACCTGCATATTAGAGTAAATCCTCTCCTGGGGATTACCAAATTTTTCTCTCCACCCCATTTCTAATGAAAAACCAGCCTCTCACAGAGGCACATGGTGCAGAGCATCTTGACAAAGGCTCAAAGTGTTGCTTTATTTTGTTGAGTGTTAATGTGCGTCAACGTATCCTAAGATATAAATTGGTGCAGTTTTGCATCTGGGAGCCAGTACACCACTTTAATAGTGCAGTGAAATAAAGCAAAAAGAAAAAGAAGAAGAAGAAGCGATTTCAGCTCCTTCTATGGAGATGCATTGCTTTAGTGTCACTGCTGCACGGTAGAAAGTAGGCGTTAAGTATCAAAGAGGAGCATTTACCTTGCAAGCAGCCCAATAAGTCTTTCCACAAAACCTGAGCTCTCTCACTACTGCGTTTACTGATGAGTCTATTTGTCTTTTAAGGACCTTACGCTACTGGTTCCGTCACAAAGCGCTTCAGAATAAAAAAAAAAGAAAAAAAACATATTGATGTAAAAGGGAAATAAGGAAAATGATGGTCTCGCAATTTCTCTGCAGTTATATGTAAGAAGATTTAAGTGGAGAGGGCAAAATCAGGGCACCTTGAAAAAGAAGTGTGATTGGTAACAGAACTCAATGAAAGAAGAAAAATGCCCATTGCATAAACCTTTCGCATATGAACAAGAAGCTTGGGAGTTGGGTGCAATGAGACGATGCAATGAAACCATCAACAATGTCATGTTTATCTACTTTCTGATCTTTATTTTTCATGCAGGACATCTTTATTAACATTGTTTATTATTGTATACCTTATGATAGATGTCAAGGAAGCGGCGCGTTACGCATTCTTTTGGCACCTATTGTTATCACCCTGTTATGTTCGAAAAAATAAGGCTTCCAGTAACTTGGGAGAGGTATCAATGTCCTTTGTGACATCACAAAGGGCAAGTTTTGTAGAATTGCATGAATTCTGAAAAGCAAATCAGACAAAAAGGAATTTTCTCATTGGAATCCAATGATAAAAGTCTATTTTGGTCCAAAATCTGTCCAAAAAAAATAAAATAAAATCTATTTGTTCAGTTCATTGCATTTAAAGCGTCAACAAAAATAATTTCACTCGAGAAAATATTCAACATTTCATTACATTGCCTCTATAAATATGTTTTAAATATATTATTTGTTTGTCCTAACAAAACAGTTTCTTTTCCTACATGCACTGTCGTGTTGACATTTGTGCTTAAGGTACGTCCCCCTTCCATTATGCGGCAGTTTAAAAGCACTTTTGCATTTGGACATTTTAATCTCAATTCCCCACAGAGCAGTAAACACTACCTTCGCCCAAACTATTCAGTGCCTCGTCCATTTGCTAAAAGCACAGATTCATCAGTGGGACTCCTGCTGATGGTGTGTCTACCTTTTGAAATAAATAAATGACTAAAAAAATAAATAAATAAAACTGCCGCTTTTATGGGAGACAGCGTGGCCGCGAAAGGAATGCACGTATTACTTTAAATTTACTTTGACATTTAACAGGATGGTTTCAGATCATAGCTGTGTGTGTTGTGTTTATTTGTCTTTTTTTTTTTTTTTTAAGCCCCATAGTGATGAATTAAAGCTCTGTCTTCCATTGGAACATGTCAGCCTTTGGTTTCATTCTCTCTCCACATTGTTCTTTTAGTCATTTTTTTATTTTCATTTTTTCACACCATCTATCTACAGCCTGCTTTCAAGAGGCTCCCGACATTTCTTACAGTACAAAAACACAGACACACATGTTGATTACTGGAGAAGGCACGTGCCACAGTGGTGCAGCATCCCTGCCAATCACAAGTTACAGTTATGGATGCGGTTAGTAGGGACTCGCAATAGAAAAAGAGCACAAAGACTAAGATGGAAACATTTATTTGGTGCTGACTGCAACGCTTTCCTTGAAAGGTGCCCTATTATGAAAAACTGTTGTTTTTTGTTTTTTTTCAGATATTGTAAATGTGCTGTGTTACTGGCATGCCAACATGCACATTTCTAGATGGGTTTTTTTTTCACGTTATTGTGCTAAAACATGCCGTTCAGATTTTTGGTTGACGGTCTAGAGAACAACTATTGCTGGACATGTTGGCAGAGGAATCCTTCAGCTTGCATCATACCAGGGGACTGAATGATGAGTGATCGATAGTCACCACGGCCAACTTTCCCCTTCTGTGCTCCTCCTGGGCCTCACCTCCACAAAAGGTATAACAAGTCAATCACTTTTTTTTTTCACACTTCCCCTAAAAATAGCTTTAATCTATATGTCACTCATCACTTCATTCATTTATTTTGATTTTACAAATAAAATGCAAATGGATACGACCTCTATATTCTTTTTTTTTTATTGCACAATTTTAGCCCCCTTTTATACTAATTTACAATTCTACGTGTGATATGATTTCAATATTTTTAATATTTCTACTGTTTAGTCACCCACTTCTATATCCATTCATTTATTCAGAAAGGTAAGGGCTGAAGACGGCGGGTGGGACACGCCGCCTGTCAACTGACTTAGTCCAGAGTTGTTCCTCAGCAGATGTGACGTGGGCCTGGGTTGGAAGCAGCAGCAGCTCACTCTCCATGTGAAAATATTCCAACGGCAGATCCTGATCGGATGCCAGAAACTTGTGCCAGTCGATCGCCAACCACCTCTCACTCACAGGCTTCAAAATGTGCCTGTCATTTTGATTTTTTTTAATTTTTTTTTTCCTTTTTCCTTTTTGGGTGGGAAAGGACGGCGGTGTTTGTACTTGGACATGCTGTTCTTTTCTCCGCTCGGTATCAAATCCAAAGCTATTTACAGTCTTCAGTAAGTTTGAGCCCAACAATAAGGCGGAGGAAACAGAATTCTCAGAACATGCCTCTGTGACGAGGATAATCAATGGTCGTTTCACACATCAGCTGCAGTTGATTTCAAGTTTTATTCAGTGTTCTGCTGATCAAAAATGTCGAGGAGCCTCGAGCCAAATAACATAAAAGGAAGCTCTGAAGTGATGCTCATTAAAACAGTATTTTTCAACTGCTTCTTGAACGCTCTCATACACCCATTTGTGTTCCACAAAGAAAATATTTACACATTTTAACGTACCAGTTTGCATTTTGATTAATTAAAGAGTGGTTTGATAGTGACTCAAAGACTCATTGTCTTTTATCAGGACACAAAGGATTCCATTCCGGCACATTACTGACAGAAAACAGGCCAGCAACAGGTCATCAGGCCAATAGCTGCTAACTGGGAACACAGATCGATATTCCACGCGCTCGGCAGCTGTTCCTCATCTCTTTTCTCTCGTTCATTTCATATTCATCCATATTTTCTAACCACCAGATTGGAAGTTGGAACGGAACAATGAGCATCTGGTGCTGCTTTTCGCCTGACTAGCTGCTGCGCCGCTTAGAGTGGACGTCAGGCATGTCATGAATGATGAGATGCTGATGTCGCTGATCATTTTTTAACGGCTAGCATTTTAAACTGTGTCTCCTGCTGCAAGCCAAGTGCCACTGTGGCCTTCTCAATCAGAGATCTGATGGGAGTCTGTTTGATGTGAGGCACCAAAACAGTGAAATGCTTCCTTTTGGAATCATCAATTTTACTGGCAAAGCAGGATATTTCTGACCTGGATGCCGACCAAAACTGGCTGCCCGCACATCCCCAACAATATCCAGTGCAGCAAGCATTGAAAATCCACTGAACAAAGGTAAAAAGATCAAGGATAACGTGAACTGACAGAAAAAAAAAAAAAAAAAAAAAAAAAGAGTACATACTAATGGAGCCTGATCATGTCCCTTGTCCCATGTCTTTGTCTGCTACGTTTTCCTTTAAATTGACAGTGTTGGCTGTGGTTATATCAGGCTATGTTGTCATCAGCACTAAGCAGTGTCTCGCAGCTTCCACAAAAGATGCTTAATATTAATGATGGTGATATTTTAAGAGGCACAGGCTAGCAGACAGTTGGAGATGGAGCGCTTCCCAGTTGCCATGGCAACTCTATCACAACTGCACTGCATTTGCTCTTGTGCAACAAAAAGCAACTGATTGAACAAGGATGAGACAACGTGGGGGAACAGTTTGACGCATTTAGTCCCCATTAGGTTGAAGAGAAATGATCACAAAGAGAGGAAACATGTTAAAAATCGACCATACAACACGCTCGATGAGTAAATAAATAAATGAAATAAAACAGGAAGTAGAGACTCGAATGTACAAACTAAAATATAAACTTCTGTCATTTTCAAAGAAATTATAAAACTTTCAAAAAGAAGTTGTGGCCTTGAATCAAGATGAGAGCTGTCGAAAAATGTATAAATAAATTTAACCTGACTTGCTCAACAGAATGTTTATAGGGATTATTTTCCTCCGTTGATCTGGATAAGAGCCTCTCAACAACCCCTGGACATCTTGGCAGCATTTCACTTCTCACTTTTCTGACAACATCGCAAGAAGAGCTACAAACTTTTTTTGGGGGTCAACGGACGCTGATTGTTCCGCTCCAACTGGAAGCAGTTAGAGGGGAGGTTTTCAAGATGTATCTGCCAGGTTTTTGATTCCTAATCGCAGCGGTGCAGCTGAGCGAGGCTGACGTTAAGTGAGAAATGTTAACGTTACCAACCCAGCGAGTGCGATGCTCCATTACAGAGGATGGAGCAGCCTGAACCTGTGGTCGCTTCCTCACTTTACACCCGCGCCCTGCTTCTGCATGGATTGATTGCTACTACAGAACCCAAATGACAGAGAATTAATCGCAGTGACGAAGAACTGTTGTGCCCAGTTGTCCTCTACTCTTCAGACGAGTGGCCGCTCTGAGCCACACGTAGTGTCCCTAGCGAAAAATGTCATCTCTCAAATTAAACCTTTCGCTTTGTGCCTTTCTTCACTTTTTCTGCCGTTCATCTGAAATTTGCACGACTTCGTGACTGCTTTTCTTTTCTCCTCCTTTGACTCCGACACTGACGACACCGTGTCAGTGTCTGCACGGGAGGAGGGCGACGGCGGATTCCACAGGCCGATTAACAGGGTATTCAAGGGAAGTATTCAGTCGGTCTTATCTCAGCCCGGAGCTAAATTGCTCTCCTTTGCTAGCCCCCGTGAATGCTCATGTGCAGTGTCCCACTAGCAGGTAGAGGAGTGTTTGATTTATTCATGCGCTTGCCTTTTTATGTTTGTGAGAGAGAGAGAGAGAGAGAGAGAGAGAGAGAGAGAGAGAGAGAGAGAGAGAGAGAGAGATAGGAGACAGTTGGGTTTGTTGCTCCAGTTTTCAGGCGAGGCATCAGTGAAACAGCATGGAATATCACAGACTGAAGGGCGGACCAGGTTCGTCGGTACGCTGGGGCAGGTATCAATGTCAATGATAAGTCTGCCGGGCTTGCTTCCCCTTTGGTCATGATGCTCGTCTCTCCTTTTCTAACGATGGAAATGATGACGGACTCTTCCTGGTCAAAAAGACATTTCACTTTCAGTATTTTTTTTCTTCCAGCTTTGCTGAAAATGTTTCGCTTCCCTCCTTTCCCAAAACTGCAGGTAATTCATAAAGTTGAAGTGCGTGTAAGGTGCATCTTTCAGATGTCTTGTGGTTCTTCTTGTGTCTCTTTAAGACACTATTACCAGTTCCACTGGATATTTTGCTTTTAGTTGTGCTTTATCTATTAATCTATCTATTGATCAGGGTGACGATGAATAGTGGCTACTTCTCGTAAAGACCGCAGTTCACAGATGTCTGACTTCTCTCACAGCGGAATGCGTGGATGTGCATCTACTTTTTGTTTATGAATATTTATGCATTTGATGATTTTTTCCCCCCATTTTTGTGCTAGATGTATGTTTGTACAACAAAACATCAGATTTGTTGCATCTTGTGTCCAATATGGTATCATTTCAATCACTGCGCATCGCTATGTTTTAAAGGAATACATAGGATCTGCAAAAAATAAATAAACAAACAAACAAACAAACAAAAAAAACACTTCTGTCGGCGACACATCAAAGGTATGCCAAACAGATTTTTTATTTTTTTTCATTGCAGCCGCTGTCACAAGCATTTAGCTGCTGGTTCAGTGGACTGCCATCAGAGCTTCACCCACTGTGCAGGTGACGCACTCATGTTTACCTAAAGCCGCTGTTGCAGTTTAACGTCTCTCAAACACTCCAAGCTTGTTTCGGAGAGCACCAGCACAAACAGCAGCACGCCCGGCGCTCAAACAGTCCTGTAAACATTCCGAATGCACAACACACCTGCGGTAAATCATCCAAACCGGGCCTTTTACACTTTGGCGATCATCTTTTATGCCGTTTGAAGCCTCGGCGAAAGCGTGACGAACTCCTCCAACAAACACGGCCGTCATGCATTTTGCAACGCATCCGCCCCCCTGCCCCCCCCCCCCACCTCCCGTCCTCGCCGTCCTCAAACACAAAGCCAGCAGCGGCGGCCGTACGCACATACGTCTGCATGTCCAAACCAACAGGCCGCTGTTCCTCTCTCCCCCGCTGTGACAGCGCGAGCGTGGGGAGTGTCCTTGCCCTTCGGCTCTCACTCCCTCTGTGGCTGATAGCCTTCCCGCGCTCCGCCGCCACGCCTGCATCGCCGAGGCTTCGGGAGAGACGCTCCACTCACAGCATATTTCTCAAAGAAGAGCCCCCCCACTGCCACTCTTTTCTTCTCCGGCACTCCGTACGGCTTCCCCCTCGTAGCACTCAGCCAGCGCCCCCTTGAGATCGAACCCCGAGCACGTCAGATGAAACACACACGTGCTTCCGCCGGCGCAGAGGGCAGCCATGCTCAAGCGAGCGGGCCGACGCGATAAACGCACAAAGCATTGACTGAGAATTCACGGTTGTGTAGGAATACATGGATGAATCTGTAGTTTTACATTATTATTTACCCGTTTGTTTTTTTTAAAAATGACATTTGTTGGGGAGTTGCTTACCTCCTTTTATTAGTATGTCTTATGCAAAGTGTTTGATTACTGCTTCGACAGCCTTGTTATCATGGTTTTCACGATCTTCTAAATATGGAAACAGCGGCATATAGCAGTCAGTGCTCCATGCATATTGGCCCTCCACGTCTCCACGCCAGCGATGACGACATCGGACGGAGATGTCTCTGAAAACGTGTGAAAAAAAACGTCAAAGAAAAGTGTTTTTCAGAAACAATGTGTCCCTGAACCACTACGGTCCACGCAGTGCGATCACCACGGGGATTTTACTGTTTCTATGACAATGTTCAGAGGTGTTATACACATTGAATACACAGCTGTCTCTGCTCACTGGATATTTTCTCTTTTTGGAACCATTCTCTGTAAACCCCCGAGATGGTTGTGATGTTGTGAAAATCCCAGTAGATCAGCAGTTGGTGAAATACTCAGACCGGCCGTCTGACACCAACCACCATGTTCACCACGTTCAAAGTCACTTAAATCCCCCTGCTCTGCCATTCTGCCTCTTTTATTGTCAGCAAAACTCCACCATGTTTGTTCACAGGCTTTGAGTTGCTGCCATGTGACTGACTGCTGGATCAGTTAATTGCGTTAACAAGGAATTGAACATTTTTCCAAGCCAGTGAACAGCTGGCAAACGGACAGTACAGGATTAAATATATGATGTGCATTTGTTGGCTGCACGTTTGTTGCCACTGCATCATCCAATCAATCCTTCCCAGCTGATCTCCAAAGAGTTTCAGTCTGCGGATCCTTCATTTGAAAGTTAAAAGCTTGTCGAGTGACACTGTACTATGTGCTATCTTGGGATGTGCAGTAGCACCAGCCGCGAGGTGTTAAACGTGTTAAATGTTTCAGGCTCTGAAGTGAATCCACTTTGCCTGGTTCCAGAATTCAGGTATGATGGAGGACGGGAAGGCTTGGTTCGTGCCGTGTGGTGCTGAACGTAGCTGCTCTCAGATCACGGCCATGGTCCACTGACCTTTGTGTGACTTTTCACCCAATGTTTATATTTCCCCCCTTTAGGAAATGCCTCGACCTCGCCCCACTCCTCCCTTTTCCCCATTTCACTCGGAATAATTTATCGGGAGAGAGTCTCCCTACACAGTTCAGCAAAGAAACGGGGGCGCTAATAGAAATTACAGTTAGTTTCCACATCCTTAAACCCTCAGCATTAAGCGACAGACATTATTCCGAACACAGTTGTTGACAAATCGTAATTAAAAGATTTGTTAATGTGGAGTGATTAAAAAGACTGCAGGCATTTCACAGGGAAAATCAGCATGCAAATTGCTTTCTCTGCAACTGCTGCTGCTCAGTTTGGTGAATAAAAGCCCACAGCCCCCTTCATACCCCCCCGTTACGGCAATATTCAAGAGCTGTCACTTCTCTTGTAATGGAATGCACAGTCTGAAGAATTAGCATTTTTCAACACATATCTTGTTTTTTTGCCAAAATGAGAAATTATTATTATTATAAGCAATTATTGGCGAGATACTTATTTACTTACTTTTTTTCCCACAGAATGCTAAGGTAACTTGAGGAACGATGCAGTCATCCACGGCATTGGACTGGTGCCTTCCTCTGTTTGTATGGCTGAGAGGGGCACGGGTTAATCTCTGTAACTCTAAACAATGTGGTAAACGGTAACGTCTTTTAAATTGGCGGTGCATCTGGCTTTATTTAGGAATAATAGGTGTTCTGGTTATTGTCTTGTTGTCATGGAAGCCTCAGATAGGGCCAGTTGTGTATTCGTGGCTCATTCTTACAGTGCAAATTGAGGTCTACTGTTGTTGATTGAGGGTCTTAATTGCTGTTTTATGTATATCATGCTGGGCAAATGTATTCCTTGAATAGAGACCGATTTCTATTTATGACACTATGATTACACACGTTGCTGTTCTTCTTGCACTGACCAGCCAACCTTACATGATGCATGACTATTTTCCCATATACACAGAATGGATTTTACGTGTTCTGTCAGGAAAGCTGTCTGTGGACAACAAGAGAAAAGAAGAGGCCCCTTCAAGAAAGAAAAGAAGAAAAAATATGAAGCTGATTGGATGATGAACATCCGCTCTGTAGAATTCCTGATGGATTATGTAGCTGTGGGGTGTTATTATGGTGTTATTATATATATATATATATATAAATATATATATATATATATATATGTATATACATGGGTTAAAGGATAATAGGTTTCACCAGGTTCTCAATAGATTTGAGTCAAAACCATTAAAAAAAACAATCTTGCCTTCTTTGTTTAGTCCTTGGGACATCTCCAGTGGATCCAGGTGTAAAAGCACCTGAGGAATAAATTCTACAATACAGCTAAAGGAAGGCTAACCACTGGTAAATGACTGCTACTGATTCATCTGTGCTCTGCCTCCCAAAGATACACGCACTTGCACTTGATAGCAAAAGTGACACGGTGCACTAACAATCTATTTCGCTCTTTACTGCTGTCCTGTCTATTTCCAGCCTTCCGTCAGCTTTGTTAAATAAAAAGAAACGGAACTGTGTGCCGAAGCAAGATGTTCAGACTGGAGGCAGCGATCCCATATGGTGCTGAATGCTCAAAGAACACTGATTGCAGGAAATAGAAGGAGCCAGCTTGTCTTCAGAGCCGTTCTGTCCCAAACGCAGGCTGCTGACTCTTTGCAGGCGTTCCTATAACGCCAACACCATTTTTAAGTCTTTGTCATCAGCGGAAGACACGTCTCCGTCCTCATTTTTTTAACAAGTTGCGTCTGGCAGCCGTCCAAGAGAAAGAGAGAATCCCGAGACCACCCTAGGTGGAAGTGTGATGATGTATAGCACTTCTTTAGTCAGGGTGGCAGCAGCTCTAATTAATTAAAGTGATTAAGAGGACATTTCAGTTTTGATCATTCTAGCAGCCTGTTTGAACAACAGCAGTAGTGACACCAGCGCCTGCTGTTGTCAACATCTGCGCCTGCACGTGGGCCGCTGGCAGGGCATGTGTTTGTTTTGGAGGCAGGAGAGGAGACTAGAGGATGCATCATGGCGAGCAACATATTCAACATAGTCATATCTGACCGCAAAGGGGAATAAAAGTGATAAGAAGACAGCGAGGCAAAGCAAACTATCTGTTAGTATCCATCTTTCATGCGTGTATCACCAGATAGTGTGAGTATTTCTACATCCAACTGGTTTGCAACTCTAAATTATTGGGGATGACTAAGGTTCTCAACATTCATTCATTATTTTGAAGATAGGTTGCATCCTATCTAAAGCCAATCATAACATATGTAGTAGGAATCATGACACTGTGTCATAAACACAAAAGTTTAACTTTAAGCCATGCTTTGGCTGACTGCAACAAGTTGAGAATATTCAACAGTTGCACTGAATAAAGTATCAGTTCAGTGAACTTCATTAAAATGTATTTAAACCATGTCTTGTAGGATCGAGTTGTGTGTTTAAGTTTAATTTTAAATACACTTGGAGAAGCTGAGGGAAAATATCTGACTTCACAAAGCAAACTGCGAGCAACCCCATCGCCCCCCCCCCCCCCCCACACACACTCCCAGTAATAAGCCCAGCTGGAAAATCAGAGCAGACCAGGAAGATTAAACACTAATTCTGCTGAGGTCAGAGTGATGACAGGAAATACAGTGTGGTGGTGATTTAACATGCATCTTCACAAGGCATGACTTGAGGGGGCGGTGGGATGGGGTGGGGTGGGGTGGGCTGGGGGTCCCAGTCATATGCGCTGTGATAAAGTGGTGACCTGCCCAGAGCCAGCCAAGTCTTTGGTCTCCCACTGTCACCACTGTCCTGAGGAGGGCCGACGGTGCAGGGAGCGTCGACGGTTGGACTCGGCCAGATGATAAAAGCACAGGGCACATGGTGTGAAATTGAGTTTTACGCTGATCGCACCAGTTTTAACATATTCGGCTGAGGGGGAACATTTGCTCGGGCACGTATGGCTTTGCCAGTTAGTGGGGCGTGGCCACCTTTTCGACAAAAAAAAAAAAAAAAATGCAAGCGGTGGCACAGCCAGAGCGCCCGGCAGTCACATTCAGCCTCTGCAGCACTGCAGAGTGGATGCACAGGCAGGGCAGAACTCGGCACCCACTTTTAATATTGGAAGGAGGTAAAAAGTTGACTCATCTTTGCTCTCACTTGTCACCTTCCTGGGATTGAGGGGAGCTTTGACGTGGCCTCGCGGCAGAGGAGTGAGAGGAAAGAGAGAGAGAGAGAGAGAGACACACACACACACACACACACAAACACACACACACACACACACAAACACACACACAGACACACACACACGCGCGCGTATGCATATACACTCACACAAAAATGAGTTACCTGGAAACAATTGCAGAATTGGAGGAATACCAGTGGTTATTTGACTCACTGTTACCTTTCTATGGTCTCCCCCGCTCTGACCTCTGACCCCAGGCATGAACAGCACATTTTCCTCCACATAGCTGACATTAGCTGGATATTTTTTTCCTTTTTTTAGGGCTGTTCACTGTAGGGTTGTGTGGACACACAAGAAACTGACTTCACGTCAGACTGCAGGTCCTGCTGGCACAGCGCTGGTGTGAAGACGCGAACAGAACACCTGTGCTTCAGTGACTCATGAAGCTCTCGCACTCTGCTGCATGTGACGGAATGCAGGTGTAAAATGAGACATAATAGTGGGCTGCCTTTTTGTGTCATCATCTCCCTCTAAAATAGTCGGTGGAGCCTCTCGCTCTTGCATGGTTTTGCACAAATCAAACTTGTGGCTTTGGCGATCGACGCTCACCCAAATCCCCCCCTCCATTGCACGTATCGGCAACAAAGACCCAGAAAAAGATTGTGGACAAACTGTCAGCTGGACTGTAAATTGTACGTCAGCCCTGGTTTTAATGAGGCATTGAGGGGGAAATTAAACGGAGCAAAAATGCCATATGATGAGGCAGCTGTCAGGGGAGATGTTTTTTTTTTTCCTTGCTCTTAGTGCCTTCTTGAGAGTGCAGAGTGCAGACGCCAAGTGAAAAACAAAAGGGGGCTTTGCGATGCCTTTTACAAAAGCGTGACGTGTTAAGAGAAGGGAAAGAAACTTAAGAAATGAAGATTTAAAATCACAGCTACAAAATGGCACTCAGTCACTGATCACCTTTCCTATGCTTACCCCACGTGTGTTTTCTGAGATTTGTTGTTGTATGTTGCCATTTATATCTTTGTCTTGTCACCAAGGACACAAATACAAAAGCCTAAACCTAAGAGCTTCTCGAAAGAAACGTCAAAAGGCCAGAGCGCGATCGATAAAGATGAACGCATCCAACGGCCTCATACCTTCGACCTCCTGCAGTGGGAAGGAATCTTGGCGTATGATATCATTTCACCCCCACTTACTTTCCAGTGGCATGGAAATCATGCCTTTCGACAGGGAACGGAAGTGGATGAAGGGGAAGTGCTACGGCTTCATTGACCATATGCTCATATGTTTCAAGGCTTCTGCCGTCGCCGTCGCCACACGCGTCCTTTAAAAAATGATGTGCAAACTCAGCCAACTGTCGGTGGGGGCCTGCGCCATCTGCCCTGCTCGTCTGCGGCGTCGCCCCGAAGCTGCGATGGCGCGACAGTTCACCGCGTCTCATCCACAGGTGCAAAACAACAACTACTGTGGACTTCGATCTGCCATCTTGGTTCGGCGGCCCAGACACTTTTCTATTAATCAAATCAATACAAGGACTTAGGCGCTTGTGTGGTATGGGTCGACGTGCAATTGTGCCTGTAAGTGCATGTTTTTTTTTTTTCCCCCTCTCTAATGATAATTGCTTCCCTTCCTCGATCAGAATATTGACATTTAAAGGTTCAGCGTTGAAGATCTAGTAGGACGTGAGATGAGGTAGAAATCTGCACAAACGTTACCATTGATCCTAGTTTTCTGGTGCTCCACAACATCTGCTTAGAACAACTGTGATGTTGCTATGAAATCACAAAAAAAAAAAAAAATTGTGGCCCCCTCATTTTTTTTTCATACCCCTACCTAGATAGCCATAAAAACACATTTTGTTTTTCAAAGTTTTGAAAGCATGTTTGCCCCCATTTTTCACTCTATGTAGGAGAACAGTCAAGGAAAAAAAAATAATAATAAAAATGTCAACTGATAAATGATGCAGGCATGGATTAACTTGGCAACAACCCAGCACTCTGAAAATTGAGAAAACTAATTTCTCAAAAGAAAATGCCCTCCACATTGCTAACTAGTAAAATGCATCGTAGCATGGTCATTGACTTCATCTCCAGGACGCAAGACCATCCGTAACCTTTCATCTATTCAAATTACTTATGTAGGGGAAGGCAAAATCCACTAAGGAAGTTATATGGTGTGTTATTGAATGGGAATTAAGGGCAGCTTGATGAGTCAGATGCTATTAGCCGTCTCCTCCACCATCTGTTGACTTAAGAAAAGAGCTTTCAATTTCTTTTCTCTCCCTCAGACTTCCTGGAGAACAGATTGGGCTTGAGAGCCTGTGCACAACCCTGAGGGACTCACTCATTTATGAAAAGAAAAGGATTCATGCTGAGGGCCAGCTCTCTTTCAAAAATACACCCAGACAACAACTTGAGACAGTTACAAGTAGCTGTTCCCTCAAAGAGAGGTTGTGCTATTTCCCACCGATGACTCAAGCGAGCAACCGCTCATGGATTTTTTTTCCCCCCTTCAAAGATGAAGCTAAAGGAGCATGTTTTTTTTATACACATCGTATGTTAAGCCTCAGCCATGTTAGACAATTAGCGAAATTTGGTTTTGTGGTGAATGTGGAATTTTGTTTTGTCAACAGGTGGTTTGTTTGAGAGTTTTGGCAGGTACGCTGCTCCACCGAGATGTTTTTTTTTTGTTTTGTTTTTTAGTATAATGGGTGCACTTTTTTTCTTTTAATCAAATGATCCATTCAAGTTCTAGAGTATGCAAGTATTAGGTTGCTTTGTCAGTAACATTACATGAAGACCCATCTCTGCCAAGTCTTCCCCGGTCGTGATCCCCACGGACCTCACCTTTCGTGGCTCCCTGCTTTTATTCACTGTGGCTTACCTGTGAAAATCCACCGCATCAATTTATGAAAGCGACCTCAAACTATGGGCTGTGCTGGAGGGATTGATTTTTTTTTGACCCAAACGATTCACTCGTTGTTCCACAAAAAAAAAAGACAAAAAAGGCCTGCTGGTAATCAGTAGGAAGAAAAGAGAGGAGAACAAAAACCATGGATTTGAATACTTGATAACTAAATTAAGTTTCCCAGGGTTCTATAGAACACCTGTGCTGTGCTGATAAGATAACGAACAGAGAGGGAATGAGGGGGGGGAGTAAGAGAAAAGAAACCATAAAAGCCTAAACAAGGTATATGGAGAGAGAGCAATGAATAATGTACTGAACTTGTAGCAGCTCCAAAATTACCGCTCTCTTTTAAAGTCCTGTTCAGTTCGTCGACCGTTTTTCCACTTTTCCCACTGCTGCTCTTGGTATTTCTAAAAAAAGAAAAAAAAAAAAAGATTATATGAACTCATTATATGTAACATCACAAAAGATCTACCTTCAAAAACGACTGAATCCTGTACAAAATTACTGCTGCTCTCTCGCTACCCAGGTACCATCGGGTCACTGAGTAGGAGTGAAAATCCTGATTGGCAAATTGAAAGTCACTTGAAGTATTTCCTGACAAAGCGGCTCCTCATAATTGCCAGTCATGTGAAACTGCCCATGTCTGCACTAAAAAAAATATACTGTACCCCGTCTCTGAGTCAAGCGACTGACCTCTCTGGTTACGCAGCAACTTCCTGATCCTGCCAGGCTCAAAAAATGTGACCGTGAGCTCCCTGTTCCTCCTGGATGGACAGTTTGCTGATGTGTTGATGGAGAAAGCGACTGCTTCACAAATGTAACACAAATCTGACCATAATGTGTGTGTGTGTGTCTCTGTGTGTGCAATTTTGTGCAATAAGTGTTTCCGATTAATATTGTAATGATAAAAAAAAAAAACAGTAGTAGTAGAGTACAGAATCTACATCAAGGGATACACACTTGAAGATATGACGACTCAATATGATTCCCATTCAAGTGCAAATGTTATGTCATCTATTCAACCATCTATCTGTCCGTTCTGCTAAATTGTAGCTAAGAATTTCAAACTCCAAGTTGGAAAAATATACCGTATGCATGATAAGCTCATCTAAAATATAAAAATGAATATGCATATATACTTGCAAATATATACATACACATGAGGTTATGCAGGCAAAATGAATTATCGTTATCACTATTTTTTAGAGGGGGGTTAGCGGGGGCTGTCAAACCTACAAGGTTCTTTTTGGGTGAATTAAATGCTCACGGTAGTTGTATAAAGACCATGAACCTCCCGCTTCCAAACAGTGGTGTAGCTGTTGGTGGAGTTGAGACAAAGGACAGAAAACAATGACATCATTTTGCCATCATTTCTCTCACTGCGCATGTTTCACCGGCTCCTTTTTGTTTTTAATCTCAATCAAACGTGGAATTGTTTAGCGACAGATGAGCAGCGCTTGAGAGCGGACCCTTGGGGCGGAGCGCTGCATTAGCGTTTAACCTGAGTGCATAAAGTTTCTCCCAAATGATGCCCTGCCGCCCACAGCCATTATCACTTCTCCTTCCTTGAACGTTCTCCTGTGGTATTAAAGCTGCAGCACTGCAGGCGCTACCGCTCCAGCCATCTGGTCAGCCTTGCCTGTTCCTCGACACTGCTGTCACTCACTCCAACCCCCTCAAGTGTCGCTCAGCAGCCTGGTGGGCGCCGCGGTTACGTCGCAGCGAGAGAACACTGACATCGTGCACTCCAATTAAAGGCGGGCGGGGGCGGAAGGGGGGGTTAAGGTTTGACAGTTGCGGTTCAAGCACTTCGAAGGATCTCAATTAAAGGTTTATTCAGCGAGGCCGACCTTCTGCTAGACAATCCGCGGAATGTAAAACATATGCAAAGCACCAGAAAGGACGGTGTGAATTAGTCGCCTCTGATGGAGATTTCAGCGACGGATTTCTTCAATTGGATGCCGACCCAAACATGGCAAATACACGACGATGCGTAACGCTATAAGTCCAGATTAAAAAGCTTAACAGGCCGCATATAGCCCCCGGGCCGTAGTTTGCCCATACCTGCACTAAGGGCATGTCATGCTACTTTCTACTATAGATGAGAGAAGTTGTTGTCCAGAAGGAAATTGCTCATAACTTGTGACACTCGTGACAGCCTGACTCTTGGTTCCTCGTCTCTATTAAGAAGCAAAACGGGGAGCAGACGACATGTCAGGGTCGTGCAACTGCTGCTGCACCTGCATCCATGTACATATGTCAGTGCAGTGGCTGTATTGACACTGTGTGTGGAACAAGCAACAACTGTGGCGTCTCATTTCTACTGGCCTCCACATTTCCCTCCCTGCAATGAAGCTGAGCGAACGAGTCCCTCAGCCGCCCTCAGTCTCCAATCCCCGCTCTCAAAATGAACCAATCACTCAGCTGCTCTGAGAGTGGGTGGAGCTTGTGTCCGCATATGGATTCCAGTCTGCTCCGGGTGACTGATTTTCTCCGGCGAGTGGTGACTCAGTGAAAAGAATTGAGTTTCCCGTCACTGGGATAGATCTTATGACGCTGCTAGTTACGCACGCAGGAAAATTAGCCGTTGCTTTTTTTCCATTCTCATGAAGTCTAATAAGCTGAATTGCATTCAGCCCCTTGGATTAATTTGCAGCGACTGTTTTCACTTCATTATTTAGTTTGCTAGTTGCATTCGCATTTCGGCTCCTTTTGCTTGGAGTTGTTTGCACTTCAGTTTGATGTTGCCCTGTTCCCTTTAAAAGATCCTGTTCTTTACCTCCTTCCCCGTCACCATCCGCTCCCTCCTGAGCAGCTTGGACAGAGACTCCACCAGTGTCTGTCCCCTTTTATCACTTCTCCCTCCACCATGCCATACATGAACCAGTGCCTGTACCATGTTTGCACCTGTGCTCAGTTGCCCGCTCGTCCGTAGGTGATCACCTGCATTGCGCCCTGGCAACAAGCACGCAACAAAGCAACTCTACATTCACCACCGGAATAAAACCCCGCCTGCCCGCCCTCGTCGTCGTCGTCGTCGTCGTCGTCGTCGTCGTCTCGTCCACCGCCGCCTGCGCGTCCACGCTGTGCAGCGCAGGAACCAGGAGCGGTATGTGACCTATTATTTGAAGCTGTTTGCTCGAAAGGTTAAGCTTTTCATGGGTACACTGTGGCCGGGGCACCTGCTTGCGGCGCGGAGCTGGAGGATGAAGTGGACGCTGTGAAGCAGCGCGTCTGTTCTCAGTGTGTGTGTTTGTTGGTATTCCTCTGAGTGCTCCAAGTTTCCACCCCCCCATCTGTCCTTGCCGTCCTAATGCCCAAGCCCTCCTCTAATGTGCTGTCCAATAAGCCAATGATTATCATATCGGTGCGATATTAGCTCCTATCACCGTCGAGCCGAGGATTTGTAATTGCTGTCCGTGCGGAGGAAATGGCCAAGGAAATTACATTTGCCTGAACAAAGAGATGGTTTCCTTGTTAGTCCTCGGGGACCAGCACGTCCACCGGCCGGCACTTGTGTGAACTTGAAATGGTCTGAGTTTGTGTGCATGCGTGTGCGTGTGTGTGTGTTTAGCAGAGCCCGCTCACTATGCAGATGAGTTTGGCATTAATATCACAGAGATGTTGGGCACAATTTGGACAAGGCCAGCACTGAAGTAGAGGGTCTCCTGCTGTGCAGCTTTCTCAGGGTAGACCTTCAAAGACCCGCCGCAGCCGGTGTCTCCGGGCTGAGATGGGTGACGTGCACGTGCACGTGCAGTTGCAGGAAGTCATTGACAGACGAACTGAATGATTTTAAGCCAGCGCACTCTGCTTTCTTGCTGTTGTTGCCAAGACTGCCGATCCAAACAGGCTTTTCCAGGATACCGGCAGCCGTTACAAGTGGATTTTGACAATGTGCTGACACACAGAGCATGAATATTACATGTTGCACCTGCTCCGCAGCTTCAAGTCCTTTCAAATGAATCTGTGTTTGCCAATTTGAACCTGAGTTGAACCCGATTTGTCACTTCCCATCCTAAACCAATGCTTCGAGCTGCATTTATGCAGATTTAATTGCGCAGCCTCTTATGTTCCTAATTAATTTGTCAGTGAAGTGAAGTTGAGAAGCCCAACACACACAAAAACAGCTCTAGTGTACTTATTAGTACAGGAGTTTATTATTATCTTTTGCACTGACAAAAATCTCTTCAATAGAAGCTGAATTTCTACATACAAACACAATGTTTTAAATGACTCATGAATGTTTAAATCGAAAAAAAAACAAACAAAAAAAAACATTTATGAACACATATGCAGTGTTTATTTGTGTATTTGTGCATTTATATTCAAGTGTCTACCTGCTCAACATGTAGATGGCACAACAGTCCTCCCATGATGTTGCTTTCAAGAAAATCTGCTGCAGGCGAGACACAGGATTGCTTCTGGAGGTCTTCGTTGCTTATTATTTTCTTTTTCTTTTTTTTTTTCTTAAATATGTCGTCAAAAAATGCTACATTTAATTTTACAGCAGTGCTTTCCTTTGGAAGAAGCTGTTGCCAACATAGGAGAGTGAATTCAAGTAAGACTTGAAGTGTTTTGCTGAAGCTGATGACCATCTGCAATGGAACATATCGCACACTCGGTTAAGAGGCTCTGGTTGTCTGCCAATTACATTTGCACAACAGTTAAATATAGCAATGGGCAAAACATATCATGATTGGATCAAGATGTTTGTGATTCCTTATGAGTAACTCACCAAAGATAATTGGCACGAAATCGAAAAAGCAAAAGCTAGGCGGGGCTTGGAGGAGCGTTACATTGAGAAATTGCTGGAACACCGATGAAACTCGCCAGTGGACAATGAGAAACATGTGTCCCAGAAAGAACAAGGGTAGTAAAGACAGAGACACCACAAAGCTTCCCTCACAGTGGAAAAAAAAAAGCTGCATTTACATCAGACAGGCACGGAGAACATGAACTTTTCTCCAAAAAACTGCCTCTGCAACATATTTTATTGGAGCATTCACATCTGGAGCAATTGAGGAGGCCTTAACACTATTAATAGGTAGGTAATGTATCAACTGAAAATAAAGTGCAAACGATTTGATGGCAAGCAGCAGACAAATGAATGAATGTGTGAGGCATTCCGAGTGCGTCAGTTTCCCCGTTGCTCACAGTACCGCTTGCCTTTCATTTGTTTGCCATTTTAAATGGCTCTAGGCAAACTTCAAGGAACCAGATCCTGGGATGGCATGCATTTTATTGTCTTAATAAAGAAGAAGATAACATCAGTACCAGAGACCAGAACCAGAAGAGGAATTTACCGTGGATATCAAAACATATCTAAGTCGTATCTCCAGAGATCTTTCGACAGGGATAGAGATCATCGTCATTATGGGCACAAAATAAAAACAATAAATATTTGATCTTTTTCTTTCTTCTGCTAAGCAGCCATTTGCGAAGTCACACTTGAGGTCACACGGAGCTCCTCCGGGCTCAGTGAAAGCAGCACCACCACTTTGTCTCTTCCCAAACGTGAAATGTACACTCAAATATCGGAAGGAATTTTCACACTGGTGTTGATGATCAGATCGTCCCAAAAGGTGTGTGTGTGTGTGTGTGTGTGTGTGTGCAGTTTCGGAGAGTGTGAACACGGAGTCCGTTTGGAGTGGGAAAACATCATCACCCAGTACTTCTCAAAACAATATTCCTATTTTCTCACGGAGATTGTGCGATAACTGCATGCATGTTCATCTGATGATGAGGTCCCAGTTCAGCAGGATTAATCTGCTATCTTCCAGAATTGTCATGATGTGAGCATTTGGCATTTCAAGTGCATCGACGGGTTATTTTCCAGCGGCAGGCAGGTGCACCTCACTCTCAAACTCCATTGTTTTCTGAATGCCACACATAATAACAACGTCGAGGGTGATGAGCAACGCTTGGAACAACCTACAGGGCTGTTGCTCGAGCTTCCTTCTTTCTTATTTGTCAATTGCTATTCCAGTCAGGATCTGGGAGTTATGGAAAGCTAACGCCTCAGGCTCTCTTTCTCCTGCTGGGAGTGATGGAATCATGAGGCTCCTCCACTGGTGCCATGCCTGGCCCGCAGTGCAACGCAAAGGGCGTGAAAACGCGAAACGGCGCGAGCTGAAAAATGAAACAATGCATAATATCTGCATGCAGCCGCGTGCCGAAGGTTGTGAACGATTGTGCGTAAAAAAAAAAAAAAAAGAAGAAAAAGAAAAGGAAAAAGGCTGAACCAGTGAGTTGAAAACCTGTTTCCACACAAAAGACGTACAGTATGCATGCAAGATCCACAGCACTTTGGGCTTAAATACTGCTGCGAAATATGAAAAATCAGCGTCGGAGGTCCTCACAGTGAGAATTCACTCCAGTACCAGGAGACCTGCTTGTTGTGAAGTGTGTGATTTGTGACGTCTGATACGTGAGCCTCTCCGGCGGGTTTTTTTTTGCAAACTGTGAAAGCAGATTTCGCTCCTTCGTCACCTGTTAATTAACACATAAACAAACAGGAAACTATCTACTACAGCCCCTCCACCCTCTCAGCCCACGCTGTTCTTCTTCTTTTTTTTCTTTTTTTCTTTTTTTTTTATTGTGTGTGTGCGAGGCCATGGAGTTTTTCCAGCTCTTTTGGTGTCTTCAGGGTCTCTGATTCACTTTCCCCTGAGTGACATTTCCACCCTAGAACAGCAGACTTTACAAATAAAACATGCGTATGAAGAGGTACCTCAAAAAAAAAAAAAACCTTAGAAGCTTGTTCCGTCCTTTCCACCTACTTCCTGAAACCTTGTACCGACCGTACGCAGCCTCTGCCATTAATGCTAATTGTTCTGCTTCAAGTGTGCTCTATTTTGTGTACATGGCCAACGATTAAAATTTAAGTAGATTAAAACTGAGGGGGGAAAATGAAATTGAGAAAATCTATAAACGCGTGAATGCTACTGATTAGGTTTGTTTATATCATCTTTTATGTCATCAGCTGGCTTTTCAGCTCCCTAATTAATCCATTTTAATTTTTATTCAAAGGTTGACGGAAACAGTCAGGAGAAGAAAAGAGAAACCATCTAATTTGCAATAGCGTACACTTTTTTTTTTAGTCTTAGAAGATGGAAATACTTGCAACCTAATTTGTGATATCTCGGCAACAACTGATAGATATTTACCAATGAAACAAATACAGTGCACCCGGAAAGCACTCACAGTGCTTTACTTTCTACACATTTTGTTGTTGCAAATGGGTTCATTTTATTCATTTATTCTCTAAACACCCCATAATGACAGTGTATTTTTTTTCTGATTTTTTGCATATTCATTAAAAATTAAAACTGAGAATTCACATGTACATAAGTAATTCACAGCCTTTGTTCACTACTTTGTAACTTTAGTTTTGGCAGCACTCAAGTCTTTTTGACTTTGATGACTTCATGCTTGGCGAGACATGTGCTGTCAACTGTGGGACCTCATACAGACAGGTGTGCACCGTTCCAAATCATGTCCAATCAACTGAATTTGCCACAGGTGGCAGAAACACCTCAAGGATGATCAGATGCACCTGAGTTCAATTTTGCGCTTGATGCCAAAGGCTGTGAGCACTAATACCCATGTAATTCTGTAGTCTTTGTTTTATTTCTTTAAAACAAAAAAATATTTTACTTTTGCAAAAATCTAAAAAAAAAATAAAAAAAAAAATTACAGGGAATCATGTATAGAATTCTAATGGGTGAAAAAAATAATTGAATCCATTTCAGAATAACGCTGTAACATAAAATGCAAAAAAAAAAGTGAGGGACTGTGAGTACTTCCCGGATGCACTGTGATGCATTTCTTGGTATCGCATGTAAAAACATCAGCCCGAACACCAAGTTACTTTATGTTTTCCCAGGAAGATGACTGATTGTCTTTCCAGTTTGTGACCTCCATTCGTGCATTTTATTGCAGACATGTGATGGCACAGGTACAGATGCGTAATTCATCTGCCCCGACCACATGATGGACACAATAACAATGCGCATTTATTTTGGACAAACAACAAAAAAGTGCATGGCATTAAGGCAGTAAAACCAGTCAGTCAGACATGATGTGCTTTGCGTCCTCTTTGCTTCTCTGACTTTCTGTGTCCTTTGTAGCACAGGATCCTTTTGTGTTATCTCGTTTGGCAAACTCACGCACACACACACACACACACACACACACACACACAGACACACACGACCCAAATACTCTGTGACGTCTCGGCCCACAAAAACCACTTACTGTCACTCCCTCAGCGAGCTCCATCCACTATTGACGGATGGCGGGGCTAATCGAAGGCCCCGGTGGCCTTCTTGTCCTGTTGGTTAATGGTGACCCAGCTGACCCTCTTCCAATCGACGCGCCCGCCGCCCTACCCGCTCCACCCCTCCGCCGCTCCCGTCCCTTCCTCTCATCCTCCGGCTTGATTCGATGGCATTGATCTCCTCCACCTCTTGACCCCCTCCGAGAAGAAAATTTACTGGTTTAGTGGTTCCCACTTTGAACGCGCGCCTCCCCCTTTGCAAGCTGCTGCTTTTGCCACGTGCTCCGCAGGATGATAAACGGCGAGAACACCTTTCAGGACACTTTGTATGTTCCAGTCCTTCATAACCAGCATTCCAGACAGTGCAGGTTGTGGACACATTTAATTTGTTCACATTGCGTTGCCTTCTTTTCGCGACAGACAATTGCACAAGCAGGAGGGCCATCAAAGTCGTATTTTGTTAAATGTCATTTTCATCTCAGTTTATATAGGACAAAATGACACTTTTGCGACGCATGTTTCATTTTGTTCTGGGACCCACTTCCTCACCATTGTCTTTACCAATTTGCTCAGGTCTCTTCCTCCAATTTCGAGTAATCCCGTCCAAACCACCACCATGCTACAGGTTGACGGCAGTGAACAAATGAGGATGGGCAACATAGACATGGTTTAATGAAATCGAGCGCCTGAATGCAACTGAGTAAACCTGAGTTAAAGTTGTGACACGGTGGCGTCGTTGTGAAGGTCGTGGGTTCGATTCCAGACCTGGGACCTTTCTGTGTGGAGTTTGCATGTTCTCCCTGTGTCTGTGTTGGTTCTCTCCAGGTTCTTCAGCTTCCTCCCACACTCCAAAAACATGCATGGGAGGTGAATTGGGAACTCTAAATTGTTTGTAGGTGTGTGAGTGACTATGCGGCCCTGAAATGAAGTGCCGACTTGTCCAGGGTGTCACCCTGTCTTCACCCTATGACAGCTGGGATAGGCTCCAGCAGACCCCCGTGACCCTGGGCTGGGGAAAATAGGTATTGAAAATGGATGGATGAATTAACGCTACTTGAGGAGCAGGACCTAAGAGATGCAAAACTTGATTTGGGCTCCAAGCTTGATCCGTGTATTTATTCACATGTGCAGTTTCCATAATGAGGGGTATTGGTCTTCATGAAGAGTAGTCGCGTCTCCGCCCTCGCCCCTGCCTCGCCCCGCCCCCAAGCCACCCACCCCACACCTGACCTTGACTGCTCTAGTGGGAGTTCGACGGGCTCTTTGGCGGCGCCTCTTTTTTCCGTTTTGATTTCCCTTTGCCTTTGTAGTGGCTCATCATGCCGCCACTTCGCCGCCTCGCCGCACCTCAACTCCCCCCATCACACCCCCCTCTCGACTCGCCGGGACTTTCATCTCTCCCCTCCTTCATCCTGTCCTCACGTCTTGTTTGTCTATCGGCTGCGTTTGTACCGACGGCCACTGACCCATTAACCATGCTCATCCCTGGCAGGATTAGAGAACACGGCTCAGATGTGTAGGAGTGCTGGCGTACGTGTCGGCTGGCTGAGCTCTCAGTACATGAAACGATATGTTGGAAAAGGAGGGTTGCTTCCCGCGGTGTAGGTTTTCAGAACACATATCTAAGTGTTTTGCTCCGGTCCAGATCAGGGGACGGGTTGGTTGAGTCGCTGCATTCCTCTGTGGAGGCCTGTGCAATGATACCACGAGTGGATTAGAAGTCATTCATGGATTTAATTGTAAAATCAAGAAAAAAAGTATTATTAATGTATTTCGGAACACAATGGTAAAAGCTATTGACCACAAATGGGAATCAATCTCTCGAGGGAAAGTGTTGATATTTACCGTTGAGGGAAATTTGTCAACATAAAGTGGTCGGTCATCTCTACTATTTTTTATTGTTTGTTTGTTTTTAACATTTAAAGAGCACCTGAAGTCTTTTATGGATTTAAGTCCAACTGATACATTTTTGAGTGATGGAGAGTTCTCCCGGCCAGTGAGTCTCTCCACATCCAACTTGTTGAAGTGTCCTTTGGTAAGTCCAAAGACTCAAGTTAAACCGTGTCGGGTTCTCACTCAGAATCTCAGTATCACCATGGCCATGTTCTCCAAAGCACTTCTTTCATCTGCGCCCGGACTGAAAATCTGCTTTTCCCGCTGCTTTTTGCAGCTCGGGGATGAACCACTCTGACCATAAATCAGTGGGTATGGAGCCCGAGTCAGGCCTGCAGATGCAGAATTGACCACTGCTGATCAGCGGTGAGGAGTTTTGGTTCCTGGCTGACTGTCTGCTCTGGTGTCATGCTGGCATCAGTAATGACCGCCTCCAAGCTAAAAGCGGCAGCTCGGCACACAACCGGCAGAGTCCAGCAATTTAATGGATCAACAGCCTGTGTGTATAAACTGTTTGTCAAGGTTCTCATGTTCTTTTTTTTTTATTTATTGTCACTCTGGTTCTTAGCATTATTATTTATTTCGAAAGAGTGAAAATAATGTATTTTCTATATGAGTCAGAATTGCAAAGTGCACATGGATATTGTATCATGAGCTGTCTGGCCAAAGGTAATTCACACAAATGTATTTGAATTAAGTAAAAGTGTGTTCGTTCAAAGTTCAGTAAAATTCCAATATTTTTTAAATTTGGTAGAAGAAGTTTGCCTAATCTATCAAGCCAGTGCGCTGTTTATCAGTGGAGACCATCTCAACAAAATCCACCCAGTGCTAGGCTAGCGCAGGACAGCGGTTTCTGCTAGCCTGCCAATAAAAACAATCTCACACACTCCACAGTGCAACGGAGACTAATTATTTATAACACCAGACCATCGATGTAAATGTCTGAGATGAAAGAATAATGGTTGAAATAAAACCACCCTGCATCGCATACTGAGGCAACAGTTTCTCAGCAGCAACGTAGTAATGCTTCCTGTAATTGGCAGCAGGCATTACCTAGACTGGCTATTACCTGCTGCTGTCATTATACAGAAGCGGAGTATAGTTGTATAAAAGTAAAACTCCACCGCTGCTGAGAAACTAGTCCCTCAAATTGCGATACGGTGCAGTTGTGTAGTTATGGAATAAGTCTACAAAATAGTATTTTCTGAACTTGCTTTGATCTGCCGGCCAAAAAAACTACTGCCAATTTTTTTTTTTGTTGCTATTATTCTTTTTTTTCCTGATAAATATGCCAATATTTTCTTTGTTGCAGCAATTTATTTTATTTATTTATTTTTTTTCCCCCAAAGAAGGACCAAAATACCGCCATCTCTGGCACGTGGCTTGCCTCTTCCACCGTGACCACTTTTCTCATCAGTAAATCCTCTGGGAATTGGAACAGGAACTAAGCCAAGGCACTGGGATAAAACTCTTTAAAACTGTTTCAAAGACTGATCTCTGTCATTTTATTTTATTTTATTTTTTTAAGGCAGCCCTCAGAAAGCCATTATCGGTGCTGGCAGGATAGTTACAAGGCGCTGCAGGCGAACGGTGAACCTTACCTGCTGCGTTTTGTCTTCAATCCCTGATTTCATTTTTTTTTCCAACGGTAAAATATAATTGAGGATGAAGTGTGCAGTCCGCAAACTTCAGAGCCCACTGAAGCGAGCAAGCGGAGAAATGACTCTGTGCATCAGTCATGTGTGTCCTGGAGATTAAGCACTGCACAATTGGGAGTATCTCTCGTTTTGTCAGACGCGTGGAGGAGTCGGGGACAGCAGACCGAACTGAAACCATCCCTCCACCGTCTCTTGACGCTCCTTTTTCCTTCGCTCCTTTTTTTTTTTGTTGCTTCTTTATCTTCGTCAGTCATGTCCACACACATCACTTGCCGCACACTAGGAGGTGGAATGCAAGCCTGGATTGTCCTAATGTTTTTTTTATCGGTCATGTAACTTATCTTGGAAAATAAAACGTACCAGGCAGACGATGAAATAGGCCGTTGCTTGGAAGCAGGTTAGTGGGAGGGCTGCAAATGGCCTGGAAAGGAATGTGTTAGTCTCTGAGTCCTTAAGGTGCTCCAACAAAGCATAAGAGAACATTAGCCGCTGTAGTGATGCATCTTTAATGACACTCAACGGGCCGGGGCATCAGCTAGAACAAGTGAGCCATTGTAGCGGGGACTGATACGGCAATATACACGAAAGCTACAGTGTGTGTGTGTGACTTCTGAGGAGTATGAGAGGTAGCAGAGAGGGCTTTTAAATGAAAGGAGAGATGATCTGGAAGGTGCAGCCGCGTTGTCTGATTAAAAAGTTGTTTTGGTTGCAGAGGAGCAGCTTTGCAGCCATCCATAACTGAAGAACAGCAACAGATTGCTTGGCTCCCGCCTCCTGCCGCTGTTCCAAGGCTTTGAGGGAAAGAAACCAAGTTCCATCCAGGGAGCGACAAAAATAGAAATCGGAATGCAATATGTACTGTTAATTGACTTTTGTTTTTAAGTGTCCTCTTTTGGGCTGTTCCCGGACATGGTGTGGATGATGTGATGTTGACTGGAATGAACTATCATAATTGCATGAAACTGGTCCTAAACCGGTTTTTGAATGTGCCTGATTGGTGATTCAAATTGTGTTTTTTCAGAATTTTCAGACTTAAGGATTATTTGGACTCATCTTCACAGTTTTATATTAAAACATGTTCTGAAAAAGTCATGTAATAAAACCCCTCCAAACAGAATACATGAGAGATGTGAATATTTTTAAGAAATGCTATTATTAAACTGAGGGAAATACACTCTCTCTCACACACACACACACACACACACACACACGCACGCACACACACACACAGCTGAAAAACACATTAGGAAATTAATTGACTGTGTTTGATAATGAACTGCTGTAAATTATCCTAAGACAACACTTAAAGAAGAAATGCTTGTTTAGTGAAAACAAATGTGAAAACTGTACAGAAAGACAACAAAACCAAATTAAAGATACATGTCTGAAATGCTGCTGAGCACAATTTCAGGACCAAATGGCCACGTACTTGTAATAATAAGTTGCTTTTTGATGATGTCAGCAGTATTTCCAAATGTGATTTTCAGGAACATTTGCAAGTCTTCACCCTGACTGGAAATGTGCACTGTATTGTGCAAATGCATGGAAGACAATAAAGGCAAACATGACAAAAACAATGTCAAAACAAATGTATAACCTGGAATTATAAATAACAAATAAATGGCATATAATTGATAATTACATATAGGGAGGAAGAAGCACAAGGAAAAGACTTTCATGTCCTTCCAGTGATCAAAATGTGCAAATTGGAGTTGGAAGGTGGAGAGTTGAAGGTGATAATCATGTGAAAAGTCTCGACAAATAGAATATTGCAGGTTGGTGATAGGAGTGCGACGCTAAGGGGAGGAATAACGATAAACCTAAAGCGAGTAACAGAGGGAAGGAAGGAGGCGCGAGGAAAGGATAAACGGAGAGGGGAAGTGAGACGCTGATGGAGGCAGACAGGAGGCAGAGCTGCTGGGAGACGCAGAGGCAGGATGCCAATATGATGTCTTCATCTTTCTGTTAACGTCATGTCAAGCATTTGGCAGCAGATGACCAGAACAGGCAGGGGGTAGGTGAAAAACCTCACACAGGGAGAATCAATCTCCCCCTCTGTCCACTGCATCACTCCTTTTACACTCACTCACGATGTTCACCTTCATGACTTTGCACTTTTTCCATTTTCCCATCATCTATATTTTATTTTGTTTTAAAAAACACTGTTGTTGTTTTCTAAATGTGCCTATGGGTTCAGCAGTTATGGGGAGCAGTTGATTTGTGTGTGTGTGTGTCATGCTGTCATGCTTGCATGTATGTATGTATGTATGTACCTGTGTATGTATTAGTCATAGGGCCACAGCAGCAGCCCTGGCTCCAGAGCCTGGCTCGGGTGCAAAGCCTCATTTGCCTTCATATTGGAATCCATCCAAAACAAGCTGATCTGCAGGCGATGGTCTTAAGCGATGCACTTGCAGGTGAAATCCTAAAGACAACCCCAACGCACGAATGCACAAAATCCGAAGACATTGACTGAGAACGTCGAGACCAAAACCGGCGTGACAAAGACGGCCTGCGGAATGTGAAACATTCAGTTCGGTGAATCAATGCACGGCTGTCGGGGCTCAACTTAGGGTCAGAATCTTTATCACATCAACTTTGACCATGGGTCATCTTTGAGAAAAACTCCTCACCGGAGCTCAGTGTCTGCGACAAGGGGGTCCTCCACCAGAACTCAAAGAGGCTCTTTCTACCAGGACTCTCTGGTATCTTGCGACTAGACATGATTTCACGGTTCCAAATAAATCACAGACAGCAGAGTCTTTTTCATCGTAGTGTGCCAATATTTTACAAATTGCTCCTTTAATGTCAACGGTGACAGAGGAGCCCCTCGGGGAGCAGATGAGGAAGACTGACTGCTGCTGCACTATAATGGGGGCAACTGTGATGGACAGTCGTACACCCATTAACCCTGCGCTGTTGCGTGTGTGTGCATGCGAGTGCATGACGGTCCTACAGAAGTAAGGTGTGTGTGCTGGGCTATTGGGTTGAAAGCTCATTAACTAAAGACCATAATGAGGCTGTTTCATTTGTGCTCACTTGCGCCTATTATCTTTAAAGTCATTAGGCACCAGGGTATGGAAATTAAGACGCCCTCTTAACCTACGGCCCCCATCCCCCAACAAAAATACAACAACAAAAAAAAGATAAATAAGAGACAGTTAGTGCGCTCGACTTAGCCAGCCGGGATCATCTGAGGTTTCCCTGACAGCTGACGGTAAAACATCAAAGGGCCTGGCACATTAAAAAATGTGAGAACGCAAAGTGAATTTGAAAGTAGTCAAGACACTGAAGAAGGATGAGTCCTGATGGCGGCGGTGCAAAGTCAAATTGACGGCTTAATGTCAGAACATAGATAGCAGCAAGGCTTGCATTGCAAAACACATCCCCGGACAGTCAGCAGAGCCTTCACGAGCTGCGGTTCAACCAACCAAACTGCTTCAAAGTGCTCTGGCTCTTTGAATCAGGTCACATTCTTGACGTTGCCACTTGTTTTAGTCGTGAGGCACACCACAATGTTGAGTCACCTTCCGCTGACTCCTCGGGAGCCCGTCACTTGTGAATAAACTCCGAGCCTCTCCGCCGCGTGCGCGCGAGTGAGCGCTCTGACCTAAGTTGCCGTGACTGAAGTGTGCAACGGTCGCGAACGCTTAAGCCATTACGGTGACGTGAGCGCCGAGGAAATAATGAGTCAGCGTCGGGACTGTTTGGCAGCGCGAATGTAAAACGGCCGCGTTTCACCTCAAGTGACCAAACGAAAGGCACGAAAAGACGACGTGCCATTGACCCGTGGTGCGTGTCGCACGCGCAACAGTAGGCCTGATTCGTGTGTACCGAGCCCACTGATCACGCCTCCCCCGTGGTAGCGCGGCATGCGCGCTGCACATGCACGCACATGCAGCTGCTGAAAATACCGGGGCAAGGGGAGATATTCGCCGTGCCCTGCGCTAATATTAGCACGCTCGCCGAGCGATACAGATGCCCCGCAGGAAGAGCAACTTCTCACTCCGCCGAGCCTATTCTTTACAAAAAGATGGCGAGGATATAAGCGCTTCGCTCGAGTACACATTTGCATAGTGATCCTAATAATCTGATTTTCCTCTGGCTGTGATTGTGTTCCCTTTTATGAAAGGGGTTCTAAACCCCAAATGTTTATCTTGCAGTCCCTTGGGCCAGGGTTAGTCTTCTCAGGGATTTTAACAGAGCCACTTGAACCTTTCGCAAACAGCCTTTTGAATACCAGCCACATGCGGAAAAGCGCGACAGAATGGTATTAGGGTATGTCCATCCTGGTTGTGGCAGGACAAAGGAAAGCCCGATGCGCAATATATAATGCAATGTGTGCCTATACATCTTACTTTAAGCACTCAGTATTAAGTGAATAAGCTGCAGTGGCTGCAGAAATGATATATTCTCTCTCCAACTCTCTCGCTCACGCCTCACTTAATTTAGGTGGATTTAAATTGAGCGGCGCCGCAAGAAGAATTCAATTATGCAGGTCTAAGTGACAGTACGGCGTTTGTGTGTTGCGAAATCCGCCGGCGACTCGACTGAAGCGCTCTCCTTTGAAGTGGGGGGGTTCTAACAAGTTGGATGGAGACATCCGAAAAGTGACACATCAAAGGGTGAAACACGCGCGCCCCAAATGGGAGTTAGCGCGAGAGCGCCACGTACCCGTCTGGTTGTTTAGCATGCCAGCGCACACACACGGCCAAGCAAACAGCTTCCTGTGCCATTTGTCCAGTCACTCCTTCATGTAGCTATTTGTTGTACAATGCATAAAATTTCCCAGCTGTTGCATTTGGTACCAGGAAAATATTGGGATTTAATACCGGAACAAAAACCGGGACCAAGAAAAAGAAACTACTAATCTACTTTGATCAGTGGAGGTCTTTCATACTGGCATGACAAGGCAGCTTTATTTGTGTCAATGCTGAGGAGTAAAATATGCATGTCTTCCTGTTTTGCTCAAATCAGGAAAGTCTCGTATTTGTTGACATCCTCACTCCACCAGCAACCATGCAAGTGTGTTCTGGCTTCAAAATTTCAATCAAGCTAACATCGGGTTCATCATGCAAAGATCTGTTGCTAGTTGCAAGTCCTGAAGGGAAGGATCGCTTCGGGACAACTGCTATCCATTGAGTCAATTATAAAATCTTCAGGAGATGATGATAATGTAGTGGTAGGAATATTCATTGAAAATGTCACAAAGGTAACAGTAACCTCACAACTCGTTAACGCTGTTCCTGCTCGCCGGCTCTTGTTCACAGACTAACATGCATATATGCATGACGCCGCTGCCACCTGGCAGCGCACATTTATCTTTTGACTGTGTGTGAGTGAGTGTGTGAGTGAGTGTGTGTGTGTTGCACTAGTATAAACGGCATTCTTCTGAAGAAGGCATGCCAGCGTGTTTGGTCCAGCGGCCGGAGTGGCAGCGGCGGGCAGCGGGCACCGTGCCCTTCATGGTCAATGCAGATGGAGCCAGAAGAGATGCAAAAGCTATTACAGATGATGGGGGGGTGGGGAGAGGTGGAGCTTGCGGGGGAGAATTGGGTGAGGTGGGAGGGGAAGAAATGAGTTGGGGAGAGAGAGCAGTGAGGGAAAGTGGATGGGGAAAGAGTGTGATTAAAAAGAAACCGAGATGAGCATGAGGTTGAATTACCGGAGAATTGCAGAGGTGGTGCAAGAGGTATAAATATATTGAAAAAAACAGAGGTTAAAAGAAAGGGACATACTGTAGAAGTAAGATCCATGCAAAGCGAGTAATGTAGTAATGACATGTCTTAACCGAGAGTTATTAAGACAAGACCGAGAACAGAAAGAGTGTTTAGCTGCGTTCACACCAGATGTGACAAGTGCGGTGTATGCCAAAAAAAATAAATACATACAAAGACATACAAAACCACTTGCATGAATTGCAGAACAAAACAAAGAAAAAAAAGGCACATTGAGATGTGTCTGAACGGCCACTCAGCTTTTGGAAATCATGTCCCAGACCAAGCCAAGGCCAAAGACCAAAGAGTGTCAAGGCCAGTACCACAACACTGCTGGAAAGATTCAAGCATGAATGAGCTGAGCAGAGGGGGTACGTCAAGCGTGAGAAGTCCATGGTAAACCAGGCAGCTGAAACAGAGACAGGAAGAGCGCCGGCCAACCTCTGCCCCGGACCGATTAGTCTGCAGATGTGCTCTGCCGCGAGTCGGCCTCCCTCAGCCAGGGAAATGGAATGAGTGAGAAATAATTACTTTCTGCTTAGTCTAATAAGCAAAAGTGGAATGCAGATGGAGACAGAGGAAACGGCAGCGGGGGCCTGGAGTCAAGGACGCAGACAGGCGACGCTGGCCAACCAATCTGGATCTGTGGGCGCCCAGACCAATCAAATCCTATTATGAATAATAGCCGCTTGAGCCTATTACCGGGACACCACGTCTTTATGATGGCTGACAATTAATTAAGAGAAAAGGAGGACGGAAAGAATTCCCAACCTACGGTCCTTGATGTGACAGACTTGAATGGGACTGGCTGAATTCACTGAACCTCGGTGGTATCATTTGTCCCAGCTTTGGATGGGAATCACACTGTGCCATTGTGACAATCTTTTATGTTCACACCATGTACACTGTAGGACACAAATCAAATGATTTGGGACTTGAAGCTTGTTGTGCGTTGGGTAGAGTAGGACAACTCTATGGCTTCACCAAAACTGCCACAATTGTGCCAAGACAAAGATATCACCCAGGGTTGATTTTTTTTCTGCCTGTGTGGAAGAATATAAATTTTCAGTGTTGAGGGACTCAAAGGCTCTAAAGTGTGTTCTTTATTACTAGTTGTACTGGAAAAGGTATTACTTTGATCGCTCCCATATGCACCATTCAGCATTCACAGAAACATCTGCTTATCGTCATTAACGGGAATTCTTCAAATCAATCATCTGAAAATCCGTACAAATATCGTTGTTTTGTTTTTTTTACACAATCGCGTGCAATATGCACAGGTGAAGTCGCACTATTATTGCACTCCCACTGACTGCAGCGCTGAACTTCATCAAGTCAACGACCCAAACACTGTGCACAAAGTACTGTACTACTAATGTACTCCCACTGGCATTTTTATGAACCACTTTCATTATGCAGCTTTTGCGCTATCCGTAGGTAATCCTTAGCTGACCCCCAACAATGGCGGGGCTCACTGTGCATCAATGAGAATGCACTGTTTTTACCAACTGTGTGACATTTTAACATCACCGGCAGCTATTTATCCATATACCATATCCATACTTTTGCAAGGCAGCCTTGAACTAGCTTTTAATGGTGCGAATTTCATGTCTGATTCAAAAGACACTGTACCTATTGATAACAATCTAATGAACAATGAAAAATGGCTATTCATGAGATCATTCTTTTTTTTTTTTTAATTTATTTCTTCTTATGCTCCTCTCTGACCCTTTAACAGACACATCAGGATGTCGTCAGAAACCTTCACCGCTCTTTTCCAGCCCGTTTTCCACCTAAAAGCCCTGCAGCGCTCTCCTCTCTCGTGGCCTTTGTCCGTCCCTATAAATACAGCGTGCACAACCTCTCTACCCCCCACGCTACTTCTAACCAGATCAGTGTTTTCGTGCCATGACCTATTTACCCCCGGTGCTTCTCACCCCACAAACAGCTCAACCACTCTGGCTTGCGAGCCACTGAACCCTGTTGCCCCAAAGCTTTGCTCACCACGCAGCATTTCACCAAAGATTAACGTCACAGTCTTAGCGAGCGCCACTACAGCCGAGGCGGGGGTGTGATTTAAGTCCTCGGTGTTCAGAAACACTCCTCACCACTTTGTGTCATAGAACACCTGTGTGTCTTTGTTGCTAGTGAACCTTTCAATGCAGGGGGCGGTGTTTAAAGGTAAAAAAATATATATATATAGCTATAGTAGTAGTACAAGTCTGTAGAACATGTGCACTCATAGTACTGATGTGTTGCTTGCACTTATTACTTACTTATTACTTTAAAAAAACAACAAAAAAAAAAAACAAACAAAAAAAACATTGGATTTGTCAAATCGAAAGGAAAAATGCCTCCAAAGTTGCTTGGCATCCAGATTTTCAATTCACTTGAGCAATCAATTCATTGATGTGGGGAATAGAATCTTTTAGAATGAATATACTTTACATTTGTTTTTTTCTCCTTTGTATGTTTGTTGAACGTGACTCACAATATTTTGGAAAAAAAACAAGCTTCCGACTGCTAGCTTAATTTCATTCTGAGTTATTGTTCAGTTATGTTTTAATGTTGTAAAAAAAGAAAAGAACACTTTTTCAAATCTAATCCTAAATTCCCCAGAGGAACAATTGCAAACTGCAGGGCATTCCAATATCCTCTCTGTCTGTCAACATGTCAACCTTGGCGCAAGGCATAATGTCTATTTTATCTGTTCATCTTTTCATTTACTTATAATGACAACAGTGCGCTGCCATGCCGGCGGATCATTGAGGACTAATTAGTTTGCATGTTTAGGTGGTTTGAGGCCGCCGCGCCGCTTTCAGTTTGGTTTTGAATTCAGGGTTGTGCCGAGCCGAGTGTGCTGCACTGGTGAGGGTTAAGAGCTGCCACCCGTCTGCCAGGCACGGCTGTGATGAGGGCATGTTTAATACTTGGCATACCAGCCATGTCACCTGGCACCCCGGTCCTTCACCGGCCTCAAGGTCATCAAGCTTGGCCCGGCGCGATAAAAAGCTGGCGGGGAGGATGTGAGAGGCATCCCAGAGCGCTCGTCAAGGGTTGCCATGTTGATGCAGCGGCCTCTTTTTCACCTGCAGCCATCTACAGCACACACACACACACACACACACACACACCATTACCTTCCACTTTAAGGGTGACGTCACTCTCTTAGAATCACAGACAGAATGCCAATCAAGTAAGAGGAGCAATGTAATTTGATGTCCAGTGACTCTGAGTCTGGCTCTTGATGTCACTGTCCGGCAGCATCATGTGAGACGGTGTCATCTGTCAGAGTCGGGAAGGAAGTAGAGGATTTATTCAAATGCACAACAAACTGTTGAATCCAACAGAGGTTTGGATGCGACGCACAAAGGTTCGCACAGCGCCAGACAACAACGGCAACTACGACTTGCATCAAAACAAATGTTTTGGTCCCTTTTGTCTGAAGGAGACAATGTCCAGTTTCATTTAAAAAAAATAGATAAAAAAATACTGTATATTCACAACGCTACCACATAGCTGTGATGGGCCACACAGCTATGTACACACACACACACACACAACTCCCACTCTGCAAACAAACCTTTGATCAGCACCACGGACAGCAGCCTTCCAACTCCAAATTTGTCAATGTTAATGCAACAAGCCTGCCAACACTCGCTCCTGTGCTCACTTGGCGAGATAGACGAGTCCTCTGTGGGTGGTGGGAGCCTCAGTATGAGGGGTCTGGGCCCCCGTGTGATGCTGCACAGTCGGTGGCTCCCCAATTGAGTACCCACGATGGTAGCAGAATATCAGTGTGGATAAAAACTGTGTGAACCCGATTACTTCTTTGTCAATTCAGTTTACCTTTCAAGCAGTTTTACTTGTTTCCTATTGTTAAAACTTTCTTCCACCTCTCTCATAGATCTATTATGTATTATTACAGATTGATTATTGTTTGAATGACTAACCTTCAAGGCAGATTTAATATTCCACTTTCCGTCTTGGAAATCTCTTTTGCTTATCAAATCAGAATCAGAATGTTACCAAGCCTTTTTTTTTTTTTTCTCCCTCTGTTGTGGAGTCTGAAAAATATCCCTCAGAAATAACTTGAATGCTTTCTTTGACCTCTATTACAAAATGGCCATTTGAAATGGACGAGCGTCCCAGCTGTCGCGTCAGGTTAACATATGCCATCAAAGAGTGCTACTGTCTTGCACAGCTACGACTTTAAGTCCATCATTCAGTCTGATACTGTCTTGACACGAGGGAAGACATGTTCACAGGTTGCGGGGGAGCGAGTAAAAAAAAAAGAAAAAAAAAGAATAGAATGAGCTCCTGTGATCCTCGGTGTCATTCACATCACAAGTCTTTTATTATTCCGATCATTAGGGGGTCTTTGAAACTTGCGCTCAGTGACAGGAGAAGGGGAACTAATTGTGATGGGTTGTCCATTAACCGCCGCAATTGCAAGACACTTTTGACAGGCCTTGAAGCAGGCAGCAACATAATGACATAATGATGATTTCTTTTTTTTTTTCCCCCCCCCGCGTCTCTTTACATGAAGGTGTGAAAGACTTTAACTTCTCGGGATTTGTTACTTGCAAAGGGAGAATTAGTTTCACTTGATTTTCAATGGGTATCTATATCTGTCTGTCTGTCTGTCTGTCCGTCTATCTTTCTATCTATCATAATTCCATGTAAACATTTAGATGTTTTTTTTTGTTTGGTTGGCCGCTGTAGACAATAAAACATCACTGCACGTGATCATGGCGCACACATGGTGCAATCACACACACCTGATTGTGTACCGGCCAATTCATTTTGATAATTACAAAAGAGTTGACACTGTGCACTCAGCGGACAATCAAAACCAACATCTCAGACACACGGATGCACTCCTGGGAAAGCTTCGTGCCACAGGTGCCTTGGAAGCGTCCACATCCACCAGGAGGTAAAAATGGCACTTTACTCAATTTAACTCAATTTTCACGCCTCCACGAGATAAGCTGTGAAATTACATTATGACACCGATGTGTTCCACAGTTGAATCAGCCTGTTTGATAAAAATGTAAAAAAAAAAAAAAATAATTTTTCCACATTTCCCATTCCCATTTTCCACATCAAAGGATTAAAACCATTAAGGCTGCGCAGACGTCACTTGCGAGATTTCCCCCAAACCCCCGACCGGTTTGGTGCGGGGCGGGGTGAAAGCTAACAATCCTACTTGTCTCTCCTTTTTTTTTTTTCCCTTTCAAAAGCAATCTTCGTGTTTATTGGATCGGAATTCATTCTTTTCTCGAAATCGTTAATGGACGCGATGTTTACTCTACCCCTTAATTTATTGTTTTGGCGGCGCTGGAGACGAGAACGATTAAGCGTCGGTGGTGGTGGTGGCGGTGGTGGTGGTCTATACGTTCCCAAAACGGCGAGCTGGTGGGGCTCGAAAACAGAATAATAAAAGATAGTTAAATTATTGATGGGGACATGACAGGACTACAGGCCCTCTGGGTGCGCATCAATATTTTCCATACAATTTAACCCGGTGCTGCCGAGGCGTGCCGACGCATAAGCAGTCTGTGAATGATGTCCTGCGCGCTGCCATTCACATGTGCATATACTTACCCGTGCCTCCCACACCCGCTGCCCCTCCCCCACCATGTTGCGATGCATTATTGAAGGCTGGGCGTCGCCGCGTTCCTTCCGGCTGACAGAGCCTATGTGTATTTTCTGCCGCCGCTGCCGCATTGCAATATCGCTGCCGCCTGCTCGGCATCCCAGCCAGCCGTCCACCCCAACATCCTCCCGAGCTGGACTGGATTACAAGTGTTATCTGGACCCGGATGAAACGGCAGCCTCTGTTCAGAGACGAGAGCAAAGCTGGACGGTTACCGCCGCCGCTGCTGGCCAACGTAGAAGCGAGGAGGAACAAAGCGGGTTTTTTTTTTTTTTTTTTTTTGGTTGTTGTTTTGTTTTAAAGGTCCAAGGAGGCTGTCAGTGAGTCTTCCAGCTCGTCTGCATGCATTCCCTCAATTAGCTGCTGCGCCAGCTGAACCACAATAAGACGACAAATCCCAGCAGTAATCAGTGTGCAGCAAAGGGGGCCGCCGTATTGTTTAGAATCGTGTGATGCAGGAGGGCCTGTGTGAATTGAGGGGTATGAAGTTGTCGTCGACAACCTCCCACCGCCGCCGCCACCACCAGGTTCTTTGCCCGTCCGGGTTCTGCCTCTTGCGTGCTGGCTAAAATGTTGGACAGGCTCCTGTTTTGTTTTTATTTATTTATTTTTTTTGTCTCCACAGGAATATATGCAGAGTTTAGCAGCGTGCAATGTCTCTCAATCCATCAAAAGCAGGAAGGGCATGCGGGGGGGCAGTGGTGCCCATACTTCCTGTTTGTTTTACAGCGGCGGCCATTGTGTGCGTAAAAGAAAAGAAATGCCCTCCATTGTGCACGAGCGGCTCTGCACCCACTGCGTCGTTCCCACTGCTTCAGCGACGCAGGATGTTGAGACTTTCCCCACAATAAAAGCGCCGCCATTGTGCGAGCGACGCTCGTCATAACAAGGCAAATGTCAGATGAAAAGACAAACTCATTCTGTCGGTCTGCAGGAAATCAATAGCAATCACACACTCCCGGGCATCACGGGGGCTGTGTGCGCGTCACGACGCGTGACTTTTCCTGCGTTTAATTCACACCAGGCAGGAGATTATTGCCCTTTCTGCACCCCCCCCCTCTCTCTCTCTCTCTCTCTCTCTCTCCGTCTCGATGCTGCCAGTCTGGACCATCAACTATCGTGAAAGGGACGACAACAACAACAACAACAACAACAAAAAAACGCTCTTTGAAATTTCTCCCCTTTTAAAAACATCTTGACGCCAAAAGCCGAACCGTCCCCAGGCTTCAATTTATGCTTTGAATGATGCAAATGCAAACTGATGGTGCCATGAAATAATGATGGAATACATTAGTGCACTTGGTGATGCACAAAGCTAATATTGGGTGGGTGGGTGGGGTCGGGGGGGGGGAGAAAAGAAGAAGTGCAGGGGTTATGTGTTGCCTGAAGGTAGAATACTTAATAAAACCCACCCAGACAGCTGCCCTGCGGGACAGAGTGGCCTTAATTGGCCGACGGAGAGCTTGTAGACATTTGTAGTGATGTCCAGCGATATTAACAATTTAATCGCCGCGTTGTTAACGATTCAACAACTCGCGTGCTTGAGCCGCGCTAACGATGAGGCGCGGGGGTTGTGGTTGATCGCAGCGCCGCGCCCCTCGCTTTTATTATTTCCCTGCTCCTCGCGCCGCGTGTCAAAAGTCCGTCTATTCGAATACGTAAAGTACAGACAAGCTGCGTGCTCACGTCCTCTGCTGTCACTCGGCTGTCGCCTCGGCACTGCGGGGATTTTCAACCCGCCGCGCACCGCAGCAATTTCCACGAAAAGGTTTTTTATTTAAATTTTTTTTCCCCCTCAGGTGTCCCCTTTGGTGAATCTATCAGCCTCTTTTCCCCATCCCAGACCCCAAGGTCAGGTGTTGGTCTTCTCCTTCACAATGACACCACGCAATCTTCCTGAAAATCTATATTCTGCTATTAATCCTGCCATTCTTCTTCAGTCTACTAAAACCAACTCTGTTGTTGGGATTATTGTTGTTTTTGCTGATTTTTTATTTTTACTGATCCATCACTAATTCCCTCTGCTTGTAGCTACAGCGTGGCTATTGTACATTTTACATTAGAAAATGAATTACTTTAGACTGGCTACTGGCTGCTTTTCTCTTTTGTTTCTTAAATGAGAAAGTCTGCTAACTTTAAGGTGTTTGTCTCTGTTTTCTGATGTGTTTCTTCTAGATGCTGAGTTGCCAAGGATCAAGAATCCCCAGCTACTGTCAGCTACTGTCAATTTGATGCAATATGACCCCTTCTCTGCAAGCATTGTTATCAGTAGCAATTGAAAAACAATAATGACAATAATGACGTACCACACTAGGCTTTAAAACCCTTTGCCTCCTTCTAGCAGAATATACTTAAGCAGTACAGCTCATAAGTACGAACAACCCACTTGCTAAATGATATAGAATCAGCTGAAGGGCAAAAGGAAATGCAACTAGTCTGAGTGACTAATGACCTGTGCACTGCTGTTGCCATGGCAAGTCGTTGCAGTGTTTTTTTTTTATTTTTATTTTTTTTATTTTTTTCTGGGGGGAGGGGTTGTTCAGTGCCAAACAAAAGAGTCCAAATTCCAAAAGCGGTCTGACAGGTATATATTTACGTGCATACCAAACCAACCAAAGGTGAGAAAACATTCAAGTAAACAGCCTCATTAGATGGCCAGGCCGCTGCTGTAATGGCTGCAACATAATCCTTTGAGGCCACCTCTTCCTGTAACCTCTCACATCCCCGGAGACTCTGCTGAGAGAACAACGTCTCTTTTCATGGGCTTTGTGCTTCCTGTTTCACATCTCGCACTTTCTCCCTGGTGCTGCTTTCGGCGTGGCAATCACTCTTGAGGGAGGGAAAAGACACGCTTTCAGTGGACCCAGCTCGGAGAAAGTTTGGAGTTGGCCCAATGCAGCCATGTTACTTTCGGCTGAGTTGATCGACTCCGGACTTTCACAGAGTTGCCCTTTGAAACTTCACTGAATAAATCTGCTTTATGTGAAGGGAGGAAATGTACAAGACAACAGCAAAACATTTGGAGCTTGGGGGTGAACTCCTGATCTTATAGGAACTGTTTGACTGATTGCGTTCGTGATTTAGCTCCGCCAGCCGTGAACTGCTTAATCAACAGTAAATTAGCGAAATGTAAAAAACTTGCGTAAAGTTTTGAGCTAAAGACTAGAAAACAAGAAAATGCAGACATGTCAGTTCAATGCAGTGCTTGGGCTAAAAAAAGCTCAAAATATAAAGAATTCAGTACCGCATCAAAATCAAATCAATACTGCCACTAGGCAGTTTGGGAAAAAAGACATTTCACTAGAACAGTTTCGTTCTTGACACTGTGTGTGTGTGTGTGTGTGTGTGTGTGTGTGTGTGTGTGTGTGTGGCCCCATCAAGTTGACATTGACTGAGAGAACACAGCATCTCATCCATTGTTGCCGCAAACCTCCTCCTCTCTTGACTTTTCCTTTACAAAGATCTCCCATTTATAACAGCATAATTGCGGCCTTTTAAAAATTCTATTCTGATTTATTTCCAAACATCATACATTGTGGAGGTTTTCTTTTTTCTTTCCTCCCTCCCCTCAGAAAATTGGCAGGGGAAAGAGCTGTGCTTTGATCAAAACATGCAAATGTGCTCGAGGGAAGGTAGAGTGGATGAGAGGGAGGAGGAGAAGTGCATGTTGCTTATCCTCTATTAGAACGTGACCCTGGGTCCAGTCGGGATGCTGGCGGAGCGCTCCCATGTTGTGATTAGATTGAATCCTTCCCGGAGAATAAAGCCTGATGTAAAAAACAAACAAACAAACCAAAAACAGCCTGATATGTGTTGGTGTTTTGGTGTTGAGTCTCTAAATATTATAGGCATAACCATGACATTAAAAAAAAAACTGCATCAGTACAGATACAGACACACACACAAAGCGTAAAAACAAACTAGCTAAATATGTTACACAAGATCTCTGTCTTGAGTAACATCAGCAGTTTCAGGTTGCTTTATGCTAAATGAATCTCTAAGTGGTATCTTTAACCCAATGTGTCCGACGAGCCTGCCATTCCTGATGGTACCTCAGCGTTTGGCACGTTCTCCTCACCGTGTGAGCTACCGACCTTCAGCTCCACTAAATGTCAGGCTGACTACAGCTTTGATTAACAATCAAAGGGACTAATGTGACGAATGTGCGGGTGTAACAATATATATTGTGACTGTGACAATCTCTCTGTTTTACATTCAGCTGTTCAGCTACCGTACAGTTCATCAACGGCAGCATTAGAGCTGCGGCCGTGTTCGTGCGTGCACAGACGTGTGTCTGAGGCTGCAGGGAGTCTGAGGCTGTACATCCGGTGATTATCATGGCTGGCAGCTACTTATTTATATCGCAGGTCATATCAAGGTAATGGTGCATTTCCTACGGTCCTCTAGTGTGATGGCTTCCAGGAGTGAGTCAGAGAGTAAGATTTTGTTGAATTAGTTTCTTTATATATATATATATATATATATATATATATATGTATATATATATATATACATATATATATATATATATATATACACACATAGCAGCATGAAAGTATGAAAGCGACACAGATGCTGTGGCACAATAGTTGGTTTTCAGTTGATTGTGATCCAATAATGGGAGGAGGATGTACAAGCCATATACAAGTCTTGGGTAGGCTCAAAATGTCTTGTCTAGATTTCTAGATAGGTGTCAAGATATGCTGATTTAATATCGAACCATAATACATTTTTTTTCCCGAAGTTCAAAGGTTGCATTAGTATGCAGAGTCGTCAAAAATGTGCATTTTGATGCTCTGACTGAACGCTAGAAGAGCCGTCTGGCTCTTTCCTTCCTGAAGCTGTGTCCCGCTGGAGAGCCACACCACAGATGAGGTAACTCTCAAAACTTCATTTCTTCCACGCTACCAATTATTTCACTTTGGAAGAGGTTCAGCGACAGCAAGGGTATTGTCGGGGGAGAGCGAGACATTGTTACGTAAGGACGCATCAAGACTTTGAAAAGCGAATCCCACGACTGCGGAATGTTTCACTCATCAGGCGTCGAACTAAGGCGGCGGTTTAGTGTGAAACAATGTGCAGCAGAGTTTTCGGTCTTGTCTGCAAAGAAATTTGCATCGTGTCCAAATAATCCCTCGTGGGATTTGTAAGAGGATAAGCACGCGGAGATGTTTAATTTGTACGTGCGAGACTGCCGCTGTAATGTTGCCAGTTAAGCGACGCAGTTGGAAGTCAAAAGACGCTGAAAGTGGTGCGTGCTGCGCTTGTGAGGGAAAAAGCATTGTCGCGTCGCAGAGGGATGAAAGGAGCCGCTGTTGTAACTCGATCATGCGCCGTTGTGTTGGAGCCCTGGTGTTGGTGACGGCTGTCGGCAATCCATCACCGCGTCTCAGAGTGGAATCACGATGGAATCATCAAGCCAAGACAATGGCAAAGTTGGCAAGATCGCTACCCGCTAAGCATGCTGGAAATGAAAAGAAGCAATGCCCTGATGACTGGGAACAACCCAACTAACAAGATCTTGCTTAATAACATAGCTATGAAAAAGAACACATCTTAATCAGATGCTAAAAAAATCATTTCGATCCAAATGACTTTTCTGTGAGACCTAACAGAGTTTCCCTTTGCAAGTGTCAAAACGGGATTCTGCTTATAGCGTGTAATCAAATCCAGCTTATGCAAACAAATTTGGATGTGCTTGAAGAAATGAATCATTTGTTTGTAGCAGTTAGAGTGTGATCGATTCCCTGACTTGCTGTTAGTCAGTAGAAGCCATTTATGTTCCTGCTTCTTAATTGAAATACACAGAGAAGTCGAACATTCTGAAGACGGTTAAGTCACCAGTGAACTGTTAAGGATGACTGCCAAATAAACAGTCAGATTGTTTCTCTGGGTGAGTCTTAATTGCAGGTGACTGATAGAAAAGAGCATTTGCAGGAGACAGCAGTATTTAGTTGGTTTTGCAGGAGGAAAAGTTAATCGCCCATTCGAAGGCTTCTTCACTCCGATCGAAATTTAGCTTTGCGAAGTCTTCTCAACTGAACTTCAGCAACTCACTGGATATGAGTTTCATATGGCACAGACCGCAGAGGTTGACGGCTGGTTTCAATCACCAGCCGTCAGGACAGGTGTTCCCCAGGGTTGTGTTCTCTCCCCTTGGCTCTTCCATTTGCTGCATATCTTTAACCGGATTCTCATGTTTGAGAAGCCGCAGCGGTCGCAGAGCTCAGCGTGGCCGGCATGAGGACTTTCACTGACCCTGTAAATACAGCATGACTAAACAGCGAGTAATGGAAGTCCTGTCTGCTTGCTTGTACCAACAGCTTATCTCCCCCTCACCCCTTCCAACCTGAGCTCTCACTGTAGCATGATGACGTTTTTTTTTTTTTTCTAGGTGAGCCAGAGCGATAGGGATCTCCCGGGGCTCCTTCATCCCCTCCGCTGGCAATCCTCAAGCCACACTAGCTACTTTTGTCTCCTCTCCTCTCCAGATGTTTTAAGTATTCATCTCTCCTATCCAAGGCTCTGCTGGGCCTTGTAACCGAGGCCCATCTCCAGACAGCACCACGGAGGAAAAAAAGGCAGAAAGAAGACAGACACACGGAAAGAGAACCCGGAAACCACTGACTGTACAGTGCTTATCTGCTCTCAACACCCTCATGTCGGCAGTTGCTATGAATATGTGCTCCTCTGTGTGTGTGTGTGTGTGTGTGTGTGTGTGTGTTTATTAAGCAGAAGGAGATGTTTTTCTTCTTTGCGTGCATGGTAGGCAAATAAAATGTGGGCGTGTGGATCCATGTTTACATTTCAGCATGGATGTGGTTTTCGCTGCAGTGCAAGGTATTAGCGTTGTCCTGCTTTCACAGCCAAAAGCCCCTTTGTGTCTGAGATCCAACGCTTAAGGGAGAGCTTGTTGCCGTTTAATGAGTTTATATTGGGTTGCACACTTACGATTTTCAACATCATCAACACCACCACCGCCACCATCATCAAAAAAATGAAGAGTATTTCTGCAGCGCTTAGAAAATGTCTTCTCGGGTGGCTGTGAAGAGTTAACACCATGACCAGAAACCAGTCGCAGAAGCTCAATAACAACGTTTTTTTTTTTTTTTTTTTTTTCCACGTGGCTGCAAAGCATAGCCACAGCTGAAGTCACACATTGGGAGATAATTGACATTAGGCGAATCAAAGCCCAGAACGATTTCTGCTGTGCTTGTTAAATGTTGTGTTGTCGCATCAAAGCTCTGGAAGACGAAAGTGATCATTAAGCTGCCCCCTCACCCAGCTTACTTGGAAATGAATAAATAAATAAATAAAATAAAATAAAATGCCTGCTCAAATATTCATGCCTGTGATCCAAACAAAACAACGGGTACTCTCCTGCTTTGCACGCAGGGCGCCAACCGCTGGGGCCGCAGTCACGAATCAAAATGTGACAGTGCAGCCGGTGACACGTTCCCCGACGTAAATTATGCAGCAGCTTTGAGTCGCATTTTGTTACCGAGGGTCCTGAGTGTCTGGAGTTAAAATTTACTCATCTGATTTGGGGAGGTGGATGTTTTTTTTTCTTTTGTTTTGTTGGGTAAACAAATGCACCTAAAAACATTTAGGTTAGCGGGTTGTGGCATGCAGCATCCTGCTGCCAAGACACCATACACGAAACAAGGAAAGCTAGCAAGCTAACAAAATATTAGCAATAACAAAAACTGTCCAGAAAGTTGGATGACTCTCAGAGCATTGACATGCTGTGCCAATGTTGTTGCATGTAGAATCCATGGACTAGCGCCATATTATTACCGACATTGCATTTCTCACAGTTGCCATTCTGGCATTAATCTGGTATCTGCACAAAGGCTTTGCTTCCATTTCTTATGATTTCACTCCCTGGATGTCTGGGGTCATTGTTGCTGTTGGTTGCTGCTGACGTGATGTTGCCATACTTTCACATTAAGGGCATGGTTTACTCAGAAATTTAATTTTACTCATTTACTACACAGACTGTGACCTTTTTGGAGTTCCCAGTTGGAAAGAAGTCCATCAAACTAATTGTCCGCAGGATGAGTCAACCCACTTTGACTTAAAAGGGCAACGGTGGCAAAATGTTTCTGGCAAAGAAAAAAAAGAAATCTTCTTTCTAGGATAGGAGCCGTGTTCATTGTTACTGACGCAGTGTTAACTTAGCTTACCCGCTAATTTGCGTGTCTGAAATACAGACTAAACAAAAGAAAAGAAAACTGAGATAATGTTTTGTTGTTGTTTTTAACCACAAGGTAAACCTTCATGTTTGGCCTTATTCCCACTAGAAGCTGCTGATGTTAGAACAACACTGGTGCTCCTTCACTGTCTTATCTGTATGTTTTTTTTTTTTTTCTTTCCGCCAGTGCAGTAATGACAACAAGCCGAGTTGCTGCTCCTCAGAATTTCATCACTCCGCTGTAAACTAATTGTGGCAAGAATGCAAAACAAGAAGCAGCCTCTTCTAATGGGAGGGGGCTACGCCTGTCAAAATCAAGAAGGGAGTCAAATTGGAATGCAGGCTCCACTGCAAACTGAATCACGCCGACGTCTACAGACGTTATTTAACAACAAGCCATAACAAACCGAACCATCTCCCCCCTCGCTCATCAATCTCTGTCTGCTATTGTCATACAGATTTCTTGTTGTTTTTGGTTCCTGCACACGGGGGGGGGGGGGGGGGGAGGCGAGAGCTGTTGTGCTTCATGCATCTGGTTTATGAGTCAGTTGTTGGATCCATCCTTTAAAACAGTGACGACGCCTCACCTCTGACTACACCTGAGCTGCTTCTATTTATGACTTACACACAAGCGTTTCATACAAATTAATATTACACAGCGTCCCTCTGGGTTATGACACCGTGGCCTGCTCCTTTTTTTTTTTTTTAATATTGCTAAGCAGGATTGTTAATATAATTCATGAAAGCCTTTGTACAGACCCTGGAGTGCGATTTGCACTGACACACGGGCAGAGGGAATTTTCATAATGAGATATTGTTTTGCTTCTTTGTTCTTGCTTCCTTTGCAAATATTGGTGTGAAGCGTTGTGGGTGTATGGACAAGGCAGAGGTGAACAGTGAGCGGGAGAGGAGGAGGAGGAGGAGGAGGAGGTATTTCCTCTGATTAGAATCAGGACTGCGGCGTCCCATTATGAAGGCCGTCAGTGTGTGAAACCCCTGGAGCGCCACATCGGAGCGCCTGCCATACAGCAACAATAACATCGGCCATCATGGGATGTCGTTGTTTGCCGGGTTTTTTTTCTTACCCAACAATCTCATTAACTTCTCGTATGACTGCAACTGTCCTGCCGGGATTCCACCGGTAAAATCCTGATGTCAGCTCTTCTTGAAGGAGGAACTGGAGTTTTCAACTGAGGATCAGTCAACGCAGAGTTGGAGGCCGTCATTGGAAGGTTTCGGAGAGAGAGACTAAGTTCTTCAAAAAAAATCTCAATATTTGGTAGAACTCAGTTTTCTTTTCTGTTTCGTGATGCCAAGTTACATATCTTTGTATGCAGATTGGACACGATGAAATTGGTCTTCTTCTTTGCTCTTTTAAACGTGACACATCCTTGTTCCATCAAAGCTCAGAGCGACCTGACACTGTGATTCACTCAAATCACAGTGTGTGAAGGCGATGCCAAGGCTACCGGCTCTGTGAACCCCCACTGTGTGAGCCTCACTAATGACAAAAGCCTCGTCCAACCTGCAGGTTTCAATCAGAGACTCTCTTTTATGTCCTCTAACCTCCTGCTTTAGAATCTCTAATAGAGGATCAGAGAAAGGTTCCAATCTCAATACTAAAACTGAAACTGGAAAGCTTTGAAAAGAAATCTGATAGTATTTGTGTCTCTTTTTTTTTGCACAACTGTTCTGTTCCTTCTGTCAACCACATTTAAGTTTTTTTTTTGCCAACCACTATTTTATTATTTTGAGACTTCATGGTGGGGCTGGACACATACTGCATCGATGGCAAAGTGTTTTGCAACAAGTTGAATCCTAGCCAAAAGCCTGTCAGGCAAAAGAGGAAACTTTTGCAATACCTTTTTTTTTTTTTTTTTTTTTTAAATTCATGTGAAAATGTAGCTCAGTTCTAAGAAACCCACCACTCCTGCAGCATCCAGGTTGATTTCTTGAGCAGCAACTGGCATCTGCAACTGTACTTTGTTCTTCTCAGGCTTCTTTCATGTTGTAACAGAGCAGCTTGGAACAGTCACCTCCTGCTCCCGTTCCTCACATCGAAGCAGGGGGTCACTTGTTACAGAATCTAGCCATAGAAAACATCCTGTGTCTGTCTGTCTGACTGACTGTCTGTCTGGCAAGAATCCAGACAAAGACATGCAGAAATAAACCCTGATTCATTTGAAGATTTGTTGAGGGAAGTGGGACTCACATTATAGTGGCACTAGTTTGGAGGATTTTAATGCAGTTCTTGACTAAATGTAAAACACGTATTTTGGCTTATCAACACCTGTTCTCTTCCTCTGTGTTATCGACTTTCTGATTGGACATGTGTGATCTGTCACACACACACACACACACACACGCACACACACACACACGAGCGCGCGCATCCTTCCAGCCAGCTCCTCTGCTGCTTTTCTTTTCCCTTTATTTACCACTCCTACACTCGATCCATCTCTCCTTTGCAATTTCCATCTGTTCAAATGATATATATTTGGCATCCTGAGAATGCCCCTCAGCAATAAGGCACAATAAATCTTACAAATATCAGCCGTCCAGCCGTGGTTCATGTAATATTTATAGCGGGAACGTGGCAGTGGGTGATGTCAACAGTGTTTATGGTGAACAGCTTGAGTGTCTCTCCAAAATGAGACAGAACATGTCAACTTTTCCTCAAAGACGTGCAACATTTTGGGCCAATCCTGAGGTTCCGATCCGTGTTACACACAGATCCACGCCGGGCCAGTCGGCGCGCCAATCGTGACGTTTCTCCAAATCAATTAATTATTGGCCAACCAACCTACACATTTAATTGTGTTTGGCGAGGAAAAAAGAGAAAAAGTTTTGAGCGTGTGGAAGTTTGCCTGGATGGACTTTGTTTCGTTAAAGCGGCATTTTAAGAAACAATAAAATGTTTTAACTGATGGCACCATGTTTGCTGAAGAATTTGGTTGTCATCATCATCATCATGCATGCAGGGATTTTATTTTTTAACAGTTGTTTGAACGTTTTGTTTTTTTTTCTTTCATACGTATCAAAATAATTGAAGCCAGAAATAAACATGCACAGAAAATGTGCCTCTCAAGTCCCTGATAGCAAAGCAACAGTTTCCTAAAACAACCCACCACCTTTTGAGGAAATGCTGAAGAAACGTGAAGATGTTAATCATCCCGGTCAACAGGCTTCACTGGGGCATATACTGATAAACCAGTTCAGAAATCAGAGTACACTTTGTGGAAATACCAAACGTAACTGATTTCATTTATAGGACCGGGTCCACATTTAGATTTAGATTTATTATTCAATATTTCATTATCTTTGTGTATCCATAAATCACAAATACGCTCACACTTACACGTGGAACCATAAAAGGTAGTTGTTGCTTTTAAGTGTAGTTATCATTTTTTTTTTTTACAATTTGTTCCACTCCTACACAAGCAAGACACTTCCATGGAATAAACCTGAGATCCGTTTTTTATTAAAGCATTTTTGTTCTTCTCTGTCACCATTCTAAAACACTGGGCCGTTATCCCGGATCCTGACTACATTACTTTGACAGTTTTTTCTCCCATTTTTATTTTTATTTTTTTATAATCGCTTGTGACAGGGGCAGTCAAAACACGTCTTCACACGGGCCCATAGGCGCACGAGATGTCCACTGTGTGGTGTAAGGTCAGCAGTGTTTGCAAGCAAAACATAAAAGCTGGAGGAGAGGCAGGGAATTTGAGACTGTCTCTCAGCTCGGCGGCAGTCCCCTCTCTGGGGCCACAGCTTGCCCCTCACGCTGTTCCCCTCTTGCGGATCACTTGTCTGTAACTGATAGTTTTGTCTTTTCCTCTGTGCACCCTTCAAAATGTTGATTTCTTTTTTTTTTTTTTTTTTTTTCTGTCTTGCAACTATCAGGGACTGTCTGATCTATATCTAGCAGGGCAGTGTTAACAGCTGCATGTCAGGGACTGTTTTTATTTTTATTTCAGCTTAAAATGAAAAACAAGTGGACTGCGGAGATCTTCCTCAGGCAACGGACATGTAAAACTATGGTAATAAATGACTGACGAAGTGCCTCGGCCTTATATTGTTCTTTTCAGTGGATGAATATGCAAAGAATAGAAAGTGTTTTCGCCAAATTCCAATGTAGAGAAAACCCCATAAAAAAAGAAAACATTGCAGGGCAATAGCTGAGCTTCGATAGCATATACGATCACTCATCATCCAATATTCTTCAAAATGAACATTGGAAGGCGTCGTGAAAATGTAACTAATTTGGAAGTAAAGGACAGAATGTTGATGTTTTTGGATGGGAAAGGAGGTTCTTTTTTTTTGTCAGCAAAGAACCGAAACAGTGAATACAGCCACATCCTACATCAGGACGCTTCCAATAGTAGAGCAGGTCTAATCTGTCTAACTGAGAACGAGCAGATTAGATGTGCATAGTCTAGTGGCTGCCTTGTGCGTAACAATGGAATATCGGAATATTCTCTTCACCAAGCCTTAGTTCATAAACTGTTTCACATAACCTGACTTTAGATTGTCTCTATCTGACACCAACTGTACTTACTTGGTCTTGCAATTGTGTGTGTGTGTGTGTGTGTGTGTGTGTGTGTGTTTAAGATGGCAAAGCTTTTTGAAGTTTATGTCGCTTTGGCTGATTTTTCTGTAAACTTTTCGCAGCTCGCTTCAGCCTGTTTTTTCATCTCCTGCTCCGCTGTGGTGTTTTCTGTACCACTTACAAAGCCTGCTTTTCCCCTGACGTCCCTCTGTCCATCACTCCACATCTGTCTGCCCGTCTCTGAATCGGGTATCAATGAGTCGCAGAGGCGAGGGGATGAAGGAAGGGAAAAAATTGGATATGGAGGCTCGTGCGCGTGTGTGTGCGCGCGTGCAAGCGTGTGTTTGTGTGCGTGCGTGCGCGTGTGTGTGGCACATAAGTGTTCTGAGTGTGGGGCAAAGGAGAAGCACTCCAGGGAGCCGCCTGTCACTGTGCTGTGATGTTGATAGACATGTCAGCCCAGATGGAGAGGGAGGTTGAGACCTACAGAGGAGACCATGAGAGATGAAATGAAACCAAATTAAAATTTCATTTATTTATTTATTTATCTATTTTATTTTATTTATTTATTTATTTTGGGGGGGTATATATATATATATTTTTTTAGAAGATGTTTTCTGTGTGATGCTATTTGTTCCTGTTACTCTTTCTGACAAAAGACCTCATTTCTCTTTAATGAGGTGGTGAGGTTGGGGGGGTGGACAGGGTACAATAGCTTCCTTCATGTCGTAACATCCAGTAGTACAAAGCTAATAGCATGTCCTAATTAGGAAGTTTAATTGACCACATCCGGAGAAAAATTACAGGGTCAAAACGCACGTCCCAGTTTGACAAGGGGGGGGCGGGGAAATGAGAACATGGTTGATTCCGGGAGCAGCCACTCCGGTGGTCTTTCCCCCATTAGGCGTTATTACAAGGCCCGCTCCAATCCCCGCCTCTGAGTGGCCGTGACAGCATTCTACGGCCCGTTATCTACCACTCGCAGACTGCTGATACGGGCCCGGCTCTGATTACAGACTGAAGGACCGCGTCTAATCAGATCAGTCCGCTGAAAGAAGGGTGGATTTCTGAATTTATCAACATCAGCTGTGGAGAGCGAGAAGCCGGAGGAGCCGCCGGGCTGCCACCGTTTACTGTCCTCTGATCCTGGAAATGGCACCAGGGCTGCCAAGCACTTCTCACTGTCGCCCCGTTGAACGGCACCGATAAGGCACCGCGACGACTGTATTGTTCAACATTGCAGGATTAAACATAAAGACAGGAAAATGTAACGGCGTGATAAGTGAAAACACTGACAACTGACAGCAACAGCAACAACAACAAAAAAAAAAAAGACCAGAGACACGACTAAAGACTTTTGATGATGTGGAACATGGTTGATTGGCATTTAAAGCTATGGTGAGAAACAGAAACATTCAAGCCATTCCATCATGGTACAATTTGTTTGTGACGTTAAAAATCACTTGAAAATATAATATTAATGTCATCATCAAGGGAAACAGAATCTGCTATTGATTCAACAAAACAATTAATAAAAAAAAACATTTTAGTATTTTTGGGCAGGTATTTTTTATTTTATTGTCCTTATTTATTTAGGTTTGGAAGCCAGGTGATACTAATATGTAAAGTATTGGCCCCCACTCGTTTTTTTCCCACAAGAATTAATGACCTGCCTTCTTATCAATGACACGGACATCCACCCTTGTGCACTAACTGTAATCGATGAACTCACTATTTGATGAAAAATAGGTGTGCATTAAATCAGCAACCAGCCAGAAGTGCGCCGTGTGGTCAGCGCCGCGATGAAAAATGCATGGACTTGGCTGCTGAGAGCTGCCGCTGTCCATGGTGCTGAATGTGATAAGTGATTGAAATCACTGCCTTGAGTCATAAAACAGGTCAAGTTATAATGCGTGAACGGGACAAATTCCAGCTCCGGCGCATAAGTCAGTGACTTAACAACACAAGCCGCACGGCATTGTCGGTCATCCCCGACACCCAAAGCATAGCGAGCTTTAAGAGTCTTGTTAGTGCACGCTGCTGCTGTGGGGGAGAATGGATATGCACATCATTGCAGTTTCATGCAAGTGGCTTGCAGCAGGCGCTGGTGGACGTCCACTCTTGCATTGTTTCTGATTGCCTGTTGTGGTGCAAAGTCTGACCTGATGGTGGCGCTATATGAAAATTGAGACAACAACAATTAAGCCTTTAGCTTTCAAAAGGCCAAATTCTGACTCTGTGGAAAAATGTGAGTTCTTACATACAAACAGACCAGAGGCCATTTGATGCTACTTCCTGCAACCTCATCTGCAGTGAGCTTTACATATGTTATCAATGTATTGCATTGTAATATATAAGCCTAAATATATTGCCACCATAACATGGCTTCAATTACTGAGGCTTGTTCTTCAGATTAACACTGTCAACAATGCAATTCAATCTAATGGACAAGAAGAACCAAGCAAATCCCTATTCACCATGCTGGCAAAGCCAAATCACCCAATAAACTATAAATGCAAAGTATAACCGGGGTATAAAAATGTAGAAAAAAATACATCACAATAAATGATGTAATCGTTAAAATAAATCCATATTTCTATACGATAGCTCAAATTAAATAATGTTAAGAATGTAAAATGTCTTTTCTAGTGTGACTCAAGAATGCTCCTGTTTAATTGTAAAAGGCATTATTAGCATAGTCAAATTTACCATTCCAAATTGAAAACGTAGCAAACTGTGCCTCATCAGCAGGCAGCTGAAGTAGTTTTGTTGTTTTTATATTATTATTTTTGGGTGGAGCGTGGGGTGGGGTGGGGTGGGGGTTGGGGGGAGCATAGAAAATTTAAGTGCCGCTGTTGGAGTTCTTATTAAAGTGGATTTATTTTGCCGAGCGCCACACACTCACACAACAATGTCCCGTGTCTCTGCGGTGCATCAGTCACCGCGGCCTGCTGCCTCCCGGAGAGTGAGCATGAATTCAAAAGCTCTTTCTGCTCCTCCAGGCAATAAAAAACGGCACTATTTGTCTGCGGTGCATTACACCCTGCCACGAAGGCATTCCGTGTGCCATCGCTCTCTCTCCCCGTCGCCTGCCTTCACACTATTTTACACTTAAATACAGCGCCGTGTTTTGCATCGCAGACACGGCGCTGAGAGGGCGCCGCTCGGGTCTCACTGGTTGGGCTTCCGTACGTTGGGGGGGAGGCGGCGGCGGGGGGTCGGGGGGGGTGGGAGGCAATGCTGCGCGGTTTCTCACGAGGAGCCTTGCAGCTACTTCTGCATCCCTGCTGCCTTTTTGTGGCTGCGCCTCACTTTGTTTTGCTCTCAACGTCTTGGTCATTAAGTGCTCTAAATCAATTTGATGTATCTCCCTCCAGTCAATAATTAATGAGCATTTTTCAGATTTGAGCCTCTTGAAAAGAAAAAAAAAAAGAAAGAAAGGAAGCCCTTAAAGCATCAAAGTACCGTTTTTTTTTTGTTTGTTTTATTTAAGTTATGTTCTTCTCTCACACACTCACTCTCCACCCTCCCTTATCCATATTCCTCACCTTTATTCATCAACTGCCGAAGATTAAAGGAAGCAGCGGGGAGGCCTGGGGACCTGCATTACACTCCTGCTTCCTCTTAGTAACAATAAAAAATAGGTGGAGGGAAATTTCAAGGCTAGATTGTATCCTCACTCTGGATATAAAATGACATGAATCAAATTAATAATTGAACACATATGTTTGTCTCAGTCTTTGTGAGGACTTCCATTAACATTAAACAATGAGCAATGAGGAGGAGAAGGAGGAGGGGGCGAGCCAACTGGGAGAAATGTCCTCGCTGTTCTCACTGAAGCACTGTTGTCCTCAAAATGCAATGTTACGGACGGCACGCACACACACACACACACACACACACACACACACACACATATATATGTATATATATATATATGTTATTATTATTATTATTATTATTATTTTTAAGGTGGGTGTGCAAAATTCATTTTCTGAAACTAATTTGGACGCACCTTATCTCAAATGTACTGTTGTGAACAACCAACACAGCTGGTGATGTTGCAGTGTGCCGCTCGTTTTAAGTACCAAGAAAGTTCAACCTGAAGAAACTGACAGCATGCTTGGTGCTTCATCTCTTTCCAGTTATAATAAATAAAACAAACCCACCTCACCTGCAGGTTTAAGTGTGTTTTTTTTTTTTTTTTTTGCACAGCAAGACATGTGACGCTGCACAGGACAAGACGGGAAGAAGAGAAAATGAGAGTGGCAGGAATCGACTTCTCCCTGGAGGAAAAGAGGCTCGTGTCTGTTTCCTGGCTGCGGTCTAAAAACTGAGAGGCCACGAGACAAAATAGATTTTTCTCATTGTTGTTGTATGAGTGTAATTTATGGTTGCTGTCAAACTGCTGTATCATTATCACATGTTCTGCGATACTCGGCTTTCGTAAGCGACAAGAGGCGAGGGGAAAATTCCCGAGCAGCAGTTCAATACACACCCGCAGATATTGTTTGTTAAGGGTTGTTTTGTTGACATAGTGGAAAAAAAAACTCAAATCTCACCACCCTGTGTTTACCGGCAGAGCGGTCAGAAAAAACATGCACTACAAATATATGTTGTGTAAAAAAACAACTCGAAATACATTTTATAAAATATGTGAGACCGCTTCAAAGATCCTTAATGATCCAAATTGTTGCTGTTGAACCAGTCCCTCCCTAAGAGTGCTGACATCATCAGACATTGTTTAGATAGAAAACAAGAAGGAAAGAAAGAGGGAGGAAAAAAGAAGCTTTTAATCTATAATAGAATAAGCGTGTCTGCAACTCCATTTAATTACACATGGGAGCCTCCAATTAGAAATTCAAATTCCGACTCTGCAGGACGCTAATTTCCATGGAACTTCACATGGAGAATCTCTGCGCTGACAATTAAGATTCACAAGGCAAGACACTGTGTTTTACACGACAGTTACTTTGCGCTGCCCGTGGACTGCGATTGCTGTATATTCAACTGCCACAGCAGAGGATGCCTGTAGGAAAGGTAGGACCCAATTTGGAATATATATATTCTATTGACACCCCAGGATTTAAGTTTTCAATTTCCAAGTATTCCAGTTGGCGCCCCATGAAGAGTTAAAGGCTTCAAAAGGCAGGAAAGTGAAAGAGCAGCGTCAGACCAACTCCACTGTTCATTCAATCAGCTAAATAATGCAGCGAAAGCTCCGACGCATAGCCAACAAGCAGAAATGCAGGTGCAAAATTAAAACATGACAATGATTTGTGGCAATTATCTTTGATTAGCCGCCCCTTTCTCGCTGACGAGACAGACTTTGACTAATCACTGTGTTGGATCAAAACTCCCCCCCCCCCCAACAATTACGGTGATTGTGTGAGAAAGAGAGAGAGAGAGAAAAAAAAAATCCCCTTTCATTTCTTTCTCGCTGTCTCTTTTATATTTAGGCCTACAAAATCAGATGCGACTCAACTTCTTCCTGTCTGGGGGGGGGGGCACAGTCACTGTGTGATAGCCAGTGAGTCAAAGTTGAACAAGTACATGATGAACGCTGCGCTGACAGTGTCGTGTCCAGTCCATCCAGTGGTCCATGGTTCATTGTCCTGTTTCAACCGTTGCCACTGGCTGCATTCTGCAACGACTCCAGCGACGTGACGGAAAATTCGGGTGTGATTCATTTAAAGGGAACATCCCACACGTCACGTCTTCAAACACGTCTCGCTAAAAAGGTTCCATGTCTTAGCAAGACCTGTCCGGTTATACCGCGAAGAGTCCCGTGTTTTAACGTGATATTTATCTTGATATAACACAAGTGTCATGCCATAATGTGCATTTCCTGCTTCATTTATCATGTGTGTCATGGTGGCAGGAATACGGCTTTGTGCGTTCCCCCCCCCCCCCCCCCCCCTGCAGTCAAACTGTTTGCATTGCACGTCTGTACGCCACAGTGAGCTCCCTCCCGCCACACTAATGTGTATCTTGCTTTAACCACCAAAAGCAAATATCCATCAACTGTACTTTTCTTCACACACTAGAGTTAATGAGTCCATGCACACAAAAAAACGAGCGATTCATCACTGTCGTGGGGTCATTAACGCAACAAAAATTTAACCGACTGCGGGTCAGCTGATCAAGCCAAACAAACTGCGATTGATTTGTCTTCTCTGTGACTCTCAGGCCCGCTAATTTAGAGTGAAGGGAGCACAGTGGGAGCATTTGGCTTGAGCACAGCTCAGTTTTGTGCAGTTGGGCCAGCGAGGCCTTCTATGATGACAAAGTCTCTTCCCATAGAGTGTCTTCTTCATGTCACATTATCCACTTGTTTGTGCCGCTTCTATATGTTGTATGTCTATGAAATCTGTCCAAGGCCTTCACAATCAGCATTGCAGGCTTCTGCTCAGGCCGTCTTTCCATTAAAGGTTTGCTCTGCGCTTATGAGAGCAAATAATCTGTTTACTTTTATTTTTGATAAATATTGTTTCATTGTCGTCGTTGGTGTCTTCTATGAAACAGCAACAATTTCTTTTTGAGTTTTGACAGTATTATTGGTATCATAAAGTGTATTGATGTAGGTTGGATGGCGTCACTGAAGGCCTAGACGTGAAAAGCACCGCCTGCCACTGGTTTTGTGCCACATTTGACTTGTTGTGTGATTGTGGGAGGTTTGAGTTTACTTCACTCGTGGTTACACACTCCAGTAAGTTAGACGCGACACAAACCCTTCACTCACCATTGACGTCTCAGCCAATTAGCAACAAATCATCTCTTCTCCTGAATCAACAATTTGATTATCAGATAATTTAAGAATTTTTTGAATTTTTTTTTAAACTTTCATCTTTTCCATTCCATCCTTAAATTAAATTTGAGAAAATAAAATAAAATGTGAGCTTGTCAGCGTCGATATGCATATGTCTGTAAATTCTGGGCTTCTTCAGGAATCCTTACACGACCTCGGTGGGTTCCCAGCCAAAGTTGCCACAGTAACTGACTCAGAAGTCAGTCGCCTCTGCTTCTAAAACGGGCTGGAGTTGCCGCTCCATCTCTTTCTAAAAACAGACCATGAGTTTTCCTTTTAGTGCAAACTCAGCAAGTTTCGACCTAACCCACTTTCTGAACCAGATTCAATGTCAGGAAAGACAGAACCCAGACATTCTCCTTTATCGTATAGACGCCCTAATCTGATTTGCCCAACATCGCCCGCACTAGAAAGTTTTTAAGGAGACTTGTGAATGACAAGCTGGGACTAAAAACAGGCGCGGCAACCAGCGCCGTCACGGTCGGAGCACCTGCAAAGTTTATCCACCCACCAAAACAACAACTCGCACAGCGTGTCACCCACGGTCAGCCCCGGCAAAACAATACAGCGGCATGATGAATGTCACCGTCCAATATGTAAACAGCAACGACCAAGCACTCCTCGTGGAGAACGGTGCTCTGTAGGCCTGTTGCCTTTTTTCTGGCTAAATGTCAAAGCATAAAGAAGGCTTTGGTTTAGGAACACCTGGAAGGGGAACAAAGAAATAACCCCCCACCCCCCCCCTCCCCCCACCCCCTCCAAAAAAAAAAGTGGTGGTGTAAAAGAGAGTGAAGAAGAGGAAGAAGAAGGAAAAAAAAAGACTTAAATTAATCCTCTAAAAGCCTTTTAGCATTATTGCCCTCCCACAGCGATCCGGTAGCACACGCAGAGGCCACTTCCCATCATTTAATTCCGGCAGAAATTTAATTTAGTCCGAGAGCTATTCATTTTGTTAAATGAACGCGCCGCCCACCCACAAACCCCGGGCGCATGCATATGCGCGCGCACACCTTACATCACCTTAACATTCACTCGTTCTCAGTTACTCAGTGGCAACTTTGCATTTTTTTTTAGCAAAATAATGTTTTTTTTTTATATAATTTTTTTTTGGACCAACACTTTTAACGGCTCATGACACAGATTTAACACGTCCGCCAGCAGCGGCCCCTCCCGCAACACGCCAACGCAGACCTGCGAATACTTAGCACAGGGATTTCGTGACAGGGACTCGGTGCTGAGTCACTCTGCCACTGCCTTTTTTTTTTTTTTTTTTTTTTTTTTTTGTTGGCAGGCGCTCTTCTTGAGAGACCATTTTTCGGCGGACTATTTCGGTCGCATCGCACACTCATTAACCGGAGTCGTAGAGGTGAGGGTGCCTGTGTGTGATTTTTAAATTAGGTCAATTTCCTCCGCTATTACAGAAAAATAAAAAAACATATTATTTTTTTTTTTTTTTGGACTATCGTCTTATGTCGTAAAAGCATACATCTACACAACACATTAATTAATAAATCATGCACATAAACATTAACTTCTAAACCTAGGAATAACGTGCAATAATAATCATTAATAATGAGGTAATGAAATAAAACCAATCTCTCTTTATTTCATTTTTTTTTTTTTGACAGTCGAACGTGATCAGTCAGCCAAAGATCAGAGTATATGTTGATGACTCAACTCACGAGGCCCATATTGATGCGCACGCTGATGTGAAGACATTGCTACCTGTTAAATGTATCTTTATCGTTACCTTAGAGGCCAGTAATCATTTGAGCCATTATATCATCTTGAATGAGTATCTTGAGTATTCTTGAGTATTTTATATGCAGAAAGGCAAAGACCATTTTTCGGCACCAACAGCCCTTTGATCGCTCACATTATTTGAGTGGCCCGAGGCCACTTTTCTGCCAAGCAGTTCGGTGACAGACAGGAGTTTGTACGAATTTAGGAGGCCTGACCTTTTTTTAATATACCACCTACGAGGAAATCTCCACATCAAACACTTGTCTCCATGCCTCAAGCAGCCAGGCTTGCAGCTGCCCCCCCGAAGCGTGCACACACACTGCCACACGGACCCACACATACACACAGACGCACACACACACACACAGAGCTGTCCAGACACGCTGCCTGCCGCTGCAGCCGCTGATCAAAGCCCATGTTTGAAGTTCGCCCGTTGGGAATCTGTGGCTTTCAAGACCCAAGATTCCAGAGTGCTCTGCCCAACAGTATCCCAACATGATGTCTTGGCCAAGGAAATTTTATAGACCTTGGAAATATACATATACATTTTGTCTTTGTGTTCCCCAAATATGAAACAATAGATTACTCAAAGCGGTACTACAAGTAGCTTCTTGTTAGCTGTAGACGTTGGAGGTCCCATATTGTGTTGAGTTGATTTTGCAACTGTTTTCTAATATCTGACTGTTCTATCTAGTTTAGCCTGTCAATCAACTCCCAAGAAATGAGAAATCTATCCTTTATTGCCTGTGCTTGCTTCACTTGGACCACAGAAAGTTTGTGATGAACATGAAGATCTGAAAAAAAAAAAAAAAAACCTTTGTGATGTCACAGATTCTTTGTTTCCTATGTTAGCCAAAGAAACTTGGAGTTAGCATAACATAAGTTAACGTGGGATTTTTTGCGGCACAAACTCTTTAGAAAGTTGTCAGTTTCTCTTAAAATAGTCCACGCTGAACATCGACCAAAGCTGGTCCAGGCATCTTTTGAAAATGTTCTTGTATAATATCTCACAAGCTACGCAGCGGCACTCGGGTAAGGGACCAAATTAAGTCAAGCTACCACATTTTAACCAAGTAGCAAGTTTTGGGGCTAACTGGGTTGGAAAATGTTTAAATGGCAAGTGGGCAGAAAAGTGGGTAATGCTCAGCACTTGTCCGTGTGTGTGTGTGTGTGTGTGTGTGTGTGTGTGTGTGTGTTAGTAATTCAGAGGGATCTCATGAGATATTGAGCCACGCATAAACTCTGGCAGTAGTCTAAGAGATAGAATGAGGCGACCCTGGGAGTACAGGCAGCTAACTCTTGAGCTGGGATGATAAACATGTGACATGCTCCACTCTCTACAACCAATCAAATGAACCCTTTTCAATTTGGCGGCCTATTTGAACCGCCCAGTCCCTCAACTCTCCCTCTGTCAGCGTGCGTGGCCCTGCATCAATACCTGTTATTTCAGCCCCACCTCCCCCCACAACATCCACCTGCAGGCTCCCGGGTTTGTGTGTGTTTTCTTCATCACTCTGTTAACGTATCCGCGGGTTTGCTATGTGTGTTTCTCTTCACTCATCGCAATGCCAGCGTTAACGTGCTGAGGCGTGTTTCCATGATGATTGCGTTGATTCTGATATTTTTGACAATGTTGTGTTCTTTTTTCTTCATGTTTCTGTAGCAACACACATTTTATGGCAAAGAGGCAAATCTAACGCATTGCAGTTGCCCGTCCTAGTCGATGACCCATTCATTGCATTCATTTCAAAAGGACAGTGTACAGTGAAAACATTACATTTCACCATTTGATGCACCGTAACAGACGTATAGTTTATAGTTTCAAGATAATTTCTGCCTGTAGTCCCTCGCCAGGTAACACGATAAAATTCAACGCAATAACAGAACAGAGTATACAAGGACATACTGGCCACTGCGACGTAGCTACACACACACACACACACACACACACACACACACACACACACAGACGACTTCCCCACCTCTACAAGTCCTCCGGCCACTATAGAATTAAGAAAACATAATCAAAAAATGTGGAAGAGCTGAATATCGCTGCTCCTATGTTGTTGTTTTTTTTTTTATAAAACGTGAAATCGGCATGTCATTGAAGTGATTACATTTACTTTCAGTCACGCAGCCCTGACGTGGGAGAGATTGGTTTAATTCAAATCAGGCCAAATTAATTGAATCCTCAGAGTGTTAAGGGTGCGAGCGTGACAAGGAACATATTAAAAACATATTCTCTGACAGCTCTGGGGTGATACTACGTAAGTAAGATGAATGTGTCGCTGCGCCCGGCGCTAATGATTCAATAACAAGCTCCTATTTAACATCAACAAGCTGAACTTATAAAATCAAGAGTTTGGACTGAATATGAGATGTTTGCTAATGAATAAATCCTTGTTCCGGAAAAGCTATCACATGCAAATGTTTGTTTTGTTGTAACTATATATATATGGGGGGTGGGGGGGGCAGCATGTGCAGAAGTGTTGCCCAGCAGGACGGCCACGTCGCAGCTCCACCGAGGTCTTTGCTTCACACATGCACTTGACTTGTTAATAAGGTTTTTCCCCTCATTCCATCAATGCTTCTAATTTTTGCTCAACACACCATTCATAGACGGAAAAACTGAGGGCGACACAGCTGCTACTAATTGAAGTTCATCTGTCACAGGTGGTAGAAGTCCTGATTGGTTGGTTGTACCAGAACCTTCCTGGGCCTTCGATGTTCTTTCTTATTGTTTGGGCAGTGATGGTTGATGTTGGGTTCTGCCAAAATTGCTTTGCCAAATCACAAAACCATCAATCCTCAAATTGCGCCGGGTTCCTAGCAACCTGATACCATTGGGCTTCACTGAGATTCCAGCCAAGTTGCCTTTTTGTTACCGACGTTGTCGGTCTTAATGAGTGGGGATAGCACAAGCATGGGTCGATGCAATCTTGCTGAGCATTAGACAATTGGTGATTAGAGTAACGCTTTACAAAAGTAACGTGCAACAGTAACGATACATTTTGCTGTAATGCAGTGGTGTGAGGCACTGATTCATTTCTAATTGTATGTTAGTCAGTTTGTTAAGTTTGTTAAGTAGCGTGTACGTCACCTTTCGCCCAACATTGAATGGCTGGAAAACATGAAAGACCTACTGTGACATGCTAAATGAAAACTATAAAGAAGCTGTTTTTTTTTTCTCTCATAAATCCTTTCATTGGCTCCAAGGTAAAGCAACATTCGCTATTTTTGTGCTTTGTTGGATAACATCTGCTCATCTCTGCACCAGACACCAAATCTATATTTTATCTGGTTAAATAAAAAAAAAAGAAAAAAAAAAAGGAACATTTATGACTCTCTCTGAGCACTTTTATTGAATGTGTTTTTCTGGTCTCCTCTGTGTCTCCGTTTTGGCAAAACAAGTGGGACCAGTGAGGGCAGGCTTCAGTTGCCTGGTCAGAGCTGCCGCTAGGACTCAACAGAGGACTCGGGCTATTTTCAGAGGTGACGCTAGAGTGACAGTCACAAGAATATAAGGTCCCTTTTGTCCCGCCTGCCATCCATATTCTGAATGTGTCTGCAGGCGGCATTTTGCTCCGCCCTGCAGATTGCTCATAGCTCAGGATGCTGCTGCCTGTACATTTTGTTTGGCTGAAGGTCTTTTCCAGGATGCTGCCAGAGCTCACAATTTACTTATTGCAGGACAAATTTAGATTGTTAATTGTATGTTGCATTTTGAATGCTCAGCTGTTGACCTCTTAATGCTGCCCACCTGCATTTCAAGTGCCTTTGGAACGTGGGGCTCATCTGTTGTTAGTTCATATGTGTACACACACATACACACATATATCATTTCCGTATTTCCCATACAATACATACTGGACAGTTTGTAGTGTATTTTTTTCTTTGTAGAGAGGTTTTTATTCGTGTGCTTTCACCTTCCTTCAGTCTCTACTTCATTTTTCCACGTCTTCTGCGAGCCGCGCTTGGCTTTTTCTTACTTTTTGTGTCATCATACGGCACATGTCTTGTGTTGCCTTCCTGTTTTCTTTTTTTCTTTTCTTTCGTGCCTCGTCTCATCTCTGCTTCCCATGTCCTGTCAAGTTTCTCGCTCCTGTGATTACCCGTCTCAGCGCTAGCGTTCTGCACCTGTGTGTCATTGTCTCCCACTGCCTTTTGTGCTGAAGCACCTGCCTTGTCTCTCTTTCTGTTGCCACATTATTTATTCCCTTGTGAGTGCCCCGTTCTCCTTCGTGATCGGTGCCACTTTGGATGAATGGCCTTTCTCGGCCCTGACCTCCTGTTTTCCACCGCCTGACTCCTCCGACTGTGTGTTGACCTCATTGCCTCAACCGTTTTTAATCTTTTAAGCCCGTCTTGGAGCCTGTATTGTTGGCCTCATCCAGTACTCTCATGAATTATAAGCGCGGTACTTCTGATGCTGTGTTGCACCACAAAAATAAATAAATGACTAAAGAGAAGACAAAAACACACTGGATTCAGCTGCCTTGAGGTGAAGGTTAACAGCAGGAAGGCCGTGGTTTATTTTGACTAAATTGAAGTCCAGTGCGTGGATGCTAAATGTGTTAAATGAGTTTATATACGCTACTCTTGGTGGGCGATAATGATCCATTCTCTTCTCTTCTCTTCTCTTCTCTTCTCTTCTCTTCTCTTCTCTCGTTATTGTGAGGTGTATTTGTGCAGCCTGTTTCTTGCAGGCCCAAACTGATATTTAGATTTATGGCTTTTAAGTCAGAACTGGTGTGAATACATCGAGTGCAGTCCAAGGGTCGCCAGCCTGAGGCACAGCTGCCCCTTTAAAAATGACTCTTTGAAATTGATCCCATTTGCAATCGTTGTCACACTGGATCCCATCTAAAGAACACACCTTGGCACCTTGGCTGAGCCTTTGTCACTACTGAATTACCACGGCAACATTTAATTTGCTTCTTCAGAGTGTCTGCTTTTCTGCCTCATCAGTTTTTAAGTATTAGGTTGCCAACACATTGTCTGAGGCCTTGTTTCTTCTTAAACACTCTTCCAAATTATGTATTGATATTGCATATCAGTATGTGATATTCATATACATATTTCATATATTCCATATGTACCTCATGAATTTTTATGTCAGCGAAGCTTCAACTGGCTCATTTTCTCAACTTTGATTCGTAGATGAGAAACACTATTTTTGTGTTGTAGAATCCAACTTATTTTCTTTTATTTATATCTTTTTTTTTTTTTTTACTCCATATTGGTTGAAGTACCGCTTTCCTTTTTTTTTTTTCGGTTTTCAATGATGACTTTTGCCCAGTCGTCCATTTGGTGCAATAATGCACCTGCCGTCAGTCACAGTTACAAAGACATACACACACAAACACACACATGCACACTGCTCTCTCTATTGATTTACCCAGTCATCTGGTCACTCGCCCTGTGGTCTTTAAACCCCATGTGAAGGTCATCCAGTGGATGACTGGACGATGTGACGTACAGCCAACCTGCACTGGCCCGGGACGATTCCCGCCTCGAGGCTCTCTGCCTGCTCTTGCTTGCTGGGATGAGGCCACACAAAGGTGTGATGTCTGCTGGCTATTTGTCCCCCGTTCCTCTCTTGCACTTTGTCAGGATGTCTCGGTAAAGTGGTGCATGGTGACTGCTTTTTTTGTTGTTGTTTGTTTTACATGTCAAAGCAGCTCTGTGGGTTCAAGCTTTTCACATCATTCTGCCTCACAGGTGATCAAATCTTCTGTTCGCACCAAATCCCAGTGGTGCTTCATCAAAATTTGACAGGGTTGCGTGGTAACATGTGCCATTTGACATAAATGGACCCACTGTTAGAGAGGTGTCATCTACTGTGTTTGCATCAGAAATAAGAAAACCAAAATCCCTTTTCAGGACTCTTAAAAACAAAACAAAATGATTGACATTGCGGGCTCAAGGAAGTGGATTTCACCGGTTGTCGGGCCCATTTCAACTGTTTCTCCTAGCCATGGTGAAGAAATGATATTACATGGGCTAATATATATTGTCTCTTTTTAACTTAAATGGTCCAAGCAAAGTTTCTAGACCTGTTGTATAATGGCAGTTTCACACTTGAATTGAGGCTGTTGTACTGAATATAATCACGGATGGAAAAGCGGACAAAGATAATGACACAATAAACCTCAGCAAAGCGTAACTTTAAATACAGGTTGTTGTTCAATTATCTGTGAAATGATCTGGATTTGCTTATTGCAGTGTGATTTATTATGCGCAGAAAGTGAGAAAAATACTAAAGCGTTTGCATGACTAACTCATCCGCAATGTGGAATTTACTAATAATGAATCTAATAAAATGAATGTACAAGTACAAGAAACACACATCCGGGTCTTTGATAAAGTTAAACTTAAAAGTTCTTAATGAAATGATTAATCCCACATTGAGTGATCATTTGTCCCATTTCTGTGGTTCACAGCAAATGTCCTATAGTGTGATTTCACTGTTGCCACATCACTGTGAATACATTACCAAGTTGTAGATGCCCATTCACTGTGAGCATTGGGAATCTTGCCCTCACCTTTGCCAACCAGTCAAAGTTGCTTCTCTTAATTTTTCAGGCCGCTGACTAAGCTGGTCCGTTGAACGACGCCACTGACACACAATATTCGCGCAACACAATGCTTCAAAAATATTTTTCTTCCCCCCCACAGCAGCGTGGGAAGCGTATTGAGCTGTGGAAAAACTGAGGGCAGAAATTAAAGAGCAAATGCTGGACAGCATCTTACACGATTTGTATTGACAAGGTTTCAGCCGTAGGCTACTTCAAAGCTCCACTCGGCGACGTGTGCAACGCGATGCCGAATTGGCCTTGGGGGTATTCTCTTTGGAGTCAAGGAAAGGATACCGGCAGAATGATAACAGTGCAGCGCCGTCGGAGCCTCTGGGATTTGTCCTTGGCAGAGGGAATTGACGACTAAAACTTCCTGTGCATATAGTGGCCGCACACCTTCCATTTGAAGATGATTACAGGATTTCGTACACCGCAGTATGTAAGCTTTTTGCACTGATGAATTGACTGTAATAATGGGAAGGCGTACGTTTTCTCTCTAAGGCCGCCTTTTCGTATTCCCATGAACTCCGTAGCAAATAGAGCATGTACGCGGCTATACAAAGTACATTTATGGTTTAAAATTGGAAGATTATTTTTTTTTTTTCAGCAATGGCAGTCTCACACAGCCATAGTGATACATTATACATGATATCAATATTATCTCTGGTCAGCCCTATCTGCTTAAAAAAACATTTGACCTATATTAAAAACCATATACTTAGTATTACTGTATTATGTTGGCCGCTCAACGTGGGCCTGCATGTTTGAGAATGATATGGAGCTTGTGGTTCAAGCCGTGGCAGAGTCTCCTTTTTGTTCCCCAAGTGTCGAGATAGTCCCTATAGCTCTAGATAATAAATCCCTTTGGAACCATCAGTTCTACAGACACATTTGAGGTCTTTTACAATTTCCGAATATGTTTGTATCAGAAAACCTTTGCCCTCCTTTCCACGCCACCGACTTTGTCCCTTCCCACAGCTTTGCGCTCTGTCTGAGTTTTAACCGAGTTGAAAACCCAACAGTCATCATCTACAAGCTCAAACTTCCTTTCAATTTTAGCAGGTGTGTTCGCCTTCCAGTCCAACCAGGCACTGAATCCCACTGCCAAGGTCCCGTACCACTAACTAACTAACTGGGAAGGTTTGGATGTCATGCTCAGAAAGCATGAACGCACCTTTGTCACGTCCTTGCCTCTGTCACTTTGCAGATGTACTGTATTTATTCAGTGTTTATTGATCCGATTGATCCAACAGTTGGAAACTAGATTGACTAATGTTTCGGCTAAAGATGACGACCATTACTTGACAGATAAGAATAAAGACAGATAAGGCTTTGCTCGTTTTCTTCTTGTTAAACAGAGTGGACGCCGGCCCTCTAGTTTGACTTCATTCTATCAAACAACTAAGAGAAACCTACTCCTAGTAGGATCGCTGTGTGTGTGTGTGTGTGCTAGTGTAAGTCATACATTTCCAGGCTGCCCCTGCGCTGCTCAGGCTTTGCGCTTTAATTCTTTGCTAGTGTGAACAAACCGCTCATCTCTTATTCCACAGAGCGAGCGCGGCCGAGGGGGCATGTTCGTCAGTTTAACCTTGTCATGCAGGCCCATGCAATGCCAAAGACAAAAGCCTTGGAGTGCAGGCAGTGGCCATCTCCAGAGTTAGCATTCCATTTGGCAGGTCCGCGCTGAAATTGGCCTGACATTATGCCTCAGCCTCTTTCGTTCAAACACCTGCCCAAAGGTAAAGGATGTCAAATACATCATAACATTACTTTATTGAGGATTCACTCACAGCAGAGCCAAGTTGTTTCCGTTATTCTGGTGGTTTATCTGGAAGCTGTGTGGTGCAGGGAGAGAAAAACTGGATGTAGAGTTAAAAGAAATAATTAAATGTGACTCCCGAATGAAAAAAGAAAAAATATCACTGACAATATGCATGATCAGCAAAAAATAAAGGTTTAGCGTGATCACCTCCACTTGTGGAGAATTGAAATATTCATTATTATCTTCTTTTTTTTTAAAATAATTTATTGGTTAATCACAGAAGGTATGTTCAAGACCAATGTCTGTTTGGGCAAAAAATAAATAAATAAAGAACAAAAATAAACCTCTCCTTTTGGTCAAGTCCTCTTATCGAAACTTCCATGGCCAGCTAAGCTCATCTTTACCAAGGTTCAATTGAGCTCTAAATGAGCTCATTTGCTGCCTAATTGGGCAAATTAAAGCCCCAGTCAAGAACTCTTTGGCTCGCAGAGGAACTGTAGGTGCATTTTAAATCATCAGACGACTCAGATGGTGAAAGGAGGACAAATTTGTCAAGCGGAGCGAATAATTGCTTCAACGGGGTACTAGGAGAGGCTGGCAGACAAAAGGCCAGTGTCTGCAGCTTTATAGGCAAGTCTGGCCTGCCGTCCCGACCACTGACAAGCCCCAGGGCCACGGTGTGAGACAATCTGATGAAGACCAGGATGTTACAAAGATGAACGCAACGAGTCTCTGCTTTTTCTCCTTTTCTTTACTGCAGGTCAGATGCAACCTCTATGACTCAGCGTTCATCTCTGAGCCCAAAATTTAAAAGCCGCCCGGAGTGATTCTTTTTTTCTCCACATGCATGATTTTTGAGGCGGACAAAGAGGGTTTGTGATTTTTCATAATTAACGACAGATGCGTCAGAGCCTTTCGAGTGCGAGTAACAATGCAAACCCCCCTGTGTGACCTCGCACGGTGCAGCCAGATGGAAAGAGCCTATTTAAATTTTAATGGATGAAGCCGTAAAGAGGTAGTGCGGGAGAGACGTTGACATATGTGATGGTGGAATTGGAAGCAAAACACCTGTCAATAATTGAATTTATTCCTTTTTGTTTTGGCCCAGTGTTGGATTTTTAGACACAGGTTACAATGTTCGCATTTTAAGACTCGGCTAAAGCTAAATTCAAACGGCGTGCGCTGCATCCACGGTGAGCATCTCACAAATCTTATTGGCATGCTTTTCATGAGCCTCACAAGAGCAACTACGTGAGAAAACGTGCCTGACTGCACACTTGCCGCCGCACTTGTGCTGCATGTAAAAAAAACAAACAAAAAAAAAAACAACTGTCCCTCTCTCGCTCCTCTGCGGTTTGGTGTGGAGAGGTCGCTGATGAGAACACGCTAGCGTGACATCCCTGTCTCAAGTGGACAGACACAATTAATCCAAGGCACCAGTAAAGACCCGCTGACAGAGCAAGATAAGGTATCAGCCAGTGTGCACAGCTACACCTGACCTGTTGCACATGAGCACAGTTCAGCCCTCACGGCGTGTGTGTATGTGTATATATATATAATGCATAGCGTAGCCAAAGAGGACGACAACTCCATAGCATGTCGTTCCCCATGTTCCCCTCGCAGGATCACTGTTTTTGCAGCAAGGAAGCTGCTTTTCTTCCCTGTTATTCCTGGATTTGTTTTCAGGTTGCAGAACTTTGCCTCTGAATATAATTATGCAGATGACATGTGATTACTCACTCATTTGACGGTTGGATGAGTGGGAACACACAATCGTACAGTGACAACCCTTGTGACAAGCATCCCTACTGGGTACATGGGTGGCTTTGACAGTCTCATCACTGTTTGTCATAAGATTTTTAGGATGTGAAGTGCAATTTTTTTCTGAAATGGTTGCAAAAGCTGCAGACATTAATCTTTATTCTGATATAGTTTTCCAAAACGTATACCACTCTAAGTATCCATGTTAGGCATTGACATTCAACCTATGGTATTTGGTGGAAGCTTTCATCTTAAGTGCCCTATGAGTCCCTGGGGTAGATATATTTTTTGCACGGCTGACCACACTGCGGCAGAAAGCTGCTAAATCTGGCAGCATCAGTGTCACTACTCTAAAAATGAAACTGCACAGTTGTGTTGTCTGCGTTTCACTGATATTGTTGTGTCTGAAGTGAATTTCTTCAAAGCAAAGTAGACAGTGCTTCAAAAGACGAGAGAGGACCAATGATACCCAACCATCCTGTCATACAAATACTTATTATTTTAGGCACTATCACAATTCTGCAATCATTTGGATCAAATCCAGTGAGGAGGATTCAAGTCTTCTTGTCTGCATATACGATATATTGTGTTATATGAGATGTACAACTGAGAGGGCAGGAGTGAGTCATCAAGCGAGTGCGTATAAGTAAATTCCAGAAACTTCCTGAATTTTGGGGGATTAACCTTTATGATTCTGGCATTTTCCAGTGGTCGCCACTGGCAGAGCACCAGTCGTCGTACTCTCATACATTCCGTACTAAAACGTCTCATTTATTATTCATTATGTTTTGAATCAGATTGAGGGTATGCAGAGAAAAAGTAGAAAAACACAAAGAATTTGACATCTCTATATTCCCCTTTTTTCAAGCTTCAATATCTGCTAAAATTGACAACAGGATCCAAACCTTAAAGAGACATTTGTGTCTTCATCTCCTTCCACTTATGATTCTTTTTCCTGCCAACACCCCTCAGCTGCCATCCATGCATTGACTATGCAATTACCTTGAAAAGCTCCTTCTCTTTGTGTATTTTTATCCGACCGAGTCCTTTTGGCCTTGCTGGAACATTTCCTTTGGCTAAAACAGCTATCTTCAATTGTCCACATTTGTTTGGAGGGTATTAACTACAGTCTGCAGTGGCGTTCACAGCACTGCTTTTTATCTCACTGTGGCGGACACTGAGGGTGAGGATGTTAAATTGGTCCCTTTATTGCTTCAGATGCATCACTTCAAGGTATAGCATCCCGAAGAACTGTTGAAAGAGCAGCAGTCCAGAACTTTTTTTTTTTTCTTTTTTTTGTGAGCTGGTGACAATAAGAGAAGTGATTTATGGAAAAGGGAGGTCACTGCGTCTGCAGCTTTAGTTGGTCTCTGTGCACAAGGTATTGTTTCCAGATTGATAATTCTAAAACGTCTGCACTAGCTAAACTCAACTATCACACACGCCGATGATGAAATGATTAAAATGCGGCAGAAACATCGTCTGTGCCACAACAGTTTACCTTCGCTGAGGAAACCACCTCCCTGTTAATTTCTCCCTCACATATTAAGTGTTATTTATAAGCAACTTAACTTGCTCTTTCATCTTAAGATGCTCCTCTGTATCCGTGAACCTGCATTGATTATTCAGGATGGAAGGAAGTGATGCATGAAAATGAATTCCTAATCAAAGGAAAGGTTGGATGTCCTGTAAACAAACAGATGCGGATAAGATAACATCACATGCATATATTCCACTGGTCAGTAAGTCATTTGGTGTGTTGCCCAGTAGTTCAGGTTAATTAATGGTAGTTTGCAAGCTACGCCCGCACGATAGTGACTGGCATCAACAGTTTCAACACTGAACGTGTTTATTTCCTTCCTATTTACAAGGTGATCCTCCTCATCACTAGCGTTAGCCTCTATATTTCCTGGGTAGAGCGAAAGCAGGCCCAAATCACAGATTTTGACACCAAGTCACTGCAGAGCCTACACATTGCTGCCAACAGCTTCAAATATAATCACAAAAGCTCTGGCAGCTCATCTTAGCTGCTCTTAACCGCCCAAAAAAATGGAGCTCCAGTCTGCTGCCAAACACCTTGGTGTCAGCTGACACTGCTACAACGTGACCTCAGCCCTTCTACTTTGCTACTGTCCGTAGAGTATATGGCACTGTCAAATTTGTGTGAGAGCCTTGGCCACAAAATGTTGAAATAAAAATATTGGCACAAAGAAATTCTGAAATTTTAAAGAAGTTGTTAAATATTATATTTCTCTGCAAAAAAAGATGGCAGAGATCATGATATTGTACATATTGTGGCGAAAATATACTTCCCACATTGCTTTCCATACGTCTTCAACCTGCAGCATGCTCTTTAATGACTTGGTATATCTATAGCCTCTACCCTTAAATAATCATGAAATTAGCAAACTTTCGCTGTCGAGGACATATTGCTACACAGTCGCTTCACAAGGTAAATTATTCATAAACACAGCCCGTAACTTACTGGCTCTACCCTACAGTATTCAAGCTCACACTCGTGCCAGTTGACCACAAAAAAATTGTCGACCAAGTTTCATTTGTTGAGCTGCTTTTCCCTTCCTGCTCAACAGACAGAAATGAGACTGGGCATATTCCAAATCAAGAGTGTGTGCACTCATTAGCGCCGTTCTCATATCTCACAAAAGAGTCTGGCTACAAAGGGGGAATAAAGCTCTATTTAAAGTAATGCCGCCAGGAGTTCATTGCCAATGATAATGCGCTTTACATCATTTTGTCCTCGCCTTTATCTTGAGCTTCTTAAGGAGTAGGCAACACGCAAAGTCATTAGGGACACGATAACTCCCCATATAATTAGATGGAGAAAGATTGGATGCCTGGTGCACCACGACGCAGACCCAGTTATGGAAAAAAAAAAATCACTCATCCCACCAATGAGTGCTGTTGCGTATGCCTCTGCCTATTGTGACCAAACAGTTGTATGTAAATTGCCTCTGGTTGAAATGAGTGATTTTCACTTCTCTTGTCTCTGGCTCAAATGGTATTTAAAAAAAAAAAAAAAATGTCTGAACCTGCCCTTAATACAAATGCTTGGTAAATGAGTCAGCAGAAGTTTGTGTCGGGCTTTGGTTTGGAAATTAGGTTGAGGGCTATGCTTCATATCAGATCAGATGACTTCTTTGTCCATCTTGATTTTAATATGCTTATAACATTTTTTTCAAGGCTTTCTTCGAGAACCACAACGTTTTGTTTCCACTCGGACGAGATTTTCGAGAAATGCCTTTTGATGAATGCCGACAGGTTGAAACCAGTAGGCGCTGCTTCCCGTGATAATCTGCAAGTCGTGCTAGAAGCAATTTTGTGCCGTTATCTCCACTGGCCGTGCTCCAATTACTTTTCATCGCTTATCAGTTAAGAGCTGACTGCCAGGGACGGCAGCTCAGTGAGAACTTAAAAAGCAGCTTAAAACACAAGTTAGTTTTCGCTTAAAATAAACCTTTCAACCGTGTAGCAGGAATAACTTCTTGGTTGGACCCGGAAACTGTCCTTACGCAATCTCATTTATACATGATGTGATCTTAAGCATCTCACCAAAAAAAATATTGTTGCAATGTGCACTAAGACTATAAATAAACTGGACCAGTGACTAGTGCTGCAGCGTCTGGAGCATCTCCACTGTGTCTGAGCACTGTCACCCCCTGGCTATCTCTGACTAAAAATGCCGGAGCCAAGCTAGGCAAGCCAGAGGCTTATTCTGCTCAACAGTCTCTCTCTATCGCTCTCCCTTTTTTTTTTCTTTTTGTTTTCGCCCACTTTCTGTTGCAAACCCGCCCAAGGCCAAGCATGCTGGGAGTAAAAAGAAGTCAGCTCGACGGCGAGGTTACCTTTAAGAGTCTGTAATCCCATTTGCTGTAATGGATTCAAGGAGTGTGTGTCCTGCTCCAGATGCAGGGCAATAAGTGAGTGCCGTGTGTCCGTCTGCATATATAGAATTTCACCTTGTCGCTGTGTGTCACCCTCACAGTGGGTGGTTCTAGACGTGATATTTAACCTGAAGGAGCAGACGGGTAAGAAGAGGATAGGAAACTATACAAACGGCAAGGAGTGGTGTTGCCATGGGTACACAAGTTATTGTTTCTTTTTACTCCTGGTTGAACAACTTAACGGTAATGTTCCAATCCTGGATCCTGACTCAGTGCAATCTTTAACGTGACTCTGCACATGCCCTCAAAACCTGGTGCTGGTACAAATCAAAATGGTAGTCGTGTCAGATGCAGCTACGGGGTAGCAGCTGAATATCTATCCCCCGATGACTCCTGTGACTCAAAGGGCTCCTGCGATCCAGATCTGTTAAGTAAATGAGCCAAAAATATTCATTAACAACTCATCATAAAAAACAGGAAAGAGGATTTTTATTCTTACATACATTGGAGTAGTTATATTGAAGATTTTTCAATGAATGTAAATACCATTACAGAGATGAACAATGTTGTTTTCTACTGAACTCATCACTTTCATTGCTTTCTCTGGAAAGATGGTGTTGGTGGTGGATCTGTCATCAAGTTTCTATTACAACGGCCCCACTGCTCCGTCTCTAAACTGGCCCATGAAAAGGCTTAATGACCTGGCTCCCCTCTCTCTCCCAGGTGGCCTTTGTTGCCCGCCTACCTCGGTACCTTTCGCTGCTATGTTTGCCAAAGTCCCCCAAGACATAATATCTGGTCGCTGACTGGATGGATTTCCTCGGGGCGCAGGAGAGAGAGAGTGTTAACCCAGATGTGCCTCCTCCTGTCAGCTTACGTGTTTTCTCAGCCATCTAGATGGTCTCCCAGCAGGAAACGGCTCCACTGAAGAGTGACACAGAAATGCCAACATTGCTCTCCAACGAGAGAGAAAAAAGAAAACCCATCAAAAGGTATGCACTCTATTGGAAAGTGTGAGGCTACCCTGTGCGCAAACATTCAGACTGGTTTCTGTCAGACTCCAGGCAACTTCATAAGGTAAAATTCAACTACTTGTCAACCGAAATAAATAATCAGCCAGTCGTGTGGCTGAAACTCGGTGCATTCATGTAGGAATTGTACATCAAGGTCGTAAAGCGTGTAATATTTGGAAATTCTGAGAAGAAACAGCGACACTTGTTTACATTTTAGATTGCAGCCCTCATCCTCTCACCCTCCCGCTCCAGAGCTTGCCAGTGGACTACGTTTAAACACTGGACCTTTAATCGTTAGGAAAATGCTGACGTTTATTCCACACATCTCACTCCGCACTTTATTAAATTACCGTCTTCCAGTCCGAACCAAACCAGTCCGCGAATAGAAGCGCCTGCTGGTGATGGGCTGATTCCTCATTGTGTGAAGTCGTAAGGCCAGGAGCCAAATTCACATTTGCCTTACATCTTCGGAGGTGAATTGGAATGAGAATCCCGACTGGCAGCTCCTCACTAGAAATCATGTTTCGAAGGCGTGACAAACATGCTTGGAGGAACCAGGGAGTCATCACAGTGCACGCCGCTAATTGGTGGTGATAATTATGGAGAGCCGGTGCTGCGCTAAAAAGGGCTCGGATCACTACTGAAGGTGGATCGTCAGGCAGAAGAGATCGCCAATGCGGCTGCATTGCGGGGCTTTTCAAGCCACTTTCCAATTAACGCCACTCAAACGTCGCCCCGCAACGTTTGTGCGGAGAGACGGGTTTTTTATTTTGCATACGAGCGCACTGCGCCCTGCCGCCTCGGCGCAATCAGATCAGCGCACGCCAAAGTCTTTGGTGCTTCAGCCAGGCTGCATTTCAGAGGGACCACAGTCCCTATTGATCAAAGCGCTCAGACGTGTCCAGGCCCTTCTCCCCCAATGCATCATGGTACTGCTTGTTGGAGCCAAAAGAGCCTAACAACAACAAACATCTCTGCCGCCACTGCCTGTCTCCCTCTGATTAGCTGCCGGGAGATATTTTTAGAGTATCCCAGCCCCTTTGAAGAGGGAGAGGAGCGAAAACCCCATCCCTCACCCCCTCAATCCCCTGGAAACTACAGTCAAACACACTGTTCATTTTTTGCTCTTTTTTTTCTCCCCCCCCTTGCTGTACTTCCAGTGCTGGCTGCCTCTCTGTTGTTCCTCTCCCTCTGCACAGTCGCTCTTACAGTATCAGCACAGGCCCTCCTTACTATACAACCACTACACTCACTGGATATACAGTGCTTTCAGTTTTGACATTCCGAAATGTTCCACTGCGGTTTAATTGAAAACTGAAGAGTCGGCGTCATCACAGTCGGCAGCGCAAAGACAAAGCGGCACAACATGACACCGTGGCCCCAATCATTCCAGCAACTGAAAAACTTGTGATTAAAACCCCCATTTTCAGCTGATTGACTCGTCTAAATGGCAGCCATCCTTTTCTTGGCTGGATAGAATCCATTAAGCACTGAATATATCATTTCTAAAAGAGACACAGTAATCGCGCACGCATGGAGTAATTATTCACAAACAGACAGCGCTGCAGCATTGGTATTAGCAGCAAAACAGTCGATAGCTGTTTTTCTCCCCCCCTGCCCCCCTCCCTCCAGGAGATGCCTCTCAAGAGAGCATGCCAACATTTGCCTCTTAATCTTGTAACATTTAAAAATATATAATTTAAAGTAAATATAGATCATAATAATGATTGGACGCAAACCGTGTTCATAGACGCTTATTGTTTTATAAATTTACACTTATGTTTTGTTTTGTTTTCACATTATCTGTGGCAATGCTTTACTAATAACAGAAACATATTTGTTTCACCTACATATACATCCATAGTGCATTAATTGTCTAATGTGAGTTCCCAGAACTAACAATGATGTGTTCTGAGAGGGATCCAAAAAAAACAAGAACAACCACCTGCCTGTCACAACCTTCACATTAATTGGCAGTGCAATTCCAAATAAGCCCACACAATCAGCAGCTGGTCCCGTTGATGAAATTCAAATTGGTTGGATATTAGAAAAAAAAAAATCCCTCATCTCAAACTACATAAATTAGGCATAATTAAATCCAATTAACGTTTTGTTTTTTTTACTCTGTCAATTAAATACATTATGGAGTCAGCAAGCATGTTGGAAGGGGGAGTATCTGTTTAATTGTTTACAGAGCTATTAATAATGGTGGGCAGTCTTTCAATTACACTGAATGCCAGGTTTTTTTTTTTCCTTCCGGAAAACTCACTGACTGTTAAATGGTGTGAAATGTGTAAGTTTCTATTTCATTTCTCAGTCATTTCTTCCGAGTGGACAAAAGACAAAGCACACATCTATTTATACTGAGAAGCTTGTATACGTTCCTGAAACCAATTTGCGAGTGACCGTGCTTAGGGAATGCTAGTACATATAGGTCAAGCAGTGGAACATTGCAGTAATAGAAGTCAAAGAATTAGCTTGTCCTATAGGTGAACCTGAACAGCTGCTTTGAAACACCTTTTCACTAACAGTATTTTTCAGGGTTAGAGTTTGATGATGACGACGGTCATGAGTTTAAACGTGTTCCTAATAACTAAAGTTTGAAAAAAGAAAAATAGATAAAGTCTATAATGGTGTTTTCACCAGCAAGTCTTGCAATCTACCATTTGGACTAGAGCAGCAATGGAAAAGGAACTACTTTTTCAATTAATATCATGACACCAGCATGAAATGATGGCGAGCCTGCAGTGAGCTCTGTCCTGCCAGAAGCCTGTGGCTATCTTCATCATCATCATCAGGTCCACTACATCCCTCTGATTGGATCTGCTAAAGCCAACCAAAGTGTCTTCATTAACAGCACAGCGACGGTCCGAGATGTAGAGGCTGCCGCTTATCTCAGCGAACAGAAGAGCTCCAGCTGAGACGCAGTGGCTCTTCCTAGTGGAAGCTGCGTTCACAATTATGCAGCCTTGTAACAAGGTCATAGCTGAGAGAGTTGGATAAAACATATATTTTCCGTCAGAGCCATAATTGGATCGGAGAGTGAAAATCAGTTAATTAATATCAAAAATGAGATGAACCTGAGCTATCATATGTTTTTCTCATCATATTTAGCTGATTCAATTAACTCCTGACACCTTTAGCGCTGCCTACTGCCTTGGACTCGTCCAACAACTGTCAGCAAGACATTCACGTCAGAATAACAAGCTTTTTTTCTTTAATTAAAATACCGGGGAATGACAAGAGTAATATTAAAATCAAGTTTACTCCAATGGGGCAGCAATTACATTCACATTTGAGCAGACATGAAGCCGTGCATCACTTGGCAAGGCAGCAACAGCATGAGTTAAATGAGTTGGATTTTTTTTTTTTTGTTTGTTGTTGTTGTTGTTGCTGTGACAAGAGTTTGTATTTTGACAATAGATTGGATTGATTGGCAGTATCGAGCCTGCCTGTCTCGAGTGCCGCCTGCTGCCACCTCTCATCGGACAGAGTGACACGGACCCGGACGTCACAGCAGCTTCACCTTTACTGAGCGAGGATGTGACAAGAGGGACAGCGTTCCACAATAGAGTTAAATGTAATAGTAACCGTTACGATGCCATTTGACCTGTGTTGTGGAATGAGCATAGCTGAGGTAAGGCACAAACTTTAGGGCGGCTAGCTGTAAAAGCAACCGCTGCAGTTGATGGAGGGATACAAGGCAGCAAGTGCTGTTTTTTAATCTGGAACTTCAGGGAAAACAACGAACCGCGGCTTTCGAGAACGCACTCAACAGGTGTGCTGAGGTGGTGAAAGTGGGAATACATCCCTGGGTGAGGATGCAACTCTGGCAATTTTTCAAAGATGTCGCTGGGGCCGCAGCTCTGTAATTTGTCTGTCCGGACGACGTGTCGAGGGCGAAGCCCAGGCGTGGCCACGGCGAGCAGGAGTTCAGCAGCAGTGTTTTGTTTTGAAGGTTATTGGCCCAATATGTCAGAGGAAATCACTCCTTCCCCACATCTCTCTGCCTTCTTAAGCTCTCTCTGGTATCCCACCCTCTCAATGCTTCACCCAGCCTCCAACCGCACAGAGCCAGAAGGAGGTTTTGTTGATGGATGTTGAAGGCTGCTCTGGTCCCACAGCAATTAACTCCTCTCCTGCAAGACGCAGCCTGTCAGGTTGATGGAATCTCCCGACTGCTGCTGCCTGTCACACAATCCAGAAGGGGCACACAGACAAATGCCTCATCTATGTGTTTGCTTTACTGTTTTGCCTACAGTCAAGAGCTGGTCGAGCTGCGAGCTACAAGGGAGGGCAGTGGAAAAAAGGCACCAGTGTCGGTTTTGTGCAGGAAGCAGCAAGGCGGAACGGCAAATTTGTTTGACTCAAACAAGAAGGGTTCCCAAGTATTCTGGTGATACGACTCAGCTGCAGTGCCAGAATGTAATTCTGTTCAACGGCTCGATGTATGTTGCCCGTTAAAAACAATGTACCAGCTGTCACAACAACATATCCCTCGTAAGTTGTTTTCTGAAATGCAAACCACTTCCGGACGGTATGAACATTTTGAATTTCCCCCATATTGAAAGACAGAACTCTAAAAACAAACCCAGCCATGTTATTACACATTTCTCCACAAGCACACAAACATCTGTGCGAAGGATCGGATGTATTCAGTCCGTTCCTGAAATACACTCGTGGCTAGAGTTCGGCCGAGTGGAGACGATACCTGTGTCAGGCCAGTGGGCTCGCAGCATGGGTTGGGGAAGAAGTCCATCCAGGTGTGAAATCAATTTGATGTCCTGACAGCCTGCGTCAACATCTACTCCTGTAGATCTTCCCCTCACTCACACAGAAACTTGTGCCTGCACAAAAATTATTCCTATCTCCGCTTTGTTAAAAAAAAAAAAATAGTATTTTAGGAGTCAAAACCAGACTCACTTTTAGATCTTAGTTTTGTCTCGGCCTCGACACTCCTTGGTCTTGGTCTTGGACGTAATAGTCCTGTGTTGAAAAACCAGGCAAGCGGGTTCATTGCTATTTCACGCCTTTCTTCAAATGCAACCAACAAGATGCATTTAAAAAAAAATAATAATAATAAATACATGAATAAAGCTACAGAATACCTTCAGAGTCTCAGCCTTCTGAGAGGTCGTTCAAAGCTACCATACAGTTGCTTCACATAATATATTCATCCTAATGCCACCCAAGCTTACAGTGACTTGAAACATGAAGAAAGGCATGTACTGTTATGTGTCACATGGAGTTAAAATCGTACCATAATAGCTGTACTGATGTAATGCTGTACAGCTGAGACGCAATATGATGTATTTGTTCTCAACTCATGGAAGCGGTGGCGCTCGGTCTATTGTAACACTCTTCTTGGTTTTGGCCTTGTCTTGACCTGTATAAGCCCAGTCTTGGTCTTGGCCTCTGCTAAGGCAGTCTTGACATCATGAATCCGATTAGAACACTTTTTCAATATTCTGAATGACGTTTCACCTGAAACAACAGCATATTTTTCCACCATCATTGTCTCTTATCTCAACATAAATACATCAATGTCCTGGTTGCCCTCAAAGAGTCTGTTGTAACTATAAGACAGTGTAAATATAATCACTCATCAACCTTTTGTAAAGTAATTATTATCTTATTTATGTGCTTTATCATGTTTGCATTTGCACAATGTAGACGAGACGAAGACAATCAAACACAAGTTCTGACAGTAACTGCACTCTATATAATCTCACTACACTGCCTTACATCTACATTAACTTTTCGCATCTTAATATGTGAATAATATGTGGGTAGTATTGCCTTGCTGGCCAGAAAAAAAAAAGACGAAAAAAATCACGATGAATTGGGGGTGATGTAGTTTGTGGTCGGCCTAACCTTTAACCTCTGCAGATATCACAGGCTACAAACTAAATGTGGATGTGTGGAATCCCTACACGATCCATCACCCTGTAACCCCAAAGTCAGACGCTGGAGAGGCGCCGTGATTCAACCACCCACCAGCCACTTTTAACCTCATTTTACCTGCACCCGTACATGCAAAGCGTGGGCCCATCTCGGATGCATGTGAGTCCTGCTTCCTTGTATTAGCAGACCCAGAGGGCGGGTAAGCCACTTAACCTGTCATCTCAAATTGTGTGCACAATAGCAGATAGGTGACTTGGTCCTCCCTTCATGCAGGGGGCATAGGAGCACTCAGGCAGTGCGGGAGGAGCAGCAGGGACCAACAGCTGAGTGAGGGCCGTCGGGGGGGTGCTCGGATGCTTACGGGTCAGGTGGGGGAAGCACGAGTGAGTTGTTTGAGACGAGTGCTGTAGAGATGAGACCGACGTGTGGCCCCGCCGGGACTGCCTCTGTTCTCATGTACGGGTTGGCTCTGAGGACGTGCAGATGTGGGAAAAGTCGCTAGATATTTCATGAAGGGATGGATGGCATCTTAGGTTTTCCACCTCCCACTACTCCCCTCGCCTCCCTGAAATTTGCAAGGGATTTCCATTTATTGCAGTAAGGCGCCCTTCTAAATTTGACTCCTTTTTTTTCTTTTTTTTTTACTTAAGCAAGGTGTGCTTGTTTGAGTTGAACGTCGAGCTTTTGTACTGCAACAGTCAGAGAACAGTCAGGTGTTTGGTGAAGCCTTTTTACAGTATAGCGACAGTGTTTTGACAATTACAAAGCAGGCATGTACTTTACCTCGATGGATTATCATATTAATTAAGCGTCAAGTCTCACCGTATGCAGTCAGCTCAAGCTTTCTCAAGCTACTTTTTCTGGATCTTTCTGGAGTTGAAGCACCACCAGTCACGCGTTGTGTTGGGGAAGAAAAAAAATAAAGTGCATTAGGAAAGCAACGGAAAGAGCTGCAACGGTCCTAGAAGGTTGAAATGATGTTAAATTCACAAACAAACTATGTGCAGACAAATCCCATGTACATAGAATAAAAAGGCTCTGAATGTGAGCACAGGGACAAAAGAAAAACGTGTCTACCTGTGTGAGTGTGTGTGTTTGTGCGTGTGTGTGTGTGTGTGTGTGTGTGTGTATATTATTGATCGTGTCTGTTGTTTTTAAAGTGGTGTCCGGGTCATTTGTCGGTCCGTGTCCTCTACCAGCTCGATCTTCCTTCCTGCCTGCTTCCTCTTTGCCTTCACTCTGCCAGTCTTATCTGCATGGCGGAGGATGTGAGGGGGTCTCACTATCTCGGTACCCAATCAGATGAGGAAAAACGCTTCAGTCCTTCACCGTGGTAAAAAAAAATCAATGACCAACAGGCTTTATAATGAATGTTGCCCATTTGAAGGTAGGTGCAAGATTAGTGGCGCTCAATCGATGTTTTATATATATATATATATATATATATATATTATTTTTTTTTTGTTACTCGTTATGTTTGATTTATTCAATGGCTGTACAATTTTAATATGTCTCCATCAGCTCATTGTTCAGTGTAAAACATGGTTTTAATCACAAAGAATGATGCCTCAACCATCTTGTGTGTGTTTTTTTTTTTTTTTTTTATCATTTCAATTGAGACTGAATCTGTCCCTAAGCTACAGCTAACTTGTGCCCCTGTGCAGTTGGCCTTTCGTTAATTACAAAATGTAATTAAGCTGGATGTGAATTTCTCTCGAGTTCATGTGCACTGTGACTTTCATTTTTCTACATTTCTCAAAACAGCCTCCGACTTAATTACTGGCCGGCTGCCATTACGCTTGTTCTGAACTTTAGATAGTTATCAAACTTTTTTTTTTTTTCACTTTGGTTGGCTCGGCATGACAAATGAGTGGCCCCGGTAAAACTCGTTAAACACAGATTAATATCTCCGGGCAGTATTTTTTTTGTAATACATGCTCGGTCTGATTTTTAAGAAGGACGATACCTATCAAAATAAAGATCTGACAAAGGTTAACAGAGAGACTATTTTTTTTTTTTTAGCCTTAAACTAAAGTGTGCATTCATAGAATCTGCATGGTTCATCCACAGCTTCCTAAAGCTAGCATTTTATGACCGCTGGAGCCTGCTAGCTTCCTCCAATATTGACATTGTGTCCAGGTGATTCAAGTCATTTCCCCGTTCCGTTGCTGCCAGGCTCTAAAATCACACCTCAGGGCTAGATAAGGCCTCTTTGCTCCACTGCACTTCATAACAACATATAGACTCACACACAACCTTGCTGGCGTGTGTGCGTCAAACTCGACTGTACACACAGAGGGGCTGCTCTTAGCCTGAACCTGTCTTTGGGCATTCCTTTAAGCTGTCCTCACTACCACAGGGAGGACTGGTGAGCATTTCTGCAAGCGTTTGATTTAGAAAAGACTGCAAAAGTCTAACAACCCTGCAGGTGCGGTGCAACGTTTGCAATGTGACGTTAATGTATAGGCAAAGTGGGTAAAGCCATCACAGTATTGGACTCCAACTCGGTAAAAGTCATCGGGATGAATGTTTGCTTGACACCCTGATTTGAGGTATTTCATTCTAATATTTGTTTTTCAGGCAAATTGAAGTTTGCACGACGGTAAATGTCTGCACACTGTGATGGCTGTAGGAATTTTCTCAAGTGGACGGATTTGTTTGGGGGCAACATCCACAGGCACTACGGTGGCAATCACACAGATGATACTGGTGTGGTCCAAGTCACCCTATTGTTTTTCTTTTGGATCAATTCCTTCTCAGAACTTTCGTGCTGAAAATAAACTGGGCAGGCAATCATAAAGGCACCCTGGTGTGGGCGCGAGAGCGATGGGTGACATGGTTGGTCACCCATCCAGGCGAGCAATAATCTATCTATCTATCTATCCATCTATCTATCTATCTATCTATCTATCTATCTATGTATCTATCTAACAAAGTGAAAATGTAGGTCTTACAGTTACACTTTATGAAGTCCTTCCACGTCCATTGTGCAAAGACCTTTCAATGTCATGCACTTTTGTTCCAAGCCAAATTAAACAGCGTGTTTTGGACAAGTGGAGGACAGTTACATGCATCTCGGTTACCGTAATTACACGTGTACTGTCACACGTGAGCCAAGTGTGGTTATAATTAGTCTCTCCACTGATTGCTTCGTGGGTGCATGCCAGAAGTTTAGGCTCAGGTGAGCGTCCACAAACACAAAGCTAATGAGTGTTTGCGTGTCTGTTGACTGTCTGTCGTGCACGGGTGCCACGTTGACAAAACCTCCGGCTGACTTCCCGTAATTACATTGCTGCACTGCCTGAGGTATAATTTTCTCCGAGATAGCGATTACTCCCTCTGTTGTTAACGGTGCCGCCACGCGTTGCGGACACAACTCGCTGATCCCCAACACGAGTCCCGATCAGGTGTCGACAGTCTCTCCCACATCTGTCTTTAAAGCAGAGGCAGTGCTGGCACAGCACTTGGCTTATCCATGAAAATAAGAATTACAATATATGAAAAAATGTAAAAGTCGGTCAAACAGATCGATGCATGAAAACAGGTCCTCACAAAGGTTATATCTGATATGGACAGAATACTGATCAACATGTTGAATTCTTACCAGGTTTGGCTGTTTTATTTTATTTTTTTTAATTGTAAACACTGCAATTAGCAGAAGTGTCAGCCTTTTTGACTGCCCTCTGGTCGCTGGTCATGTGGTTCATAGTTACATGCGATCTCTTAACACTTGAGCAAGGTGGACGCTTACAAAATGTAAAACATCCCGATACAAATGTCAAATTTGAATATTTCCGCCCTGTCTGATGAGCAAGCTGCTTTATTGCCTCTATTGCCATCGTCCACCGAGGAGCTGAGAAATTAATTTCTCCACATTACGCCGCTGCCGCCCGCTTCGACAAAAGGTCAGGCTGAAGGGATTTTATTTGTTGCTCACTGTTCAGATGGGACTGAAGTATCCTCTTGATTAGTCCCATAATTCTGTTATCAGCATTCCAAAAGGTTACATGAAAGCTGCTTTAAAACCTGCACCTGTTTGCAGTACGGGGAGGCGTTGTTGTTAAAGTTGAGCTTTCATTTTTCCGTACAGTAACATCATGTTAATTAGCATGTGTCCTGTCTACCAGACTCTCTGTAATTGCATTTGATGCCAATAAAAATCACATTGTTAATGAGGGACATTTTGACTGCCTGTCGAACAATGTGTCGGAGCAAGAGTTGGAATAAAGTCGGGATAAAGAGCATCCTTAGAAACATTATGTGCAAGATAGAAGATGCAGATGATGATGCAAAAAAAAAAAAAAAAAAATCAATGTCTTCTCATTGAAAATATGTATTCCAAACTGCAAGACTTAATGTTATGTTAGCAAATAAAAGCTACTTGTGACAACAATCCAGGGTCAACACAAAAAAATGTCATCAAGGTAGAATAGGATCGACCTTTATTGTTATTGTGCATTGTACACTGAAACCGAAGTGCAGCCCTTTATTAGAGAATCAACACAAAAAGAAGGAAACAAAAAGAGCAAAAACAGTCGATAAATGAAAATGAATACACGCAGCTCGCTCATACAGACACTCACCATCCAAATTACTGTTTACACCTCAATTTAATTTTAACACTTCCAGTCAAGAAATGTTTTTTTTTTAAGGGCTTTCGTTGCTTTTTTTTGGGGGGGGTGGTTGTGTAACTCGCTGTGTTTCGATTCTCATTGTCTTCTGTCTTCGGTTAAAATAAAACTTTTTCTTCTGTTCTGCATCCCAGACTTATGTCTGCTTTTGGTCCTACCTCCAACGCCTACGCCCCAACATAACAATATTTGATAAACTTTGAGTCTTTTTGACTTTCATGACAGCAGTTGCATTTATCAAAGTTTGATATATCATAAACCATGTGCATTTTCCACAATTTTGCCTTCAAAAGACCTTTGGTTCCATAGCCTCTAAGTTCCATAATTTGGAAAACTGTGACTGTCAAATGTGGTGACCGTCTGTCACAACACATCTGAGCGCTGTCAACATGATGATCACTTCTCCACTCCTCTCGTGACATGCGCGCCGGCTCTGTGCGATCCCTGCCATCACTTCTTCCAAACAAAAAACATTCAGGCGATGTCTGGCGCCATCGGTCGCCCTAAGTTTTGCAAATATGGTTACACCTGTCAGAAGGAAACGACTCTGCAGCTCCAGCAAACACTGGAGAGCAAAAACAAACGCTGGCAAAGCCAGTTGGTGATGATGCTTTAGCAAACTCTCCAGTGATTCTGAAAACACACACACACACACACACACACACACACACACACACACATTACCTCAGCGTTTTACCTCAATTTGAAAACTTTGATTAGCTGCTGCCGACAGTTCACCGCTTGCATTTCTTTCCGGCAGCACTTCATTCAACATCATACTCGGCGCAAAAGACTTTTCATATTTGCTGCAGGTACACCTCACTGATACTTCCAGTTACTGGCTGGGATAAAGACAAATTTTAATGGAAACACTCAATGTGCGAACTGCCAGCAAATACTGGGAGCCTCCGCATTGTGGGGAGGCAAAAATAACAAATAAAAAAAGGATAAACGAATCATGGAAAGAAATGAATACAATATCATTATTATTGTTATTATTATAAAGTGAAAATCCATCAAATCCACTGTACTAAAATGTCATCACAACAATTTTATCACATTCATTTCTTTTACGAAACCTCCTCCAATCTTTTGTGGCACCGTCAACCAGCTGAGATGCTTTTTGTAAACCAGAAGAAAATCCTTTTCTGAGCCACAGACAGACTTATTGCTGTCAGCACACAATTATAGTTGAGATGAAACCGCCAATTAACACTGAATCACTGATTTGGTGGAAGGCTGATAATTGTTTTAAAATTAGAATTCGGGCGAGGGAAGTGACCAACTGAAGGTCTGGTTGCCGCTTCGCTTCTGGAAGAATTCCGGACACCATTGACTTTATTGGCAATTAATTACCCAGGGAAACACAAAATAAACAAAAACCAAATGGGACAGTGTCTAAAAAGTTAAAATATTAAGGAAAAGTTTGTTTTTTGAGATGTCTATTTCATTTTTATTTAACTTTTATAAAAACAAGGAAGACAAGGAAGACTTGAGACACCAGGGCGAGCACATAAACTAAACAGCTGCCTGGGTCTCACCTGAGTTGAACATATTCACGACATTTCAGTATTAAAATCCCTTCTTCGGTGGTCTTACGTATAGCCTAATATTTTGAGGTGCTGGATTTCCTTCAGCTGTAAACCCTAATCATCAGGATTAAAACTAAAAAGGCTGGAAATCTTTCACTTGATGTGTAATGAATGTAGAATAGATGGAAATTTCCCCCTTTTTTTGGATTAAGTTGCAGAAAAAAAACTTTTTCTTCAATCCCAATTCTAATCGTTAAAGATGCACCTGTGCTTATGTACTAAGTGAAGTGAAAAATGTGTGTGCATGTTTAATGTAATGTAAAGATTACATTGTAAACACTGCACACTGACAACTTAAAGTTTAAGTAGTCTTAAACAATGTAAAGTAGTCAGTGTGCAGCTTGAACAACAGTACAAACGTACTGTCTCATCAAAACAGCTCAACACACAACAATAAAGGTGTAAACTGCTGGCAACAACAGCGAGTACAACAAATTGATCTTGGTACAAATGTATATATGTACAGTACATAATGTGATTACACAACACAACACAAAGCCAGACAGACGGATAGACAGGAAACAGATGAGGGTGAACAATATTGATGTGATAAACAGAGGAAAAAGAAAGCAAGCCACATTGCTCACCGCACCACTGTTAAAAAAATCTCCCAAGGACCTGTCATTTTTATGAGGGTATTATACAAGAGCTTATTAAAATGAAAGTGGGCTATCCTCCAAACGGTGGAAAAAAGGAACTCCAGTCAACAGCTGATAATTCAAGGCCTGAGAATGCCAGCTAAAGGTGAGCTGTCTGTGGAGACTGCCCTACTTCTTTCCAATAGAGCAAAAAGTGCAAAGCAAAGGAATACGTGTGCAAATCCATTCACGTGAGTGCTCTAGAAATGTATTTAACAGAAAATGATTCTTCTGCAAACGACTTTCTGTTTTCTCTTTCCGTACCTGTACCTCATTTTTTTGGTCTCAACATTGTCTCCTCTTTTCTCTCCACCCTCTCCCTCCGCCTCCACCTACCCTGCCGCTTTCTGTCAGTCACTCTCAGGACTTGCCCCACAGTGCTCTTGATGTTGGCAGCGGAACACCCCCTACACGTGCAACTCTGACTCTGTCAATATGCTCGGCCTTGGCAGCCAGCCACACACTCCAGACACTGTGTGCAACCTGCCAGGTGCTGCGCCAGAAAAGTGGAGCCTGGGATGGGACGTCACATGATGCAGCCAGTCACCAATTCAATCAGGCTACATTTTAAGCAGCCGCTTTCGGGAGGGATTCTGGCCTTTTCGCAACGTGCAAACATGTCTGGACCTATTTTCCAATTCCAAGGTGACGTCTTGTCAGGTCTTGACACGTCCACTTGATGGGGTCTTCACCAGGAAGTAGTAGACGTGTGCATTCACAGCCAAAAAACAAATTTCACACCAGCCAGTAGATAGGACAATAAATGGACCCATGCACAATAGAGAGAATCTGTGTTTGAATCATTCAAGTTTTTGGAAAGGAGGGGTTCTCTTTGTTTGTTGTTGTTGCGAGTAAATTAAAAGTAAATCAGAGTAAATTAAACTCTCAGTGATGTCACTTTTGCTGCAGCAGAAGTGGATGAAAATATAGACTTAACAAAAGTGAGCACCTGTGTCGTGATGTTTCAGAGAGTTTGGAAATAGCGCCCAAACTTTTTTTTTTTTCGATTGAAGTCAAAACATCAAAAAGGAACTTTTTTTCAAAACGACATCTACTTCAGCACAGTGTCAGGGCCTTGTGGACTCAATGACACAAAGCCGTGACGGCATTTAGGGAACTCTTTAACACATTACGGCAGACTGAGACTACTGTTCTGGCCCAGCGGAAAGTGTGAGCCTGGGAGCCCAAGGCTTTCAACAACAGCATCCACAGAACAGAGCAGTGCTGCTTTGATCAGAAAGGGAATAAGTAATACTGATGATGTGCGCCTTTCAAAGGGGCTGAGCTGATGTACGGTAATATTAAATTGGCTGCGGGTTTATGAGCCAGCAACAGCGGTTGGCATTGAAGTGAGTTATACACAGAGATAATTATCCTGATGCTATTAGAGATTAGCAGCCACGACTGTTTCTTTATCAGGCTGCCGACTTAAAACCAATATTTCAGCTGCGATCCACCGCTAGGAATCCAGGCAGAACACAACATCCCTTCTACTGCAGACACTACCAGCACCATTAGCTCCAGGCCACTGTCATCAGCTTCTTAAATGGTGAATTATGCAAGTTGACAGTATTGCGAGAATACAAACGCGCACTGGAGCAGTGGCTGTGGAGTAGAAGATTGAATGCACTACATAATAAAAAAAAATAAAATAAAAATATTCACTTTTTATAGACTGCCAAAAAGATTGTTAGATTGTACTGTGTCATTCTATTAAATAAAAAGATGAAACTTTTCAAGTAAACTACAGACATAATTAAGTACAATTTATTGCACAACAAATATTTCTTTGAATTGCCTTCGATCTGTATCAACACTGCCAGTCTTCAACATTTTGGGGATTATCTTCAGTTTCCCAGCTCAACGCCTGATGTGCATCATGGGAGATGTAGTTTCAGGTCAAAGCTCATGTTCAAGCAGAAAAGGCTCTAATTTTCAGACAATTGAAGCTCTCGAGTGGCGCCTGAAATCCCATGCTGCTCTCTGAGCTCGACACGTATGGATTAAGCGTTGCCACCCTCCCAGCGGCTTCAGGTCTTGCCCCGAAGTCAGATTCTGTCCCTGAGCAAACAGAAGCGCCTTGACTGATTGTTTGGCGAGGCTTTGATATGCTTTGTCGACACCAGTTGGCAAGTTGTCTCGGCAGCTGAGCAACATGAGGGGATCCCACTGGGGGGGGGGGGGGGGGGGGGGGCTTCGGCTGGTCCCCGTTGAATCAGTCTGTTTTAGAATAAAGTGTCTAATCTCGTATGAAGTCATTCTTCAATAGGGAGCTGCAACATGAATGGTGCCATTAAACACGGTACACGTGCAGCACCACGGTTTGTGTTTCTAAATTATCACAGCACTTATCAGAGAGCCCACCTTGAGTATGATAATTATAATACTAATGACAATGCAGTGAGTCAGACATGTTTGGGCTTATTTAGGCGTTCCTTCTGTTCCAAATGGAACAAAGGACATTGGAAACAGGTGTGTTGATTGGAGTTGCTCTAATCCAGAGAGCGGCTGCTGTGGGGGGAGACTGATGGTTTCTGTTTAAAATCGAATGGGCAACAGTGGGGAGGTGCAGACCACCGGTTTAGACATTCAAACAAAAACATTCAAAAAAAAAAAAAAATGAGCTTAAGACTCTGATAAAACATCTCTGTACCTTCAAGTGATATTGAGAAGTCTGCTGGAACAATTGCTTCCACAAAACCTGCATTTCTGACATTCTTTACACCATTCTTCAAACTTTACTTTGCTGTGCCAACACATGGCTCCTCCCGACATTTCCATTTCAGCTTCACTGATTTGTTATTTATTCGTCTTTTGTCCTTTGATTCAGTTTGTGGTCAGATTACATCCCAACAGGAAGTGGCCCCAGACCGAAAAGTCGGTGACGTCAAGGTGCGTCGTGGCAGTCGGTGTGGCGTAAAAGCAATGTCTGTCATTCACAATCAGCGCTCTGTGTGTGCGCGTGTCCAGTTTCGCAGTGAAGCAGGTGATGAGTCTTTCAAGAGTGGACGCTGTGTTTTCTATGATTTAATTAAGCGCCTCGTGAAAGTGTACGCTTGACATTGTTTTATTTGCTAATTTGGCGGTGATGTGAGGTCTTCTCTTGGATTCAGTGGCTAAATCAGAGTGGATGAGATTATCTGAAGCAGGCACCTCAATACTAAAGCAGGTGCATATTTATACAGCCCAGGGTTCATCATTTGCACACATGAACGCACCCCGACTCTGAGCGCGCTGGTGTGCATACACAAAAGATGGGCACTCCCTCGTGGTCTCATGATAAGGGACAGGTGAAGTTGCAGACACACATTCCGGTGGCATTTTTGCAATTAAAGTGGGCCCTGTGGCTATCTTTCCGCTGACTGCACAAGCCAAATATCAGGGCACTGTGCAGTGCTGCTTTGCTCCCCTAGTGGAACTAATTAGATGTCCCCAAAGGACAGCCCTGTCATCACATTGTTCTGCCCACAATACAGCCCCGGTGGCCCTGGGAAACAGTGGCTAAAATAACTCTGTGAATAACTTAATTATGAAAAAGGCAGCTATTTTAAAACTGTCTCCACTTTATAAGAAACTTACATGGCAGTTGATATTTCTAGACCAGATTTGACGCTACTTTTGACAGTTTTTAGGACCTTGCCTTAATGCACTGAGCAAGGTGCCTCTAGTTCCTTCCAAAATGTTCACTTGGATTCCAGATTCTATTTTAAAGTCAATCTAAAATCCAGTGAACTTCTGAGTGCAGAACTGGGAGGATTTTCAGGGGTGGGGTTGTGAGCAGAAGAATGGGATGAATGATATGGTGAGGCCATAGAGAAAGTCTTTCAGGGTCGATGTTCACTGAGATCTTTGGTGCAAAAACAGTGTTCCATAATTCAGTCTCCTGTTTTCTTCTTTTTTGCTACTTTAACAAATATAACGACTTTATAAAGACTATAAAACAGCCCCTCCATGCCTTTTTGGCACCTTTATCGTCTCTAATGGGACCTGTATTTATTAATGCTGAATATAATAATTAATGGTTGCTTTGCTCAGCATTCATTTGATGCCATAATCATCATACTGGCCGTTGCTGTAAAAGCCATGACCTGATTAAACAGACAAACACTGCGTTTAAGCCTAATGGGCCGGACGCTTCATGACGTATAATATTTTTTTTCATGAGAGCCATTTGGTGGGTTTTAAACATCTTTATGTAGAAAAATGTAGGACCCACCTGCAAAGCGCAATGATAATGTTTTCTAATAATGTTTTCTTCTTACTATCCCTTTTAAACTACTTTGAGGCAAACAAATAAATACCAATGAAATACCAAAACCCTGAATCAGGGACAGACCACCACACAAGAAGCCCTTCATCACTTTGGAACCTTGTAATTTCTCAAGAAATGGTGCATCAGCCATGCAATTCCCTAAATACTAATGAGGTACTAGACCATTATTAAGGTCCTGAGAACTGATAAAAGATGTGATAAAAAGTACTATTATTTCCACATGAACTCAATAACTCATCATGAACTCTTTGTTTACCAAGGTCCTATAAGCCGTTCATTATTTTAAGTGTTTCCCATTAGCTTCGTATAATTGGATGCTCCTCAACAAAATACAGGCGGTGACTCTTATGTTGCCTGAAACAAAGAGGCACTGCCAAGTGAGAGTGCACACAATGGAGCTATTATTCCCTGAGAGAATGTTATTTGTAGGTTTGGGAGGGGGCGACTCGCGCGCTTAAGTGATGTATAGTCTCCAAACCTATTGTTAAGAGTCATTTCCTCAATGCATTTTCACAAAACAACCCCATGCTTCATCACCTCATTAACAATACTGTGCAATTTCCATGCTTAGGTTCCAGGCGGCAAAAAGCCCTGGGAAGATGAATAGGATGCTGAGAGGTGCCGGGCGCACTTGTTCCAGCTGCGAGCGCAAGTGATGTTTTAATGAAAGTGAATGTGCCAGGCCAGAGTGTTCTTTTGAGCCGGCGCAAAACCTTGGCGATGATAGCAGGCAACCACAGGGGATCCGGCATCTACACATGAATCAGAGGGCTGAAAGGAGAGGACATGCGGGCAATCACCTCAGCAGGACTGTCATTCTGATAGCATATACATCAACAGGGGAGCGGCCGGGATCACACTGGCTTAGTTAGGGTCATCTCACTGACAAACAAGGATATTAGAGGGCAAGTGGTAGCGCCAAGCAGCATAACAAGTACGACGTCAAAGCTGAGAAAATGAAAGTGCAAGGAGTGAAAATCCCTGAGTCGTGCAATTAGTTTAAAAGAAAGAAAGAAAGAAAGGAAGAAAAAAATTTCACTTGAGTTCACACAATATACCTAGAGGATCTTTTTCAGGCCAACTTAGAGTGAAACACCTGGAATAGTGTGGTAGAAAGCACATTGATAATGTTTCAGGACAATATTCAGACAGAATTTTAAATGCCTGCAAACCCAAACCCAAACTGCTTTACATTTTAAAAAAAAGATTGGTCTCATATTTGGCTTCATGAAAGTCCATGAAAAGTTTTGTGAAGTCTCAGTGACACACTCACAAGGAGAATGGACAGGGGTGAGAACCCAACGTCTGGTAGAAGGTAAAAAAAGATTTATGTGGGCAGTCATGAGTAACGATGATCATTTCGGAAGGACAGTTTAAAGCTTCAGCTGTTGCCCCGGTGAAATATCAACATTGGAGCGACGTCGCCTCCTCTGTATTTTTTGGAAATCATCAACAAGTGAGCTTTTGCACGTCCCTGTTCAGAACAGAAATACTTTATTACCGTCAGACCATATCTCATTAACACCAGCAGCTTTACATTTGCCCTGGAACGTGGATGAGACCATCAGCCAGTGATTTATTTCATAAATGAAGATACATGTTCATCTGTGGACAGTAGAAAATACCCTGATGACAGAAGCATCACGAGAATTAAAGAGGCCACGACTACCATGTGCTGCTGCAAATCTGTGAAAAGGTCCCTGGTGTCCTCTCAGTGGGTTGAAGGTTTTTCCAAACAGCTGGGTTGTCACAATAGCGTATTTCAGCGCAGTCGCACCGTGCTTGTTAAGACAAAGAAGTGATGGTGTTGAAGTGACGCTGTGCAAGTCGACTTTACTGCCGACGATGGCGGCCTTTCTGTCCACTGGTCTTGATTACCCTACTCTTTTGGAAAACTACAAAAACACACAGCTGAAAGCACCGTATACAACATGATGGATGCAAACGTATGGCAGGCATGGAAACAGTAACTAGTCCTGCTTTGTTTCTACCAATTAATCACGAAATGGAGAAATCAAGGCATCACCACTATTGATTCCTACTGACTTACTAGCAAAGGCTAAAGATGCTAGATTATGTTTTTTTGATTCAAAAAAAACAAAAGAGGGGGTGCTTCCTTTTGAAATATGAGAAAGCATTGCCTCGTGAATGCACTTCCCCTTTGGTTTGGTTTTCCGGCCTTTAGCGTTTGTCAGTGAGTTGTGTGGCGCCTTGCCTCAGCCAGCTGTTAGGGATGTTGGTTGATCCATGTAGGACAGCCCAGAAGGGGCTGGCCACTTAATGCAGCAGAAGGTGCACCGGTTGCCCGGTGCTGCAGAGTTCATCAGCAGCGGCAAGCTGCTACCTCCTGTACTGAAACTGTTCAAGTGTCAACAGAGAACCTGCGGAGTGGAGAAGGTGATGCAAGTGAAGGGAACCGGAAGGTCAAAGTGTTTTGGAGGAGGAGAAAGTAGCATAGACGGCGCACATCAGACTTTAGGGTGTAAAAAAATATGAAATTAGGCACATTTCAAAAGAGGCGTAACAGGGGATTCTGTCTGGAAACATTATACCTGCTTTGCGGGCAACAGCTGAGCATACAGCAATAAAAATCAACATTTAAGTTGGTTTCCAAAAAAAAAGTGTAACGTATGTCTTTCTCAAGATTAAGGTTGTTGCATCTGTATAATGTCGACGACAGAGTTTGTGTGCTTTAAAGATTATGATTTTATTATGATTATGAGTTGCTCATTACTCAGAACAACACCAGGAGAGTGTTTGCTCCAAATTACAATTGTAAATTATTCAAAGAAGAAATTGTACACAAGGAATGGGTAAAAGATGCTTTGAGCGTGATGTGTAAGCCTGGACTATACTGTGTTATTGCTGTGACTATGTTACATTGATGCACAGATTAGATTAGGCTGCAAGCTCAGGATATTCAACGATCAAAAAATGGGTTTGAATCACTAAAAAAGTCATTCACCTTATTTGAAGAAAATATTTTTAAAAGGTGTGCTTGAGAAATGGCACTTCCCCTGCTTCGTAATTAAGACAAGAGTTCTCATTAATCTTTGAAATTACCCAGCGAGGTGGAATGGCCGAGTCAGAGAGAAAATGAGAGAGAATAACAAAGATACATGCTGGTGTTTCTGTTCATCCCTGAACTCGGAATGGCCTTTTCGGTCTGTGCTGGGAGCAAGGACAGGACAGTTTGAGATGAAAGATAATGCAAACATGGGTAAAAGATGAAAAAAAAGTCTTTGTGGCTCTGAAGCGGCTCTGAACGGTGGCAGCGGCAGAGGGAATAATTTGTAGTTATAACACATTCCCTCCCATCATTGTCACTGAAGTTTGGCTTGAAAATGTCAAGAGTGGCCTTGTCCAATTAAAGAGCAGTCCTCTACGCTCTCTGTTAATTCTCATTTCAGGCATTGGCTGTCTGAATAGGCTGACAAATTACATTTTGTCCTCTCTGATTCAGTCTCTTCCTCTTTTCTTCAGTGGCTCTGTCCGTCTGCCCGATGCCCGTCTCTCTCCTTGTCTCTCATTATTTCAACTGAAATGAGGGTTGTGCAGTGAATATCTGAATAAATTAAAAGGCTTATTTAAGCAGAAGGAGAAAAAAAAAAAGACTTCCTTAACCTTATTAGCTACATCATTAGGGGGTCCACAGAGTTTTGCTCTGTCTGACCTGATCCAAGTCCGCAACCGGTCTTTGAAGGTCAGCACGCAGGGAAGGAAACATTCCGCCATCATCATCGTCGGCTCGCGTGTTCAATAATTCACAGATTTTATGTCCAATTTCCTTTCCATCTGACTCCCTTCCGCTACGTTCTAACCTCGCACTAATGAATACTTCGTCTTTCATATTAACTCTTGCCTGGTTTTTGCACTGCAGCTTTTTGGAGTCATTGGAACCAGATAAAGCGTAGACTGGCAGTGACACGTGGAGGATGTGTCTCCAGAGCCTCCATCAGCACATTGGGAGTAGAAAGTGGATGGCATTTGAATTTTGGGCGCACGATCCCTTCAACACCTTGCAGCTTCCCCCATGAATATTTATCCGTGTGACTAGCCCGTGTGTGCACCATGCAACAGGGAGAGTTGTGTTGCATCAGCTAATATGAATAATGCTGGAAGTAAAAGCTGACCTCATGTCCAAAGATCTTACATCAAGGTCACCTGCAAGCTGACGAGGTTATGCTGCGTACAATTTGTTGTTTTTCTTTCTTTTTATCTTCCCACTGTGTCAGTTCCTCGGTCTGCCAACACTTATGTCTTCAAAATCCTCAAACATGCGTGATGACTGCAGATTCACCCAAGTGATTTTTAACTCAGAAATGAATGTGTTTTCAGCCAATAAAAGAGGACAGCATATAGATGGGAAGGAGGCGAGACAACAGTGTTTGTCTTCATCCAAAACCAACCATGACAGTCACCCCGGTAAGCAGTGTTTTGCCTTTTGAAACATTTGTTGATTTTTTTTTTTTTTTTTTGTTCAAACAAGAGACAAAAATATCTTCAAGCCAATTAGTTTTTTTCCCCCCATAACATTCAAATGGGGTTATTCAGTGATTTATTCCACAAAGTAATGCAACATTTTGCTTTTAGCTAAAATTGAGATGATTGCATGTGTTTGAGCTTCTGGAGAGTAAAAAAAAAAAAAAAGCACACTGACACTTCTTGATTCCTTCGGCAGGGCAGACACCAGTGTCTGATCTATTACACTTACTCCAAACTGGGGCATAATTGGCTGCACTGCCTCGTGTGTTTCCCTTTTCCAGATGATCGCTTCCATCTACATCTCTAAAGCTGCGGCGAGCAAAGGGCATTTGTATGCAGCGTGAGGTTGCGGTGTTGTAATCTACAATTTTCAAACATTTTCGCTTGGCGTGCATTGACCCCTTCTTCTCTCGGACTGGCTGAACGAATGGTGATGATAGAAGAGGAGAGAGGGAAAAAAAAAAAATTAATTATTTGTAGATCATTTGTGAAAGATATCAATCATATTGCATTCAGTGGAGGAGGAAATGGGCTTCTTTGCATTTCACAAAGGCGCAGGACATGCATGAGAGCATCCCACTATAGGGGTCAAGTACAATAAGATGAAATTCAATCGCACATCCGTCTGCCTCAGACTCTGATATTTCTTCTCCTTCCCCTTCACCAAAATTCGATTATTTCAAAAGCAGCTGCGATTTCCGAATCTGCGCAAATAAGATGTTTGCAGAAGCCAATCATGTAGGCCCAGTGCCATACGATGCAATTTTATTCATTATTGTTCTTTTATTTACCACATTTGAGTTGTGTTGATTTTTAATGGAAATCACAAAACCATTGTGAGCAGAATTAAGCAAAGGCAGCCGGCCGGCCAGCTGTGCATTTTCGATATGTTCAAATGTCGGTTTGGCAATTTCATCACACGCCATGATGTGTTTTTCATGCAAATCATTTTCGGTAAAGGAAACTTACTGAGCTGCAGATTGGGTATGAGTTTCTGTACACAGGATGCGGACGTCAAGAAGAAAACAGAAAACAGTGTTTTTTTTGTTTTTTGATGCTACGCGGGAAAACACGTCACGTTTCCCCAACAACAACATCAACAACGGTGACTGACAACCTCCTTATCGACGTCTCTCAGCACCGACTGTTGTTGAAATTGTGTATACAGAGCGTTCCCTATATGGTCTGCCATAAATATGTAAGTATCGCAGAACAGTTACACCACTTGCTGCCTTGTTCTTTCATTCAAGCTTTTTGCATTTTTCATGTTGCACATTTGGTGCACATCTGGTGCGAGAGGCTTTCAACCTGTTATTTCACATTAATGTCCCGTAGTCATCAGTCAAACACAGGCAGAGACCAAAATCCACCCCACGGTCCAAAATAATTTTGACTTTGCCTCAGTCTGCTCCAGTCGCAGGTGTGATACGCAGCTCCGGCATCTGCAGTTTGCTGAGCAGGTCAGAGCTACAGTGAAAGACGCAGCATACATTGTTCAGTGGTCAGGTGGTAGAGTGTCCGCCCTAAGACTGGTAGGTTGGGGGTTCGGTCCCCGGCCGGGTCGTACCAAAGACTGTAGAAATGCTACCCATTGCCTCCCTGCTTGGCACTCAGTATTCTGGGTTTGAATTAGGCGGTTAGATCATCAGGGGATGATGGGCCAAATGTGGAGGACAAATTTCACATCCTTCCGGATGTGACAATCACTGGGACTTTAACTTTAGCATATAGAAGCAGCGGGGGAAAGAATTACCATTGGGACGCTAAAGGCCAGGTGCGGCACAATGCGTTTTTGTGAATCGCCTTGAAAAAGAAGAGAGAATCTTTGTGACGTTGCCTTGAGGTGCAATGCTAAAAGTCGACGCGACAGTTTCGGAGGAGTGAGTCATGCACCGCCGCTAATGACTGAGTCAGCTTTGCCGTGCGCCTCGCAAATGCAAGTTGGAAGTATAAACACAGCTGTTGTTTGATCAGACCAAAATGCCCCCGCAATTCATGACCTAGTTTAAAAAATCAAAATCAAAAAGCTGCATCAGACTTCACTGCAGCATCAAACTTTACTAAATGAACAGAAACCAGACTTCTTATATTACCTTGGGTATTGGCTTGTGGTGGGTTGGGGGGGGGGAGACTACAGTGAATAAAGTTTCCGTCTCCTTCAGTCTGTTAAGAGACGGAAACAAGATACTGTTTTTGGAACTTTGACGAGCAGATAGCAGTTGCACACGCTCCAGCAAAAAAGTGTAGAGCCTTGTCACACAAGGCTCTAATTATCCAAGCTGCCAACATCAAGCTCCACCGACAAGGTCCTGAGTGTGAGGCGTAGAGACTTTTGCAAGTTGCAGGCGAGGACTTTTGCAACACGACGAGTTTGTGAAAGGATTCCCCCCCCCCCCCCCCCCCCATATCATTAAATTGTTTTCTATCTGCTTTGTCTGTTATATATCTTTATTATATTAAATAATTGAGGTTTTCAGAGAATCATCTGTATTCCGTATGTAGGTACGTTTGTAATTCAGCGCATGTTCTTAGGGATGTTCATCTCCCTTCATTCTCTCCCTGTAACGTCCACTGTCTAATGTGTGTGCGTAGGACAATGCGTTTTTAAATTGTCAAGTACACATAAATGTTTACGGTCTGTATCGCGTGTCATTTGCAAGGCTCTCTGCCCCATGACGAAGGGCTGTAAAACCCACTTGGCCATTTTTTTTTCTTCTTAAAAAATTGGTGATTCCGAGCTGCACTAAAGAGAGGTAGAAGAAAAAACACACGCTCTTGACTCGACATAACTTGACTACCAAGTCAGAAGCTCGGTGGGAGAGTTTTAGAAGCCACTCCAGCTGGAGGGTAATGGCTTCGGGATGGCACTTAGAGCGGCGGACCCTCCACCAGGATGCGCAAGGGGAGCAGAGGCGAGTGCTGAGAGTGCACGTCGCACTTGGTGGACCTATTTCTGTTGGTGTTGTCAAAAGCAGGCTTTTCTTTTTGGTTAGAGGGGTGATAAAAGAGGAAACAGGGGACAGCACAGTGAGCCATTTCAAACAGCGGTGGCCTTCAGGCAAAGAGACAAACAAAAAAAACCACAGTGAGTGAAGAGCTGCCAGTTCACCTTGACTGGCCGGATCAGTGACGCGCCTTTAAGTGCAAAGCCTTGCAAGCCCTCAGTGTATCTGCCCAGCAGAGAGCTGGCCGGGACACTTATACATCCATATGGTACGTCGACTACACGGGACCGTCACCCAAACATGACCTCCCAGAGAGACTGCCTTCCACTATGTGAGCAACTCCGCTGCGTGCGCGTGACGTGCCGCCGTGACGAGCGTCACCATTTTGAAGCGGCTCCCCGCCGCAACATGTCGGCACCCGCACGATGTAGCCGACTCCTGTTACAGCCTGTCAGGGCTTTTGGCAGCGCTCCACCCAGCGCTCCTCCATCTGCTTCCTGCCTTCTGATGGCGGCGCCCGCCCGCCCGCCCGCCCGCCTGCCAGGGGGGGGGGCGCTCTGATGCAAAGACCCACCAAGGCCGGGCCTCTTAATGCGGCAGACAGGCAGCCTCCCCCGTTTGCCGCGGTGACAAAAAGACTTTGTTGGATTTGTGCTTAATGAGGTGCTGCCGAGTATTTACTCAATAATAAGCGGCCATATGGCTGTCATCGTGGAACATGCCTCCCCCCCCCCCGCTCCGACAGAGAGTTCAGCGGGCGTCTAAATCGAGGAAGGGTAATTAGCATGCGATGAGTGCCAGAGTGGGTCGGAGGTCTGCTGATCAGATATTGTGTGTCAGCACCACTTTAACTGTATTGATTGGTTTGTGTCAAAAATCTGATTTATTTATTGTCCTATCAAGCGCTTATATTTTCATTTTCACGGGTACATATGTTGCAGTTTCTACACTTTTATTTTGCGAGAGTTTGAATACACAAGGATGACAAAAAAAACAACACATTTACCATTTATTGAAACATCTATTTTAAACCCAGCCTTGCTTCTCATTTATGGCCTCTGAAACATTTCAGATTTGGGCTGCTTTTAACCGCTGGATCTCAGTGGCGTCGCTCCTCTTCTGCAGCGGTTCTGATTAATTGAACTCCACTGGAGTGCAACCAGCAGCGAGTATTTCATGACAATGGCGGTTTGAAAGTCAGTTCGATATGAACTTTCACTTTCGCTTTCTTTGAAAAGTCTTTGGGAAATTTTAAATTACATTTTGACGTTGCAGAGCCTCAGCCAGTCAAGCCGATGAGTCACGACGCAAGTGGCGTAAAACGCGGAGAACGAGCCAGGTGTCTGCTCCTCAGAGGTGGCGTACACGCTGCCATTACACCTCGCTCACTCACTCTGCACTGTGTGTGTGTGTGTGTGTGTGTGTGTGTGTGTGTGTGTGTGTGTGTGTGTGTGTGTGTGTGTGTGTCGCCGGTCATAAAACATCTCCCTATTAGCATCCCAGACACTTAGCTGAGGGGAGGCTTCTCTCTCTGTATGCAGCATCATTCACACCATCATTTCCATTACAATCGTTTGGGTGAAAATATGCGGCAGACACAAACACGACATTCATTTTAATGCTGTGCCACAGCTCCGTTCAATTACATTTCATAAAATATTCAAAGGGAATCTTGCCGTGGCTTTAGGTAAAGGTAAAATAGCTTTGCTGGAACTTTATGGGCACATTGATGCAGGATGCATTTAAAAATGTATATATCATCCAGACACCATCGCACTTCTATCCTAGAGAGGACCAAAAAGACAGATTCCAACAGATTTCAACTGTTGCAAAGTTCATATAATATAGTTTGTAGTCATTTAGCTGATACAATCACTTGTATCAACTTACTTTACTGATATACACAATTCAACAGTAAACTAAAGTAAATTCTGAAGAAAACACAGATTTTTTCAATAACGCCTCTACTTATCCAGGGTGGGGGGGGGGTCGGGTGTAATTTTGATGTGAACAGCTAAGCAGCCACAAATGAAGCTGTTCTAACATCAAGTTATCACTTATTGAAGGTGTGAGACTTGACTTCTTCTGCGATCTTGCGATCTCGGTCTTGAAAGACAGCAACGATGGGATCGCGTTGACACCTAAATGCCACGACGCTGCCACACTCCCTCATTAAGCAAAGACACGAGGCTCGCTGGAAATGGGAGTGGCACGCCGAAGGAAAGCAGCGCCGCACGGCTGCAGCCTCCCTCTGCAGGGATGCCCTTGTTGCTCATAAATCCCGGGAACGACTGAGTTCTCGTTTTTGGAATTCCCAGCGTGCGATCGTGTGCTGGCTGCAGCGCAGTCGCCCCTCACCGCCGATGGAGTTGTTCAATGGCGCGTGTTTTCCCCCACCTCAACGGGACGTTTCATCACGGCTCAAGGACTCGTTTGGTGGCACTTCAAACAGAATACCGTGAGTGAAATTAAAGCCGTATTTATCACTAGTTTGACAGTGATTAAGGCCTGGGAGTCACAAGCAGGAGTCGCCCGAGTGATGCCGACTACATTAATTTATGTGACGGTGGAACGGGTATTTATCAGAGAGGGTCGTTGATTCAATTGTTTTGACATTCGTTTGAGTGTTTATTCTCTTGGCCTCTCAGCCATCACAACAAATGGAGTTAAATGGAGCTGGTAGAAATGAAAGTCATTTGTGGAACAGGAAACATCCTGCAGTCCGTTTTCCAATGGGCAGGTTGAATTTGGAGCCGTTATGATCAGTATCCTGCACTGAACTGCCTCAGTCTGGCCATTTCACAGCGCCATCTCAACGTGCAGTGCCTTCACAATGTTGACAAACTCTAGTTGTGGTGTTGCGTTCACTGTCCCCTTTGGGGATTTAGAGCATTTTCAGTTTAGCTCTCCTCTGAGTGAACGGCCAATGGAGACGTCTCCCTCTGCCGACACTCTCCCCCAGCCCACATTTGACTGCCCAGCTGGACATTTGCAGGGCCAAACACAGCTTGACGTTGCGCGTCCTGGGATGTGAATATCATGAATATCATCACGCAACTTGTTAAACTGGCCACGGAAAAACAACGCTGCGCAAATTTGCCCCCCCGCGGTAGAAAATGACAGACCCACTAGAGACTACTTGGAAGTAATTAAGATGAAATCGATTGCTGTTGTGTCCTATCAAATTTTAATCCAAACCTTCATTCGACCAGGTATGAAAAAAATGAACAAACACTGGAATTGAAACCTCTTTTACACGAGGGACTAAAATGAGGGTAGCATAAAATATTTTTACACGAAAAAAAAAAAAAAACAGATTTATATACTCACTTGCTGTCCCTCACTTCTTTCCATTGGGTCGTGGAGGGCAGCAGCCTGAGCAGAGAAGCCCAGACTTCCCTTCCCCTGCCCACCTTGTCTCTTCAGAGCGTCCCACGTCCTCCCCAGGGTCTCCACCCGGTGGAACATTAGGCATCCATCATCAAATGGCTCTTCTCAACGCGGAAGAGTAGCGGTTCCAATCCGAGCAACGACCAAGCTTCTCGAAGGAAGGAGAGCCCAGCCAGGGAGTCATTTCAGCCGCTTGTATCTGCCGTCGAGGTACATGTGTAAAAACGTCCTGTGAGCGCAGACCATAATTTTTAATGAACCTGTGTTCATTTGTAATGAGCTTGTGTTCATTAAAGATATGGGCCCGGGTAGCGAGGAACCAGGAGACATTTGAACATAACAGCCAACCAGCAAGAGAGCCTGCAGGTAGAAGAGGATAGACGGTTTACTGTAGTACACAGAGCACAGTGACGATGTACAGTGTGTATCCAGATAGTAGCATGTTTGTAGTCTCGCGTGTAGCATGTTGGTGCATCCGCTGTCAAGAAAACTCATTTTTGTACAGTTTGTGACACAGGTGCCACAGAAAAGCAGCTGCATCCTAGGGGGGAGATAGGGAGAGGGGGCAGGGGAGGGGGGGAGAAAATAAAATCACAACATGACATCGCACACACAGAGCTCTCCTGGGACAACCAGTGCTGATGCCGAAAATCTGAAAATAATATTCCAAGTGTCCCTGACAAACTGTCAGCGGTACAGATTTCAAGCATAAATCATCCCATTCTGTATATAGTGCTATAAGGGTGACTGGCTCCGCCTAATCAGATGGAGTGTAATGTCAGCTAAACCTCCCCGATTCCCAAGTGTTCACCTGAGACAACCCTTCTTTGTCAACGTTAGCGAGTGCATGACTCCTGCTATAAACAGGCTTCCTGCGCGTCCTTGTTCCTTTCTTTTTTCTTTTTTTTTTTTTGCTGTGAATACAACAGAAAAAAGGTCATCAGGGTTAGCCAACCACTGTGATGCTGCGTTTTCATTTCTGTTACACTAAGGTCAGACGGGCTTTGGCTATAGGAGCGGATAAAAAAAAAGGAAGTGCTACCAGTACAAGTTGCTCTTCTCCATGAAGGCAGCTGACTGCGGAGGGAATTTATGCAGCGGCAGGGTTCTCTCTGAGTTTTTTCCAGGACTGGAAGCTTCAGACTTTTCCCTTCTGGTTCGGATTCTGGGAACTACACCGCCGTGCTCAGCCACGTGTTGACTCTATAACCTACTATATGGGTATGATTTTAAAGTTGAATTGTTTAAATCTTTTACTCTCTTTCAATCGGCCACTTTTGCATATTATGAATACAGTTGTCTCCAGAAGCTCCCCATCGATGTAGTCGATTTCTCTCACCCATGGTGAGACTTGTTTTTGTTGATTACCTGATGTGCTTCACCCGCGTGCTTTCCCCCAGTGCCTCTATTGTATGTAAGCATTCATCTTCCTTCCTGTTGGTGACAGGTTGTCTCGCTGTCCACAAAACACAGCAGCAACCTTCCCAATGTTGCACCATCTTTTGTGTGTGACTCAGCGTCCATCTGTTCTTATTTGTATTTTCTTTCCTGCTACCTACCAAGTGCTCAGTCAACTTCGCTCCATTTTTACAGCAGCCTCTCAGTCTGACAATCTCCAATCTGCAATCCAGCTGGACCACAGCTGAAATAGCCCAAACTGATTTTCTTTTTTCTTTTTTTTTTTTTGGGGGGGGGGGGGGAGTGGTATGTCTAAATAATCCTGGAGCGGTCAAACTCTTTTTTGACCGGGAACATGCTGTGCTAGCTGTGAGATTGGTTAGTCAGGACATAAACAGGGAGCGGTGTAGACACTGCAACAGCAGCAGTTTTAACAGACCTGAACAATTTTCCTCATAAGAAGAATATGGAGGAGCACGGAATGTTTTCTTGTACCTCCAACAGTGCAGTTGGAAAAACTTTTTTGTAATAGGCCGTTTCTCTAGTCACTGTACAATGTCCACAGTTTTATGGAGGAGACGAAAGGTGACGTCAGTGCTGTTTGGTTCAGTCAGTGTCCATTGCTGAAAAACCTCCTCCATGAAGGAGGTTGGGTATGTTCAAAAGACGGAATTGATACTGAGGGGGAAAAAATGCCACAAAGCAGAGACATAGACATTTGTAGACGTTAGCATACACAGCAGCACAGCTGTAGTTTCTCTATTGATATTACCAAAGCCTTAATCTGACTTTCTATTCAGGTATTGGATTCCAAGTCAGTGGACAGAGAAATCATTTCAAAAAAATGTCAACTGTTTCACAGTCTGCAGGAGCTGTTTTGGCTATTGCACTTTTTTTTTGTGTGTGTGTAACTCGCACTTTTGCCAACTCTGCAGGTTTTTCAGTTTGTCGCAGGGCCATCTTTATGCTTTAATCGTGGTCTACTGGCAAGGTTTAAATGCCGGGTGATATCGTGTGTGCGCAGACTTTGAGAGGGGCATCGCAACACGCTAAACCAGCCAAATGTGTTTGTTTAGCACGGCAGATCAACATATCAGTGCCTGACCTGCACAAAAGGGACTCTACCCTTTTGTCTGAACAACTTGAGATAATCACGCGTAACAATACCACAATGCAAAGCTATATTGTATGCAGATGTGTGCTGGTATACTGACTGTTGGAGGTAGGGAGCAATTGTTTAATATATTTTTGTAAAGGTCTTTTCCTTTTCTGGAATTTTAAAGACATTGAAACATTTAACCTGGTTTTTCCATATTGCAATAAGGCCCAAGACTGTATACCGCACAAAGAATTGTGGCCAAACAACATGACTTTGACCAGACAGACGAAAACCGAAAACAAGGGAGAAAACCACACAAAACAAGTTACCGTCCATGTATAATGCAGAATAAACATAAAGGAAATATTTTTATCTGCCTGACAGGGAGAATTCTGCGCTCTTCACCTGAGGGATCCCTGTGAATGCCCGGTTGTGTTCCTTCAGGGCGCTGACAGATATTGCAATGGACAAGACATTGAAAAGCTCCTCAGTTCTGTGGGACAGTAAATATTCAATGAACACTTTCCTTCAGCCGAGACACCAGAGTGTTACTATTGACGTAATATAATATTCACACAAAATCCAAGCGTTGCCAGGTGGTTTCATGGCCACACAGTTGCGCTGCATGAATGCAAACCTCAGTTTTGTTTGTTTTACCTTTTGCTATTACCTTCTGATAAACCTAGTGCTGGAAAATCTGAGAATTAGAGATTGTTTTTGTTTTGCTTTGTTTTTTGTAATGAAACATTAAGGTACACGGGGATGATATTGTTGGCAGTGTTAGTGAAAAGACTTTGCAGGGATATTTGTACAAGACGTGTAATTATTCAGACTTAGAAGAGTAGAATTCTATCCTTACATTAGGCTTTTTTTTCATTGCATGGACTTCAATGAAAACGTTTGAGCCACGGAAAATTCATCTAGGTAATGAGAAAGCCTTGTTTACTGGAATAAAAACATCTGCAAATTCATCAAACCTTTGTTAAATCGGAATGGATCAGCAGCAGTTTGTGAGACTCTCTGACAGCCTTTCTGGCATAAACTACCACATTCACCATGTTCAGAATTGCCTAATTGGCTTTGTTCCTCATTCTGACGCTTGTTTTGAACTTCAGTAAGTCGTCTTCACCACATCTCCATGCCTAAATGCATTGAGTTGGTGCCATGCGATTGGCTGATCTGCTATTTGTCTTATAAAGTAATGCAACATTTTACCCAGTGAAGTGCTCGGTGAGCGTTTAAGTCCTTTAAGTCATATGAGTCAGTGGTAGGAAGGCTGAAGAAGGCTTTTGTGTGGCGTAGGGACTTACTTCACCTGCCAGTCTACATCCAGGTCTCTTTGTGGGACCTGGATTGGCCATGTGTCCGGCTTTGCGAGAAGTTCCTATTGAATCGAGCAGCAGCTGTTAGTCATGAACACCTGCCAAAGTCGGTAAGAGACGCGTAGCTTCAGCAGCTATCGTCTCATGAAATTTACTGAGGTGTGTTGTCACTCAACGTTAGTCTTGATTACTATCGTCGCTGGTCGGTGGATTTCACCTAACGGATTGAACAATTCAGAGTGAATACGCAGTGTTGGGTAAGTCCAGATCCGCAATCAATCAGCCATTATTGGATAGATCAGAGTGATTCTTTTATAACACTAATGTATAGCTTGTATGTGCGATTATGATTTACTTACACGGTTTTAAATACTAAACACATTAAAATAACGACCTACGACTGCCTTGGTTGTACATTGAGTGGTAACGTTATTTCACCTGGCAGTGATGACAGTGTGACGATGCAGTAATTCCATGGCAAGCCTTTGTACCCAGTGATTGCTGATTCCATAATGCTCAATGCATATAATATGTTTATGAGCCAGATGGTGAATGGGGACACATCTGCAACGACCACATGTAGCGTTTCCCCAGTAGTAATGATGAGTTACAATCACTCCGTGCACTCGTCTCTGAGCGTCTGCTCCACATACATATCAGGTGCAGCGAAGGCCCATAAACAAGTTTTCACTGCCAGTCAGCACAGAGGTGCATTAGGGACACCTAGGATGGACCCAGTCTGTTAATGAGTAGGGTGTCATTCTGGGTTTAATGGGCTGTCCTTGTCTGCTCAAGCCTTTGTTTGTGATTTATGCTGATGAAGCATTTTTACATAAAATCCTGATTAGTGCAGCTGCAAGGCAGCTAATGGTTTTAACAATGTTTTTTTTTTCTTCTTCTTCTTCTTCCTCCTCTTCTTCTTCTTGGGTTAATTTATTCACGCTGATACACATTTCTTGATGGGTTTTGATCTTCTCTGCGTATTTGCGGATGAAGCATTTTTAAAATAAAGTTTCCTTTTTCTGAAAATATGTTTCAGAGCCAGTGGGACATCTGTCTTTTTCCTTTCCACACATCAGCCATCCATTCATGCATGTTCCTATGTTCCACTTCTCACCTGCCCCTGATCCGCCACCTCTTTTTTTCTCCCACCTCTCAGTTGTCTATCTGTGAGAACCAACACCTCCTGCACACATTCAGGGTTGTGCGTTTGTTGCTCCCTCTCCAAAGTAAAACACACATCACTACTCACCTGTCTTATAAAGCTACTTGTGTGTGTTTTTCCTGTTCTACACACACACACACACACACACACACACACACACACACATTGCAGATGGCATCAAATGCTCATGTAGATGATTTTCATGTGCTTGTTGTCCCATTCTCACGGTTGTTCATTGAAGCTTATCAAATGTGTTCTTGAGCATGAACTTACCCAATTATTGTGAACCTGGAGTGACACACAGCTTGTGTTTGTGCAAGTGTGCAAAATGTGAAGCGTTGCGTGTCAACTGAGAATCACAAAAAGAGAAACAAAGCAGAAATGCCGATGTACAATGACAATATCTTTCAGCTCTTCATAAAATCTACTATCCCCAAAGTGTTCTGTTCATTTGTCACATTCATCAGCGCCATTAAGAAAAACAATTAAACACACTTTATTCTGTCACAAATTAAAGCAAAACAGTAGTAAGTGATACAACTGTTTCTATTTTACCACATTAAGCAGCTAGTAAAAGGTTCTCGGGGCATTCTGCTGGTGTAGAGGGCCGCACTCAGACACATCTCTGACCCTGTGCTGAGCCTCAGTGTGATTTCTTGTAACAAAATCCTTTTTCAAAGCAAGTTTGGAGGAAGACACAAGCAGAATTTTTCCACACAAGGAAAACCTTCAGCGCAATCAGCTGTTTTCCATTTGCTGTCAACACACCATTCAACTGGCCTCTGTCGCAGCATCAGGTTACCGCTCACTGTTACTTTGTCTCCTTCGTCTCCTTGTGTCACTCTTCAATGTCGAGCCGCTGCTGCTGATGCTACTGCAGCAGCTTCCTGCTTCCCTTGCAAAGGCTGCTGATTCCGACTGGAACTTTTTTAAAGTGGATGAGCGATACTTGAGGGTCGGAATCTCAGGGGTCCACCTGCAATGCAAAAGTTCAAAGACAAGAAAAAGAAAATAAGCCGTGTTTGTGTGATGATGAAGGCGTACGGATTAACGGACCTTAAGCGCAGCGTGCGTCTCGGTGTCATGAGGTCACGCTTACAAAGATCCAACAGACACACAGGGCGGCTAGGGGATGGATGGTATGTGGGGGTTAATATTGACAACTATAAGGTTAATGTGCACAGGAGCAGGACTCTGACTGAATTTACTTGGCTCAACGCATCCGCTTATTATTTTCACTTTATGTAAAACAGAATAAAAGGACGGACGACAAGGCCGGACCTGCTGACTGACGACTCTCTGCCAAAAAGGTGCATAACTACTCAAGCAGCAGTTGTTTTAATCTCCATAATACCACATTGTACCACACGTGTCATGTGCTCTCATTTGCCGAAAGAAGTTCAGATGAGGACGACACAGGATCCTCCTACTGGAAGCCTCATTGGGTGCTCTCTGAAATAACAGATTCGGGGAAACTGGGAGTAAAATACACGGCCACGGCGGACACTTCTTTTTCCTTTGCTTGCCCTCGGTGTTGCTCGGCTGTTATTCATTGGGCTTCAGGACACTCCGGGGATGGAACAAGGCAGGGGGCCATTGTAGTTGCTTCAAGATGGAAGGGGGAGGAAAAAAAACAAATCTCCAATCTCTCTTTCAGGACTTTCCTTCCTCCTCCAAAGTGCAAGATTGAAAGGACACATCTCACTCCGCCCGCCGCAGAATACAAGCTGCAGACTTGATTTAAAGTTCTATTTTCTTCCTGCCTGAAAATAACATCTGGTTTATATCCAATAATAGAAGCAAACAAAGTCGGAGCAATTAAAAGATCAGACGGCAAACCAAGACACAACCCATTACACAGAGTCTTTGTGTTGAAATAGTGAAATAGTGACGGGTTGAGCCACTCGCCTGCAAAACGCTAACTTTAGTCACAAACCAATTGGCTTCCACACGTGGCAAGTATGTTGGAGAATTTAATGCACAAATAAAAAGAAAGGTAAGTGTTCATTAGAAAACATTAGCACATTTGAAATGAAAGATTATACTCATACGCCAACATTAGTTCACGATTGAAAACACAAACAGCTGCTCCCTTGTCACTGATGCATTAGTATAACCTCCCATTGGGACAAATCAAAAGCCAAAACAGTTCACTTCCTCAGCGGCGTCCGATTTTAAGGCCACTGATACAATCTTCAAAAAGCCTTCTACCCAAAATGATTAAACGCTGTGAATGCCCATGTGGATACAATAAAAGTATGTGATATAAATTCTATTAAAATGAAACCTCCTAAAGTATGTATTGCCCAGGTTTTGGTTGCTTGGAAACTGCCTGGGAAGGGAGTGGCCGCTTGCTGTGGCGTCTGACTGGCGGTATAAACAGTCTGTCTGCTTGTTGTACAAAACAATAGACATTTATTGAAGCGGGGTGTGCAAAGTGAGAGCCCTTTTTGTCAAGCTTATGGAGTTTTACGTTCACAACAGTCAAAGTATCCATTATAGTTCCCAATTGATCAAGAAAAAACAATTTCTCCCTGCTGCCGGTGAAACGATGGTGGGCGTCGAGAATAGGTCCCGGTTGGCACCGTGTCTGAGGGAATGATTCACGAGGGCAGACACTTAACCAGGGATTCCAAATAAGCACAATTTGACAGGTGAACTTTGCTTTAAAACGTTTCCAAAATGTAAAAGTAAATACGTGCACTAAAAAAAAAGCAGAAAGAAACACACGTTGTCGGGCTCAGGCATCATATCAAAGTATCATGACTGCTGGTGTTGGGGTGTGAAGGAGCATTGAGTTGGACACACGTACCCACAGGTGTTTTTTTTGCGGCAAGTGTGAGACTCAGAAAGGGTGCGAATGAGAGAGCGGACCAGCAGGTGAGACTAGGACGAGGAGCTCAGGAGACGAGGAGAGACGTGCAGAGAGGAAGGAGGGGCGGGCAGATGGATGGACAGATTGAGGGAGTTTATGGCTTCCGCTTTAAAAAATTAACTACCGCCTCACTCTCATATTCCCTTTTCTCTTTTCTTCTTTTACTCCAGCTACCATTCACACCGCTGCCCTATGCGCTCGGAAAGAATCCAGCCCCCTTAAAACTCTGACATATAATAGGCTGTGCCTGGGCCGTCTTTTCAGTCTAAAGTGGCCAAGGCAGAACGACGATCTGATGTCGAGAATTCTGGAGAAATGTCATGGAATGTTTGTCCAATTAACACAGTCAAAGGAAAACAAAATGTAAAAAAAAAAAAAAATACTTTACACACAAACAAAACAATGGTCAAGAGGCATGATGGCATGATGGCATTAGAATTAGCCAGCTATTGCTAATGTTCACTGGCCTCCAACGTGCTCCTGGCTGGAGCTGCATGTTTTAATAAGGCACTGACTTCTCTCATCGTTACTCCGGGTAATTTTGGAAACACTTCCCACGACAAAATGAGTGCACTGCCCAGTGGGTTTGTTGCAATGAACTGTACTGCATCTAAATACATTAAGAGAAGTCTGTTATTGGGGACATATGTGTGTAACCTGTCTGGTAGCTATGGTAAACAGCAAGTCGATAATTTATTATCAAAAAAGAGTCTCAGAATCAACACGAATGCGAAACAGATTTTAACACTATAGTTTTTCGGCGCAGATCCTTGTGGGCTCATCCCTTGCACACCCATCACCTCCTGCGCTCTTCAAACATGGTGGTCACCAGGAAGGATGATGGGAAACCAAGTTTGGGAAAGTTTTTGACCAGATGTGAGGAAGCACTTTGGTTGACGGTCCCGGGTGCAGCTGCTGTGACTGTGTTGCTCGGGGTGACTCTCGACTCGACTCAATCAAGGCGCACAATCTAATCTTGTAAGACTTTCTTCTTCCAGTAGTCCTTATTCCACTGGAGTAATCACAGAGGTTGTTGATTGTCCTTTCTGACGCGGCCCAATTTAATTAGCAGAGGAAATGATTATGCTGAGCAAAGTTATTTGAACGCACCGGGCTTCGGCATCTCGGCCGCCCCCTTAACAGCTTGTGTTGGTCACAATGATCTGTCTGCCTGTTCATTTGAATACCGTTGCCATGCCAACTATAGCATTAATATTGGTGCAATTTTGGTGACTTCTGACGTTTTTCTGCATAAATGTTTTCTAATGTCACCAGATATTTTAGCATGATTGTTTAGTCCCCCTAGCTCCCATTTATTTCTATGACTGTTCTTGCAAAACGCTGGCGCAATCCCCTTTGTCGTGTTTTCTACATCACAAATAGTTAATCTTTCAGACGGAACAAACTGTCTTCTTTTGTAACATTATCAAAAACTAACATGCGCATAAAAACAAAATAATAATAAATAAATAAATGAGTTTTCTAGAGTTTTGGTTGATTTTGCATCATCACACCTTTGTTCGCATATTGAAGGAACGTAGGACTCAAAAGTGGATAGAAATAAATGCTGGCATCACACAGCACCCTGCCTCTGCTTGTCTCGCACCTTCTTCTCCAAGATAAGCTTTCAATGCAAATACATCACACTGCAACCCAGAAGGTATTTTTTTACAAGTACAGTGAATAATCTGTTCTTGAACAACAATGTCAAAGAGTCACATTCATTTTTGAATCTTTAATGACGATGGAATCAAATGCATTGTGGTCAAACACCATCAACGCTGCTAATGGCTATTACCGGTTTCTGCGTGTAAAATACCTGCGTTTTCTTGGTACAGTATGTAGCTCCTCCACCACTCCTTCTCCTGGCAGTCAGCTGGTCTCTACCACTTGGATTATCATTATGCTGCCTTCTTTTATGAATATCATTTAATTCCATCTTCAGCTTGTCCGACTGGCACAACACCTGCCGCACAGCCTCTCTAGTCAGATGTCACCTGTTTTCTTCAGTCCTCACTTCCTTTGATATTCCTCAAAATTCACTATCCAACGGCGCCATTCGAAGTCAATGTCAAGAGCAGTCTGTGGCCCTCATCAGCTGCTAAACCTCAACGCTAAGTGCTGTTTGAAGCATGCAACCTGTTCGGTCTCGTAATCATTTGCATGGACTTTGGTCTCATACATATTTGGCACCGTGCTTGTGTTTTTCTTCCAACAGAAAGGTGGAAGAGAGTATCAACTTGAAATTCTGTGTGGTCAATATAACCTTTTGCTTCATTATATATATATATATATGTATTTCTGGTCTCATCTTGAGGAGGAAACTTTGTAACGTTGCTAGAAGTACTTGCATCTCAGAGCATTGCACAACTCCTCATGCCTGCTTGTTTTTCCTGTGATACACTTATAGATAAACAGGGGTTGGTAGAGTAAATGTGCAGGGTATTTGATTATAGCTCTTGGGTACATACTTATTTTGGATATATTTATAAAATGAAAGAAAACCCATTCATCTCAATAGTGTGGAGAATAATGGCAGTCTCTCCTCCCCCCTGTGTGACAGATCATATTCTGGATGCAATGGCAAACATTTGACTGTTTTTTAAAACCTTGTTTATCTCAAATAGAGTGACAAACAAATGTGTGTGTGTTGACGCATGTGGGGTGTCACTCGAGAAACTTTCACTTGGCTTGGATCGACTGTCTTATTAATCGAGACCTCCAGGCGCACCGAGTTTCGCCCTGGTGCAAAGGACTGTGTGGTTTATGATCTTTTAATATGCAGCGTTCCAAGGAAGGACATCAAGGTCAGATCAATGAAACTCCTGCAAATGTCATTTGTCACTTTTGGGCAAAATTCCAAAGCTGAAAGAAAGAAAAATGTCTCCCTTAATGCTTTACTGTCATTACAACTCTCCAACATAAATAATTCTTTACAATGTGAAGCATGGAGATTGCTAATAAAGGCAAAGTCACAGTCAGAAGTTACACTGCGGCATTTAATGCAGGTTGATGTTTGGATAAAGGTTAGATTTGAGTAAATCCAGCTTTGAACCTCAGCGGGAAACCTCAGATTTAATTTAATCATCTTGCCAACATGCCAGCCTCCTTTCTGTGATTTTCAAAACTAGTTCGCTTCCTTAACAAATTAAAAGGTGTGAGATCTGAGCGAGGTTAAGATGAAAGCAAGAAGTGGGCAGCTGCTTCAAATTGTGAGATTAGGACGTTGTAAACAGCTAGCTACAGACGCTAGCATTCAGCTAACCGAGGGAGACGCACACAGCCTGGTTCATGAAAGGTGTGCACGCAAAAAACACATATGCAGCAAAACCAACACTGGCTCAAAAGGTCCAAATGTCCTGATTGAACACAAGCATCAAAGACGATGACTCTCACCACTTTGGCAACTTTTTTTGTTGGCATGTGCAGTGTCAGTAGATGACCAGCCACGTGCAAACTAATAGTGCCATCAATCTGTTTGCTTGTACATTCAATTTTCAGCACACTACCTGGGATCTTAACAAACCAGGTCACACGTTTTGAAGGTCACATGCATGATCCCGAGTCTCATCTAAGTCCGGCGTCAACAGATGCTTCAATCATGTTTCCCAGCAATAATCAAGTTGGCTTTGTCTCCAGACTAAAGTAAATGTCAGACAGATTCCCGCATCCAGTTACATTATATTTGTACACAGGGTAAGGTAAGGTGGACTTTATCCATCCCCGAGGCTCAATTAAATTGTCACCACAGCGTAACGTAAAAGAGAATACAGGGCAGACAGATAATTAATACATAGCAAATAAAGCAGAACGTGAACTTGACTAAAATTGACAAAATCAGCAGCTAAGTAGCCGATGGATCAGCTAATTGGCAAATCTGCCACTTTGGTCGACACATTTTGCCCTTTTTCTCCTGCAAGATGGTTTGCAGTCCGTCTTGACTTTTTATCCCTCGTCAGTCATCGTTGATGCCTGATTCGTCCCTGCGTCCCCACGTCGTCTTCACCATAGAAACAAGACAACCCAGTGAAAAAGAATTAATTTATTTGTTCGCCTTGGATTTAGAGTTGTTTCAAACGATGATCTCTGAAAACTGTAAATACCACTGCGGTATCTAGAGAAGTCTGTAGAGCACTGGAAACACAGAAACCGTTGCATTTAAAACCTTTCAAAAATACTAAAATCTCGATCTTCAACTCCGACGGCTCGTCTGGATTGTTTCTGCATTACTTTGTCATCTCCACTCCAGATTGGCCACATCTGGGATGAAGCGTGGGAAAGTGCAAGAAAGCAATTGGCAAAAAAACAACCAATTTCACAACTGGAACACAGCGCTGCCAGTTCTTTTTTTTTCTTTTTTTCTCGCCCTTTCACTGGGGAGAGAGGTAGAGACACTGAACAAGAAAAGGGACGGGGAGAGCGCGGGCGAGATGTGAACATCTGGGGTCTGTTGGAGACTGACGGGGTTCCCAGCTGTTCTCCTGACCTTCGCCGTGCCAGGGACAGAACCATGGGAATGACTCTGCTGCTCTCACATTCCCTGGGATAACATTTTTAGCTGCACCTGCCAAATATCCTGATTTCCTTTTCTTTCTTTCTTTTTCCATCTATGAGTCCACGACAGAGCTGCGTTCATCAGACAACTTTTAAAAGGGGCAATGCGCGATTTTCTTCATTGTCGGGTTTTAGGTTATGGAAATGTTGGTATGTGAAGCTCGAGCGGTCTTATTTCATGTGAGGCCGAGCGTCACATTGCACTCCCTGTCTAGCTGTTGATTTCAAGCCCTTTTCTATCCCTTTGTTTACAAAGCTGGACCACGTGCATTGAATCGAATCGGAACAGCTGCCCCACCACGTTATAAATAGACGTCCTTAAGGTGGGCACGGCGCGCCGCAACTGTAGAACACACATGCAAATAGCATGAAAAGTGCTCCAAATGAACGATGGCTGAAATAAAACTGGATGCAACCTTAAATCCAGACAGTCTCCTTTTATTACCACAACTGTACCAATATTGTGTTTCCAAGAGTGTCAATCGTCTCTATTGGATATTTTTACATTCTACAGACCGAAAGCAAAGCTGATGAGCCAGGGGATAACCGCGGAGTGTGACACTCCTGCATTAACATGTCAGGTGTGTATCAGTAACAACACGCTACACACGAGGCCGCGCTGTCAAATATCGGCACTTGAGCGTGATATGGATTGTCCGCCATCCTTCATAATCGATGCCAATGAAGCGGACGCATGCAAAGGTCACCGACCACTGTCTCATTTTGTTAAAACACCATCTGAGTGAACGCGTACATTACTGCGGCGGAATCTGTAACCCCACACAATGCTGCGGATCTGATAGAAGCATTGGCCGCACTGTTGGACAGTACATACCACAGCCAATCAGCTGCCTCCATTGGATCCCATGCTTGTCCAAACCACCTCAGTCTGGCCTCCATGCTGCTGGCTGACCTTCTGCTGGGCTCCCACTCCTGAGCCGGTCCATCCTGCTCACTCCCAAAGAGAAACTCCACCCACTGCCTCCAGTTCTTCCTCCTGTCTTTTTCCTCAGTGCAGTTCTCTCTACACCCAACAACCTCGCTGCTCTCACCAGCCTTTTTCACACCTGTCCTTTGCTTCTTGCTTCTTTTCACAGGTCACTCCTTTCTGCTAGCACACCACTATTTGTGAAGAACAGTATGACTCAGTTCTGCTTCAGCACTAGTGACGACACCTGAACGCATCATGTACACTGGCTGTTTCTGCTGGTGCCATTCACGTATGGACACATGCGATGAAAGCAACGGCTTTTGATGGACAATTACTGCACTGGACACCGCAACCAACAGTCTGACGCAAACCCAGAGCTCCAGCTCAAAACCGGGTTTGTCTCCGTTCCGTTTTGGACATACAAAAACAGGATGAACGTCAGATACCAGCTCAGATACTCTGCTTTGGAAGGACACATGTGGGCCCAAGGCACACTGTAGTAAATACTAACGTGGGCAGACAGAAGCAACGGTATAAATGACGGCAGAAATGACATTAATTAAGTCACACAAAGGATAAAAAGGACAAGCCGGGGTGAAGGTGGGATGAAAGCAGCTTACAGAGGAGTAGAAGCAGCGCTGTGCATGAGAACTGTCACTTATGCACAGAGAGGAGGAAAGTGGCTCAGCAATCAGTTAATGTGGGCTGGAGTTGAGAGCTGCTGATTTACAGTGGTGGGGTTTTGTGAACGCAGCTTGATTTTTATGGCCTGCCGGAGCTAATGGCAATCCTCTCAATTAACTTTGACATGTTTGATTTGAGATATTTTACTAGTTTTATGAACTGAATTAAGTCCCTTGCAAAGAAATAATAGCATAATGCCTTATGAAAACATGATATATATCAAGAGCACAACGTGAACTCATCTTAAAGGGCTAAAAGGGGAAATATATCTTGATATAGCATGGAGTTTTATTATTATTTCCGTTGCATTTTAGTTTGTTTTGGTTTGTTTGTTTTGTTTTTACAAAACAACATTTTGTAACTTTCTTTCTGACCCGTTTTGTGTTGTTAAACTTAATAACACATGGGGTTTACAGTAAGGACCTTTATCGGGGGTTGAATATTCAAATGAAATTCAACATTCAAAACAGGAATCAACTTGACGGTAGAATTATCATCATGATGTCAATCAATGTCAGATGTCCCTGCTCCTAATTACAACAGGCTGCTTTCGGGAAAGTAGGCAGTGTTTGGCCACTGTTGTGATGGTTGTGATGGTTGTGGCGGAGGAGGAAGAGAGGGGGGGGGGGGGGGGGGGTCAGCTGAGCTCAAGGCACCCAGTGGGAGAAGCGGAGCCTCCACAGATGGAGCCCCAGACCTACTGAGCTGCACTTTGTGTCGGCTGCACATGCTCAGTGAGCCCTGAGGGATCCACTGGGGCCTTTGGCAGACGTGAGCGCATTCTAGTTAGTAATTAGTTTAATGGGGCGAAATGTAAAATTAACAACAGACCGGCACTGACTTGGTGAGGCCCGATGGAGGATTAAAAGATAACTTTGTCCTTGTTGTGTAAACAGCGACGTTGCTCTTTGAGTCTGAGGTGCCTGGTGCAGGTCCTGATCATCAGTGCACTTGCTTCAGGTCAACAACTGGATGTTAGCTCTAAAATATACGTTTTTTTTTTGGTTCTGTCGTTAGAAAAATGAAAAAATTGAATTGTATTTATCAAAAATGAGTGTCGATTAGTCGGTTATTCTATTTTCGGTTGCTACCTCATTGATTTAATGAGGTTCACGCTGGCAAGTCAGCTTTTGCAACGATAATTAGCCTACTGATGGTAGCGAGCAGCTTTACAAAGTGAGCAGGCCAATATTTTTTGTTGCTCACGTGTCGACTGCTGGACAAATAGCCAGCAGTATACAGAGCCTGTACAGGTGTGATTTAGCCGCCGCCCACTCTCCCCTTTTCCCGCCCTGCCGCCGGACGAAGGTGAAGTCCAGTCCGACCGCTGCCAAAGATGAAAGCTGCAGCTCTTAACGAAGATGATTCAATTAAACGAGTCTGTTAATTCGCTGTTGCTCTAGGTTGCCAGAAGATGACATCATCCATAAAATCTTCCAAAGTGTCCCTGACCCAGACCCTGATATGAGGCTTTCGGAATAAATCTCAGACAAATGCTCTCATGGCAGTTTTTCTGTCTTTTCTTTTTTTGTGTGTGTCTAAGGCAGCCTCACAGGCAAGCAACTGCCAGCAGCCACAGGTGCAATTAATAAAACTCATCAACAGTTTTGGCAGAGTCTAGTGGTGAGAAAACAAGTATATAAGACCGCCTCTGCCCTGAATCAGGCAGAATCATGACGACTATTATTGCCAGCACCTGTCTTTGCGCAACTAACCCTGGCCAGCGGCTACCGAGAGAGTCTTGTTTTTTTTTTTTTTGTTTTTTTTGAAGAAGACTTTTTATTGGTTTGTTTCTCTCCTTGGCTCCATCCTCTCACGGCTCTTTTATTTCATCTCCCCACGGTGGAACACGAGTCCCTGAGCGAGCGCCGAGACGCAGTGCAGCCAATTAGACCTCTTTGACTCCCCTCTGTTTGGGGCTCCTGCGGACGGGAGCGCGTCTGTGTGTGACAGCAAAAAAAAAAAAAAAAAAAAAAGGCGTCTTCGTGGTCACGCAGCACGTTGCGATGCCTCACGGACGCACAGCGTGTGTCCCACTGCATGGAGAGAGAGCAAATCAAAGGTGGACGTGTGGTAATGATTACGCCCATTTAAAAAAAATAATAATAATTAGATGTGTTTTTTGTTGCATAAAGTTGCATTTGGAGACATTAATGTAATCAGCGAAACTTCGTTTGTGTTAAATACAAGGCCAAATCATGTCTTATATGGAAATGACAAACACACACACACACACACACACACACACTTTTAATGAGCTGCTCAATATGCCTGAACGGTATGTGTGGGTGTGTTCAAACCAGCAACACCTTCTCTCCTGCAGTCCCACCTTGCTGTGGTTGTTTATCTTCACATTCAGCTCCGGAATCAGATGTTGCACAGCTTCATGTGCATTAAGTGGCTCTGTTGAAACGGATTGATGAGAGCTTTCCGTCATCGTATTGTCAGGGAACAGCTGCCGGCTGTGTTGCAGCAACCGTAATGCAGTGCGTGCCTGCAGGCTCTTATTGCATCAGGCTCCCGTGGCCCTTCAACTGGTCCAAACCTGCGTCATTCCCGGATGGTGAATTGCATCCGCAGCGCCACATATAGTCCCTCCTCTATTCAGAACACTATACAGGCTGCCTAAATGTTGGTTTGGAAAGTGCTGTTCTTGAGAGGCAGTGAGGAAGTAGCGATGTCCCTGTTGCTTCGTCCATCACCCCACACCATCATCTTAAAGAAAACATCTGACCCACCGTGGGACAAGTCGCTGTGCATGAACCAATCACTCGGCTGCAGGCCGAACGAGTCCCAAAACGAGCAAATGTTGCTATGGAAGTGGGTGGAGCTTGGAAGCGCATATGTACTTTCACACACTCTGTGAAACCAGTGAGTGACTCAGTCAGTAGCAAAGAATCCCATTTGCGTTTCCCAGCAACGCTACAAATAGCAAAGCAGATTAGAGCAGCAGTGGGCAGATTATTTAACTACAGTAAACAACATCTGTCTGTGGTAGTGAAGGTAATCATCGCAGAGACTTTCACAACAGAAAACATCTGAAACTGAACTTACAACTTGGACGAATAAATATTTCCTCTACTTATCTGACACAAACAGAAGGCCTTAACGTATTTTATTTTATTTTATTTTATTTTTATTTGCATCATTCCTTCTGAATGCAATGAATGAATATGACCTCATGATTGAAAAAAAAAAAAAAAACTTTTTAAATTATAGCCATATGATACCACATCCTGCACCGGAATACAGGGCAATAAAAATCAGGATCAGCTAAATTAGTATTCAAACACACCTTTATTATGCCATATTTACCTCAACGTATCTGGCTTTGAAATAATTAATTAAAAAAAATTAATCTACACAACACCACATCACATTTTAGGATTTAACGCAAGATAACTGCCACTGCGAAGATCCTCATAAATCCGAGTGTCTGAACACATTTGAAAGGCAACACATTCGTCGCTTGTCACGCAGAGCTGCGAAGGTGGCAGATCGCACATGCTTCCGAGGGGTGAAAATGTGGCTTATTATTTCGAGGCACTTATGACAGGCTTGTGGCGGCAGCGCAGACTTTACTTTTGCATGTTTGTCAGTAAGAGTGAGGTTTAATTGTAGACCCACAGACTGTCATATCGGCAGGAAGTTACAGTCCACAGTCCTATAGGCTTTCTATACAGTAGGGGTTTCGCGTTAACCACAGAGTGAGAATCATTCTTTTTAGCTTCAACGTGTCAGTAATGTAAAGTCCCGGCTAAGACAACAGAACAGAACAGCTAAATCACCACAAGTAGGAAAGTGAATCTATCAAAATTCATTGAGGTTTGTGGAGTAGTTTCACATTTTGTTGAGAGAATTCTGGTGTATTTCCTGTTTTTTACTTTGAAGGAAATACATCCCCTGTGCCTTCAGTGATTTTACAAATCCTTGCCTGGTGTGGCCCTTCCTGCCTTGATGGCCATCATGTGCAGCACCAGCCGCTCGTCCATCGGCCCTCACGTGTGTTGCTGCTACTGGTTGGTGTGGTGCACTTCACTGCGCTTTCCTCTTTTAATGTTTTTATGCAAGTGCAAAGATGCTTTATGCTTTGAACTGAGTTTTTTTTTTTTTTTTTTTTTTTTTTTCCAATTATTCAATTATTTTTGGACTTTTCATGCATCAGTGAGCTCCTTCTTTCCATTTCAGGGATATTGGGAAATAAGGATTGACAACATCTTGGCTTTTATAAGACTACGATAGCTACATCAATTATCTATCAATTATCAGAATATGGACTAAACCTCGATGTCACACAATCTAGATCAAGCTTTTTCATCAAATTCAAATAAATAACACAGTAGGAACCGTAAAATCATACATGTAAAATTAAATGTACTTCTAATCAATAAATATATAAATCATATATCATATCATATATCATATCATATCGTATAAATATCAAATCCTAAAGATTTCATATTTTCGTCATTGAAACCAGTTTTTGCTCCTGGGCCAAAACACTTTGGAGATCCTCTTCCTGCTTGCTCCGTCCAAAATGGACCCATGTTTCACTCATTCCTTCCTGACTCTGCCCATATTTTCTGGGCTCTTTTCATCTTCCACATTTCTTGGCAGGCTTTCTCCTGCTCTTATATTGCCATTAACTGTCCTTTCATCTGTTTTGCAGGCACACAGAGCCTTCATCTCGGCAAGTCGGCATAAAATGAGCCATTTTCTCAAAGTTCTTTGACTGACTTCCCCGTTGACCACGTATATTCTTTTCTTTTTAAAAATGAAACATAATACATTTTACACCACTGTTTCACATAATTGGATGCAAATCAAGAAAGATAAAGGGCAGCAAAGACTCAACCAAGCCTCTATTCACCCTGTAGCCACTGGTCAATAAAACCACAGTGACGCATTTCAGGATGACCGCACTCAGAAAAACAACAACAACAACAACAACAAGGAACGGACTTCAAAACGGCAAGTGAAATAAACCAATGAAGTACAGGAGCTGGACATAGAGTACTTACTGCTGCAATGTGGCTCCACACATGACCCTCAACGTTCTCACGAGGAGAGGATCTGTTTCGCAAAATGTTTGTATCTCCCTGAAATGAAACACAATCTTTTCTCAAGGTAACGGTGAAGAAAGGGAGTCCTTCCGGAACGCTGTGGGGGGCGGAGCGTTCCCACTCCTTTCCGCCGAGTGGCTGCAAATTTTGCCGGCCCCATGTGCGCCTCTACAAATGAAGTGAACACAACTGACTGACGACGTCCCTCAGCAGCACCAGTCTGGTTTGGATCTCCACCCCTTTGACTCCATTTTAATGATGTCTCAGTCGGGTAGCCAGTACAGCTCCGGGCGTGTGTATGTCCAGGACATATGCATGAGACACCCTGTTTCAACCTCCCATCTGGGACACTGCAGCCCCAAACAGCTACTGACTATTTCATGGCGGCGTTCAGGGGGAAAACAAGGCCTGTGAACAAGACTGAACCGTGACAACCCGAGTCGACTCGTGAGAGGAGAACATCCCAAAGTCCTAAAAAGCCCCGCCCAAGTCCAATTCTCATTTAACCTTTGACCTTGAGGGGCTTTACATTCTTTTCGCGACAAGAGTCCCTGGGAGGCAAAAGATTAAAAGTAGCTGGCCGTGTATCTTTATGTCTATCTGAAAATCCTCCAGAGGGCCGAGTTTTTTCTCTCTGCTGCACTCTAATGTAATCCCTGACTTGCAAAAAAAAAAAAAAAACTAAAGAAAGTATGGGTTGAGGGATGTCCAGAGGAGGATTTCAGTTGTTCAAAGGACTTCAAATGATCTTCATGACGCTGTCATTTTGTCTCAAGAGGTAAACCGCCGGCAGGACTCGCTGGTTCAATTGGTTCGTCTTCTGCCGCGAGCAGCTCCACCCACGAGGCAGCCATCGCCGCTCACTCCATTTAGTTTTGGAGTGAGGAACAATTCCTCTGAAGAATCCATAATCCAAAGAGTTTTGCACCAGCGTGAACCCGACGTGCATTTCCCCCACGTCCGTTCAGTGAAGGGGCATCAGGACTACAATTACAAACGCTTTGGTGTTGGTTCGAGAAAACATGGTGTAAGGTTACGTTTTCTTGAAACAGCGCATTACTGCAACTAAGCTGTTATTTATTCCCGGCGGAGTAATCGATAAAATCAATCAAACGCCGGTGAGCATAATTCTGAGGTAATTACAAAAATTCCCTGCTCGCGTGTGATAGTCGGCCGACAGAATGATGAATAACATACATGGCGTATCTTTAAGTGGTGTTTACTCAACGAGACTACAGTAAACACAATTTGAATCTTTTTTTCACACACACACACACACACCACGCACACACACACACACACACACACACACACCGCTCCCGCCACCCCCACGAGCACGCAGGATTTGCTGCGGTAGTTTATAATTGAGTTTAGCGGTGCATGAACTTTCTACAGCTGCAATCTGTCTAAGCTCAGCTTTTTCCTCTCTCTCTCTCTCTCTCTCTCTCTCTCTCTCCCTCTCTCTCTCTCCCTCTCTCTGCAGCCCGCCGCTTTCTTTTGTCAACTCTTGCCACGCGACACAACAGTACCCCAAACGTGAGAGATCTTGATGAAAGCAGAATGCAATTATTAGTGCGGCGGTTCTTGGATGGTTTGCCGGATCTTTACACGCTTCAGCGAACGCAAACGCGCCGCCTCTCCAAATGCAGAACATTCGCTTCCGTTCGAGGGCAATTATTTCAGCCCTCAGTCACCCCGGCTCGGCCCGCTGATAGTCACGACTGCAACTGGTACTGATGCAGAAGTTCTCATCCAGAAATCGGATGAGGGGAACTTCATCAGTGTTGTGTTCTCGGTTCTCGCTGAATCAGAGTTGCGTTCGAGGAAAGGAATCGTAAATGATTCCTTTACGCTTTGGTAAGTGGCCACATTTGTGACCTGTTGCAGACAATGACCGTCGCTTTGACTTCCCACCTGTTTGCTGTGCCCATATGGCAACATACGGTAGATGCAAGCCACTGCAAACGGGCAAAAAAAAAAAGAGGCAACCCGCAATCCCAATGTTGTTTTAAATGTAGCTTTCAAAAAACCGAAGCCTCCCCACTCGCTTTCACACTTCACAATCACGCAAAATGTAATTTTGCATGGTTTACACAAGCTGCATCTATAAAGGGCAGTAACACTCACACAGAATGCTTTATTGTTCCTCCAGGCTTGTTTCTTTACTGCGAGGGAGGGGCCGCAAACGCATAATATCCTAATAGACTTATTAGCCTTACATGATGCAAGCTGAGAGGGGTGGGGGAGGCGTCGGTGTAATGTGAAGTTTAAATATTGCATTTTTATTGCACAGGTTATTGTGATGACCCAACAACTCCTATTATTTTTTACACGCTGAAGCTGCGGTATTGTCTAAGCAGGGGCCCACCTGCGGCTGCGATCATCACTCGTTTACTTCAGCGTGCAGCGGGAGGCCCGCCTCTGGTCTCTGGGAGGATCGCGTTCCAGCTGCACATTGTGCAGGCACACAAATCAGGCGTAGGAACATCACAGCGGAGCGCAACAAGGAGAGAGTTATTGCTGTGAAGAGAGATCTCATTTCATTTGCTGAAATACAATGCAGCGAATGTGTGGTGAAGTCAGACACAGTCAGTGACAGTGACCAACGCTTCAAAGAAAAGGTTACCTTTTGTGTAAGTCCAATGAGTTTGATTTAAAAAAAAACAAAAAAAAACAAAAACAACCACACTTTTCCGTGTTCTTGAAGGCAGCACATTAAGTTGAAATCGGCGATGCAACCGTGACGTTGACATTTTATAACACTGCAGAGTCAATATGGCAAGTTTAGCAGATTCCGTGCAATATTACTGAACTGCAGCAATATTTTTTTTTAAACATGGCAACTGTGAAAACCTGGCGTCGCGGTAAAGACAAACTAGGTTTGTTAAGTTGTAGTTTCATTTCCAAATGTTGTCAAATGTAGCAAAAAAAAATAAATACAATTTAATAAATGATCATCTGAATTAAAAAATAAAAAGTATATTTTGAACAAATAAAAAAACCTTGTCATTTTTCCTGAGCCGGTTGTTTCCATTTGTGAAACCCTAATGATAATCAAAGGATTCAAGGATTCTTTATTGTCAGACGTGAGTGAAAACAGTCCTCCCCTCGTTTAGTTTTAGTTGGTTTAGGTCACATGACTCCCTCATACCAGCTACTCAAGTACATCATCCATGTGTGTTGCAAGCTACCTCCGGAACGCCGTGGCACAATAATGGAACTCCCACTTGTGGGCCTGCTCCATATGCAAATATAAATGCTTATTATTAAATGAAAACCACGGTTTATTTTTTACCTATTTTACATAACTCAATATAATGTCGTATAAATATGCATATGTTATTCTACTGTTTGTCCTTTTAAATGTGCCACATTGGGCCTGCAACTTGGATTATTGTATTTATAGCATATTTAAAGTGGATCCCATTTAAGAGGAGTGCGCTGCACTCCCACTGTAAACATACCAGAACCTGTACAAAGCTCACTCAACGGATGTGCTGCTCAAAATAGCTCAGGACCAAAGGCAGGGATGCCGGCATAACTTGCTTGTTTTGTTCAATGACATTCCCCAAACAAAAGCTCAGAAAAGAAGCCTGTCTTCTTAAGGGGGGAGACAAAAAAATGAGGATATCTTCCAAGAGACGCCGGAGGGATGCGTCTTCCTTCTCCTTTCCATCTTTGCTGTGACTGGGAGGGGGCTTTCTGAGGAAAACAATGGCGCTGTCAACATCTAGTGCAGCAAGTGCCAGAGGCCAAATGGAGAAGGAAGCGTCGCTTAATGTAAGGGGATGGATTAGAGAGGCTGATTATGCCTCGGAGGTGAGAGCAAGAAGAAAGTGGAAGAGAAAAAAAAAGAAATAGAGGAAGAGCAGGAATTGATTTGTCTGAACGTTGGCATGAATGGATTTGGACTAAGCTTGTGTGCATGTATGGGTTTATGCAATTACGTGTTGAGGTTTGTGTGTGTGTGTGTGTGTGTGTGTGTGTGTGTGTGTGTGTGTGTGTGAGAGAGAGAGAGAGAGAGAGTCTGCACTTGGCATATCTACTCACAAACTCATACATTATGCATATGTTTGTATTTATGTCTGTGTCGGTTTGTGCATTCAGCGCTCTGCATTATTGCAAATGGATTTTTCTGTCATTACACGTTGTTTTTGTGCGTGACTGATTCCCCAGCAGTTAACGCGACCTCAATCTTAAAGGGATCGCTCACCCAAAATCGAAATTTCACCCGTGTTACGCCGGCTGCTCCGCAAGACTGTTGGGAAGTTCAGCGGAAGGAGAGCATGTCGTCACGTCGGTGTGGCTCTGGAGAGCAGAGCAGGTTAGTTCACACATGGCCGGAGCCTCTGTAATCCTGGGAGCCAAACATCATCTTCCCCCGCATCTGAAATATCAGTGAGGGTTTGCTGAAACGATTTTAATTCCTTGGAATTCTATTCACACTATGTTGTGTTGTGTTGCCTTCACTTCACTGGCCTTACCTGCAACACAAACTGTGAAACTGTTAAAACTCGAAACGTCCTGTACGTATTTACCATCTTTATTAATAAAAAAAAAAAAGAAAAAAGACACGCATCGATCAGAGAATCAGAGCCTTTGAATTACACCTCTTTGCTTGCACGTCCGTGGCAGCCTTGCATGTAATGGCCATGAAAGCAAGCCTGCGCCATGTAATACTGTTAGGCCACGACGCTTCTGAAAACTAACAAACGATCATGTTACCCACCAGGACTGAGTCTCGCATCGCGCTGCTGCTGCTGCCGCCGTTTCCCTCGCTGAGGAAGATAAATGTGTTAGAAGCCACTTTCCCATTGGCCCCTCACTCCTCGCACCATATGCCGTTGCGAAAAGGCTTTTGCTCCATTTGTGCTGGTCATACTGGAGGAGCCGTGTCATAAATCAAAAGCAGTGTTACGTTCTGCCAAATCTGACCCGGTGGCCCAAAATGGAAAGGGGCTGCGTAAACCGCCGAGAGAGGGGAACTGTCCGTGGTGCTTTTTCTCAGTTTCACTCAACCGGCTACACTGTATTAAAGGGGCAGTGCGTGGGTTTTTGTCATTGTCAGCTATAAGGCAACACAAAAGTGGTATGTGAAGCTCCAGTGGTCTGCTCCCTTCTGGGGTGCAGCGTCACGTCACACGTCCTCTCTGTGCGTTGATATCAAGCCTTTGCTGTCCTTTTGTTTACACGCGAGTGCATGTGAATCTTCTCCACCTCCCACCCATTAGAACAGTTACCCGACCAACGTTACAAATAGCATGAACGCACCACAACTCTAGAAAACCCATGCGATGATGGCATGAAACATGCTTGAAACATGCACCTTTAATTGAGCACTAACGGTGGCTTAAATTATGCTGCGTGCAATCTGAAATCCAGAGTCTCGCCTTCTGCCCCCATAACTGTTACTATGCTGTGTTTCCAAGGGGACGGCAATAAGAGACGGACCAGCATCCCACACAGAACTCAAGTGGTTTAGCTTTATTTTAACTGGCTTTGAAAGAATAAAATTAAACAGGAAGTTGGCAGGTGCGGGGGCAGGTCCGTCGCTAAAATGTCCCCTTGGAAACACATTCAGTTCTGGCCACAGAAGGCAACCCAAGGCATAAAAGTTGTAGATAAGTGCTTTTTAAAAAATAAGATTGCCCGTCACAAATACACAGATTCATTTTGATTTGTACATTTGCATTCGTACTTATGATTTTTATAATTGTGGGCTAAACAAAGGACAGAACACAGCTTAAAGACTCCACGCCACAAACCTTGATCCTCTCCGGCAGCGTGTCTGACAGACTCCTTAAAGCAATACAATCAGCCTACTTACCTCATTTTATTTCTCCTCTTGCCAAGACTAACATTACCTGTAAATGTCTGGCTGCCATTTACATGCTTAAATATGTCTTGAAGGTGGAATGTTGTTGCATTGTACACTCCACATGTAGCACGTTAAGCACTCTGTTAATGCGCTCATCAACTCTTACCGCAAAGTGGAGGAATGGCGAAGAATAGCACGGCTGTACCTTTGTACTGATGTTGGAGAAGCAGCTTTAGAGTCTCCAGGAAGTCACGCAGCACTCATTGAATGATTATTCAACTGAAGACTTTTCTGTACAAAAGGGCAGAACGCAGGAAATGTGTTTTCATTTGTGCGTCCTCTTTTCTCTCTTCAAAACCCGCACAGAAAAGAAAAATCTCAAAGCTGCTGAAGGAGATGCAAAAGAGGGATGGTTTTTATGTTTTATGCATTTTCACATTGTTGAAATTCAGGACAGGAGAGTCAAAGTTGTCTTGATCATAAAGTTGGTACCTGTAGCTAATTTTCCAGACTAATTTTGCAGATGTATTCTTTTATGCGATGTAATGTACGATGATGAGCTCATCATTAGGGTGATGGCTGCAGCTAATTTGCTCGGCACCTGAACATGATGTCACTGAGACAGTGAGTCGTTCGCTCCAGGAGGGAACAATGTCTTTGCTCTTGTTGACTCAAAAACTACAAAGCTTCACATTTTGACTTTTTATCTTCCCTTTGTTAATGTCATATGTCAGTCAACCATTCGAAGGAGTTTATTGATTAACAGCCCAAAACAGCTCAGCGCCATGGCCATTTTAAAGGTTTTAGAGCTGGACAAACGCTGTAAACAGTTCATAAAATGTTTCATTCCATCTTTCACGGCTGTGCAAATTGGGGCTGATTTGTAGTCAAAGCTTCGCTATTTATGTACTCCAATCATCCGCGCAAGACTGCCGCTCATCCTGGACTTAATAAAATCAATTATCATGACCCACCATTATTTTCTCCAAAGCCTATTTGGAGTGTTGTTATTTCCTCATCTGCATATTGGTCCATATTTTCACTTTGTCACGCAACACACACACACACACACACACACACACACACACACACAAGGGAGGGAGGGAGGGAAGGTGACACATCAAATTGCAAGCTGTTGACGGACATAACCAGGCTCCTGAAGATAAAATGCCATTTGCGACCAGAATCGCTCTTCAGATTGACATCAGGAGTGAATCACATATTTTTAGGCATGTACGCTTGAGCATACTGCAGGCCAGAAAGTGCTCAGTGGCTCAATGGCATTTTTCCCATGGATTATTGCGTTAGCAGAAGTGGAATTGACGAAGAAAGCACCAAATGACAGGAAATGGCTTGTGGCTAGATTTGAATCTAATGCCTCTCTATCATCTGGATATCAACAGACATGAGCCTGGTCACTTGGTTTGGCCATCATTTCTCCACGACAACACCATCAGTGTCGCAACCTTGCCGACTGACTCGTGCTATGTTGTATGTTTGTGCTGTGTGTCACAGGGACACACAGCACAGGGAATATAGGAAATGTTGGATTGATGAAAAATGAGTTAACCGGTGAGAATTGCAATGCAACAGGTAGATTTTGAAATGTTCTATTGTTGTGACTACTACCACTACTACTACTACTACTAATAAGAAGATTATGAAAAATATAGAGTTAACATAGTCTCAGGGAACATTGAGCAACATTTTGTGACAGTGGCGGTGCTGTCACTATGCCTCCAATAGATCATGTGCCCTGGCCACTTGGCCAAGGGGATGTCCCCCTTTGGCCGAATGGTTAAGTGCGCATGGCCATTACCCGGGAGTCCTGGGTTCGAAGCCCGCCCGGGCCCTCTGCGCCTTACCACAATTTGGTCGAGTATTGAGGAGCCAATGAGAGTTTTTACTGCTGTGGAAGATATTTAGACGTTCTGCACTGGGAGAACTGGGAGGGTGCCTGGCAGTAATGCTTTCTTTGCCTGTTATGTGTTTCACATATTTGAATATCGTGCCTTCACAATAAAACAAAACACATTATTTACGGCTAACCTCTGTTTTATAGGTTCCGCTGTGGGAAAAAGTACGATCTGGACAAGGTATTTCTATGGATTTCATATCTTTGGATCGCCCCCATAGAGATCACTCACTTCCAAAATACCTATATTGCTTTCTAAAATCTAATAGTGTTTACATGAGACGTGGCGGTTGAATCTCATTTCATACTGACTTGATTTTACCTTTGCGGGATGCAAATCTATTTGGATCACTCCATTACAAGGGCAGGTTAGAAGATTTCCCTTGCAATAAAACTCACATCGCAGAATCTTTTCTTAGCACTGTCGGGAGTATTATGCTGCTTAATGAAAAAAATAGTAATAAATAATAATGAGGTGCATAATTTACTGGGATATTTTGTGCAATCAGCTCTTCAATCATAAAAATATGTAATGGCTCTTTGGTTGACTTCAGAGTGCACATACCAGTCCAAAATCTCAGGTAGGATTGGAAAATAAGTGATTATTGTTAATCTTCTTACAATGTTTGGAGAATCTCAGGTTTAATTGTTAATTTGTATTAATATTATATTATTATTATATATTAATATTATTTATGCGTTTAGGATATTTATTTTTGCTAGATTGTGTTTGCATTGGAGGGCTAACAAACACCAACACAACTTACAAACTAACACTTGTTTATCTTTGTCTTGCAAAGCTGCATAAAAATGTGTGGACTTCGGGGACATTCCAAAACAGCCTGACTTCAAAAATCAACCTGAAGCAGCGATTTGAAGAAATAGCTGCTACAAAAGAAAGTCACAACAGAACAATCGGTGCTGCACGGGATCATAGAAATATAAAGAGCAATCATTAAATGCAGGGTTACGTTGCTGCAGCCCCTGTCCTTGCTGCATAGACAAAGCTGGAGACCAAGCCTCCCACTGCAAGGATCATGTGTATCGATCAATCAACCCCTCCACTGGGTGTGGTCTGAACCACCACCACCATGTGGTGAAGAGAAGCATTTGACTTTTTTTTTTTTTTTCTTCTTCTTCTTTAACACAGACACGATGTATTCAATCACAGTGGGATGATTACAGATAATGTCTCCCTTCCACCGCTGGTTATGTTCTGCAAATGTTTTGCCACGCGAAGGAAACACTTTTTCATCTCGCTGAGCTGACAGGCGGTCAAACTGTTTGCTGGTGTGTCTGCTTGGCCCGGAAGCCAAGCAAGAGGTGCAGGAGGAGAGTTCAGACGTGGGCAGGGAGGAGACCGCACTCTCAGCAAGGCAAGGAGGAAGTGCATCTGCTCTGTCAAGATGATAATGATGATGATGAATGAGGCTTCATATCAGTTGGCAATGATGATGATAAAGAGAGACATAAAGAGTCAATTTAAAGTAGCATAACTTGCCTGTGCAATTTGATTTTGAATGCTGTCGTATAATTTTCATTGGTTTTAAAACATCAAACATGTAATAATGTCACCACTTTTTTTTTTTAAATTGTGGTTGTGTGGTGTGATACATATTTGTCATAAAGACTTTTAGGGTAGTAGCAGCCTACCTGTAGCCTTCTTCAGCCCCTCTCCACCCACGGTGCGCTCAAACTGTTTTGGCGCTGCTGTCAGTCACGTCAGTGGGCGTGGTAGGAGCAGCGCACAATCAGGAGCACCATCGGCTGTTGTTCAAACTCACTCAACAAACGAGCGCAGCAGCGTTTACGTCTACAAAGGTTTATATCTTCCCACGGGAATCATTGGAAGGATAAGAGTTGACTCTTGACCATGCAAACGTGGAGTGGTTTCCACAAGCAGATGGTCAAACCTGGTCATCTGTGCATGCAAAAGAAGATTTAGAATTGCTTGCAATTCTTTTCTTTACAAACCTTTTTAAAATGAGTTTGCTTTTACTGCACCAGAAAGTGTCAACAGCGCAAAAAAAAAAAGCTAATTATGCTTTGTGAGAAATTAAGGAGATTATCATTATGGATCTGTTGGAACAGAATTATCTTAATTTTTCTTAAACGCTCCTTTGCAGCAGGTACTCAATACAGGATGAAATGTGTCTGACATTTAGCCGATTTCCACAGTTTTTGTCTGGGGTCATGTCCGGTGTCAGGAGGCCCTCTAGGGTTTACCTGACCCTGATGCAATCGTAGATTCCAATTAGCACAAGGCCAGGAGGGTAACCCTACTTTGGGGGGAGGGATGTGAGGTGTGCAGTACATTTGGAATCATGTTCATTAAAAAGCAATATTGATGTGACGCTGTGAAATGTCAGCCATTTTCCTTTCCCCACCTTGTTGTCACTGACTTTTTCCCGACTGTTTTCCAGTGACGTTGGATGTTTCGATGAAGCAACCACTTTTTCCTGGTTGTGCACAAAAATCTTCATAACATGACTTTGGTTTGTTCTGACATGTGTTATGGTCTCACTTGGTGTATGCAAGTCAAACGCACCCTTACTGAAGTAGCAGTGGTAAGGGGACCAAGAGAATAGCCGTTGTGAAGTTAAACCTGGGCTTGGATACATGTGCACTGCAGGACTGGTCCACTTGTACTAAACTTGCAGGAGTTCTCTTCGAGTTCTTAGTTTTAGCCAACTGGACTTCTGACTTAACAGACATATTACTGTATTTAGCACCATGTTAGACCAGCTACTTGAAAATGATGGTGAGTTTACCCACTGGTATCTGTTCCCCAAAGGCTTCAAGTAACCGTTGCACTTTTTTGAATTTCAAAAGAACACTGAGAACTAGAGACACAGATACTCTACACACCGCTGCTCAGTTGAAGTCACTTAAGCTAAACGCACTTTTGTTATCCATACACTTTTATCTCCCACCGCAGCGCACTTTTCCTGCCTACGTGTGACTTGCACTCCCAGGGTCACTTGTAGACTGATGCACCTTCATTCATTTTTCATGCCATACTTGTTGACTAAAGATAGCGCATTTGTGTGCATGTCGCAGCGCCCTGCATTTGTGGGCGGTGGTAGTGGTGGCGCTGGCAGTGGAGTGCACGGGAGGCACCCGGGGGCGAGACAGAATGTAAGCACAGCATGAGCAAATGGAATAATGACTGAAATACAAAAGGCAGGCCTTCCTCGCTCTACCCGGGGGCCGACAGGTGTTTGCCGGGGCGCCGGTGTGGAATCCATTAGAAAGTTGTCAGAGGACAGCAAGGGAGCTGTAATTACAAGGCTATGGCTCTGAGACAGTGGTCCACCCTGGGTTCAGGTGCAAGGCGTTGGTTTGAGTCTTGTAAGGTGTGTCGCTACCATTCACCAGTCGGTGGTTTTAGCATAATCTTAGCATCATGGAAGCATGCCTACTTTTTCAAAGCATTGACTTTCCCACCATGAGATGATTTGAAATGACTTTGCCAATACTTCTCTTGCCCTGGATCTCCACTGCGACTCGAACGCTCTACGAGGTGTTGCCAGCCGGAACAGCCAACAGACTTGGGTTTGGTGCAAGTCCCTCCAACATCAGTCTTTAACCTCAGTCTCAAATCTGCGCATTCTTGACAAGTGCAAGTGCTGACCCGTGTCCCTTTAAGGACAACAGTGAGAGCTCCATCGTTAACTCAGAATGTCTATTTTCTAACGAAAACCACCGTGTTGTCTTAGTTTTATGTCGTTTTATGGGTTACTTACCTCCTGTGGCCGTACAGTCTGTCTGGTTACATTAGCAACACATGGTTAATTAACAGATACAGCTGGTGTTTCACTACTACTACTTTTACAACGGTGAGGTCTCGCAGAATAATGTGAGCGATCGGGTCGTTGGTCATACTGCCGAAAAGTAATTTGTAAGAATTTATTCCAAGTCAAGCATGAATCCTTCCAATTTTATTTCAGTCTGAGAACTACTGGACAGTCCTTTGAGGAGAAAGAGGCAGCAGCTAATGGTGGGGTTCACACTATTCCTTGCAGTGTTTAGTTCCCCTGCTGCCCTCTTTGATTCTGTCCATCAAACACCAAACGTTATTTGAAAGTCTTTTTGGATTTAAACGTTGTTTGGGATCGATGATGACCAGTGAAGCAGAACGTTATATTCACTCTGGACATCTAAGCCTTTGGTTAAGTAAAGATACAGAGTCTGCCATGACATATCATGGCGATGAAACAGCAGAGAGGTTATTACACAGATTGAAAAAGGAATTCCTAAATTCATGTGACTTTTGATGTTTTGACAGTTTTCCAAAGACGATGCATGCCACTGTAATCTATGTTTTCATGTCTCTTTGTTTTCTGCCGTTATGTTTTGTTTTTTTTTCTTTTTCTGAAGATAATTTGCATTGTTCTGAATTGTGCTAAGGCTGTCCTCATCTGTGCAATACATTTTTTAAACTATTCAAAAAGAAAAAAAAAAAAGAAAAAATTCAAAAACTGAATTAAAATATGCTTCAAAGTTGAACTATTATATTATTGCTCCTAAAAAACATTGTCGGTTATAAGCAAAGGCACGTGTTTGTTTCACCATCATGCCAGAAAACCCTTTGTTTGTTTTGTTTTCTCAGAAGATGCAATATTTACTGTGCATGACAAAACTCTCCAATCTGATTTGAAAGAGACTGGAAACATGTTACTGGTGTTACACCTGCTTGCATCATGACCACGCGCGCGGCCAAACATTGCATCTGGAAGTGTTTGAAAATTCCACAGCCTTGGTTAAAACCTTGTGGTGTGTGAGGCTAATTCTCATATTTACCTTGCAGTGAGTAGGAGAAGCCGGTTACCGGGTGGATGATACCTTTCCAAAGTTGTGAAATATTCCCTCTAAGGCGCAAAAATCGCTGTGCACTCCCTCCCCATCATAGACCCCAGACTTCATCAAAATTCTGTCATGAAACTGGACTTCCTGAAACATATTTCATCCCCTCGGTTAACCAATCCCATCAGGCTTCACCTGCTAGTAGGCAAAATTCTCTATCTTCTCCCTTATCTGATCTAAGCAAGCTGAAATACTGCCATGATAATGCTGCTTAGGTAGGAGCTCAGGGTGAAGGGGTTCATTGCAGGCATCTGAAAACTGAGGGAGAGCTGGAGCAAATCCACCGGCATGTCAGACTCAAGGAATATGTGTTCTCTGTGTTCTATCTTTCAGCGCTGGCGTCCTGTACGGATGCATTTTAAACACTGGACTGCACCAGTTTCTATGGGTTAGTGTGTTAGAACGGATTTATGCATGGGTGAGTGGGGCCAATGGGAAATGGTGGCTCAAGAATATGGACACTTACCTGTATTTCTTTTCTGATATCTTTTTAACTTATGAGCATATACTAATGTCTGACACAATGGCGAATTGATTAACACTGTTGCATCATAGCAAGAAGGTTGTGGGACTGATTTCCGACCTTGATTTTTTTTGTGTGTGTTTGGTTTTTTTTGAGTCTGCTTGTTCTCCCTGTATCAGGCACACCAGCCTGCAGTCCTCACGCAGTCCAAAGACACATTAGGCTGACAGTGATGCCAATGGAAGTCTGGTTCTATGAGGAATAAGCTTGATAACACTAATAGGTGTGTTATGGTACAGGCAATTGTATGTGTGTGTATGTATTTTCGGCAGAAATGTCTTCTCATGAGTCAAGTTAAACACCAAATTGTTTTTTCTTTAATCTCTGGAAGAGAACGGTTGCTTCTTCACGCATTGTAACGGCTCAGAAAGACTCAAAGACAACAAATTGCCATTTATAGGCTCAGTCCCGCAAACGCTGCTTGCAGCTTTATTTATTATTATCCCAAAAGTATCTTCAATTCAAATCTGACCCGTAAACACACTCTCTCAGTATAAAGCGTATTTATCTCTGGATCTCTGGACTTTTTTGTTTTGCCTTTTTCTCCCTAAAACCTTGAGATAGTCATATGCCAATAAATCATCTCATCCATCCTGTTTACATCAGAGGTAATGCTCAGCCTATTCATGATCACTGCCACTGCCAGACCACATCCAGACAGTCGGACCTGAAGAAGTCCGTACGAATGCAGCCCATCGAACACTGCCGCGAATTACCGGTAAGAACTAATTTGCAGCAAATGAAGGGAGATGGAAGATTGATGCTGCTGTGTTGTTTCATTTCCATGTGCCTTTATAACGCGCTCAGTGCCCAGACGCCTCGGCCACTCTGCAAGGCTACAAGATCCATGAACGCATGACTGAACAACTATTATAAGGTGTGAAAGAAGCGACGGATGCAGTGTATTGAAAAAGGGAAGGAATGTCTGTGAAGTGGGAGGCAATTCTTTTCTTTCTAGGTCTGTTTGGCTTTCGAGTGGAAATATTTTGTTTGTCATATCCCTCCTGTTGCCAGAGAAACATCCCTTTCTCAGCTTTACATGCTTCCCCTTAAAGAAAAGTAAACGCAAACTGAAATGTTTTGGTTTATGCAGGTTTGTGGGATTTGACACTATTTGGTTGGCGTATTGCATAACCTTGGCATTTTTTATTTTTTTGCTTTCATCTATCACATGTGCAATTACACTCACCCAAACCATCAGCAGCTGGACATTTAGCTGGCCACACTATCCATATCACACACACACACACACACGCTCCACACGTGACTTCCAGCTTGCCAATTATACGCTGCATTTAGATTCCGCAGTGAACTCTTTCATCTAGTAACACACACATGGCAGTTACGCAATAAGGCAGGTCCGGCAGGTCAGCGGCGTAACAGCGAGGTCACATCAGCCATCAGATGCCATGTCAGGAGTCTGGCCCCTGGGCTTTGCGGGTGTCGAAAGAGTCAGAGTGAGGCCGCGGGGGAGATCGACGAGCTCGATGTGAGCCAATGGGACGCAAGTGTGGGGGGGGGCGGATTGGGCAGGGAGCTAAAAGGGCCGCTATTATGGTTGCAGCTCAAAGTAAAAGAGTGTAAATAATGCAAAAATGAAAAAAAAGACATTTCCCAGCGTACCGCTAGAATTTGGGGAAGTCTCTGGCAGCACAGGCGGTTTAAAAGGGGGCTCGGAGGGTCATTTTAGTGGGTAGCAACCACAGTCGGCTGAATTTGACACCGTATCTGGCCAGCCGTGCGGAATACACAGTCAGTGACGGAGCGTTTCACGACATTCTCCCTAACTCAGTATTAGCCAAACGCCTGTGGTGAACAACAGTGATTTAATTATAGATGTTTTTCTGGGGAAAAAGAGAAAAGCCTCAGATGCTGACAGATACCTCAGATATGTTCAGCACACCACATCAATGGGAGGCAGCACGCTCGCTGTACAACTTAATTAGAGCAATGCTGCTTCGGATGTTGCTTTCATGCAACAGTTGCCCAGTTGACAGTAATGAGAAAAAATATTTGTGATGTTGTTTTTTCTGCAAATGGAGTGTAAAAACCATCCAGTCTGCCTGCTGCGGTGGCTGCTGCTGCTGCTGCTGTTGTTGTTGTTGTTGTTGTTGTTGTTACGTTTTCTTTGTTTCGTTTCATATTTGTCAGTCTGTCGTCGACACGCGGCTGACATCCGCCGCAGTCTACGTGCCAATCACGTCTCAATCACGACAGAGCTCAGCCTCACGCCGTGGATCCCGTCGCGTTAATCATACGAGATCGCGTCAGCTTTTGACGTGGCACTGGTGGGTTTGGTGTGAATAAGTGATCAGGGAACCACCTGGATGGTGGGACACACAAGGTTGGAAGCCACTGTGCTGTTGCTTTAGTTTTATTCTGCTGCCTGCTAAGGAGTCTGAGTGGACCTTTTTTTTTTTTTTTTTTCATATGTTAAAGGGAAATCGTGTGTGTGTGTGTGTGTGTGTGTGTGTGTGTGTGAATGTTTGCATTGCCAATACAAGATTGTCCTTTCACATGACTGTCACAGTAGTAAGTGGTGTCAATAGAACACCACCCGAAAATAGAGCACCAACTAACAGTGTGAGTATGGAACAAGTTAGGGATGGCTTGTTTTCATCTTCCTCGTTACAACACAATTTATTACCCATATTATTACTCATACAATACAAATATTTCCTTGCTATCTCGGTTAACACTTCTTGATAAGTTCCATCATGCTGTATGCTAATTTCAGTCGGTCATAAAATGCTGGCGGCTTGGAAACAACAACGACAAGAAGAAAAAAAAAAAGTTTAAACGTTCCGACATCAAAGGTTGCGAAATCCAAACACTAAGAAGTGTTTTCACAGAAGATTTTCAGATTTTCTGCAGGAGACGGCAGAATGCTAATGGACCGAGCACAGACACTCGCAAGTTAAGGAGATAGCGGGGTTGACAATCAGAGAGGCTATTAAAAATGAGCAATCAAAACAGGATTAAAAGATAAAAGGAGAGAGGGGGGGGAGCAACCATGTGGGTACTCAGCAAATTAGCATCCATGCTCCGCTAACCTTGAGTGGGCAGGAATGATCATTTCTGCCGTTGACTCTCTTTCCAACCACAGGGCCTGCAGCGAGTGTGGCTTTGTCCCATTGGCAGCGACAAAGTTGTTTGTCACAATAAAGCTGTTTTCAAACCACGAGTGGGTTTTCCTCTTCCTCTGTGCTACTGCTAACCAGCTGCTGTCGCCTAGCAACGACAACCATTTGCTCCCGTGTGACGTCATCCGGTCGTTTGCATTATTTATGTGGCCTTCTTGATGCCATTTGCATTAAAATAGGGACGCCACATCCTCCTGTTGTCATATAAATATCTGATTATTAACATTATTGTGTAACATGGGGTTTCTTTATAGGGGGAAAGGTGAGCGTGACAAAAGCGCATTTCGTACCCCTAAAGTGATTTTTGAAAGTCGCGTGACTCATCACCTAACTTACTTTTTCTGATATTTAACCCACAAACATGGAGGAATAACGGAACTGTGCTGGAGAAATCTTCACTTTATAGGAAACTGTGTGTGTGTGTGTGTGAGAGAGAGAGAGAGAGAGAGAGAAAGAGAGAGAGAGCACAACACTACAGTATGAAATCACACGCTGGGAAATATCTGCTTTATAAAATGATTTTCAATATACATCAATGTGTAAGAAGTCTTCCAGGAGCGGGCCAACAGCTAGCACGTCTCGCGGTAAAGTGGCTGCGCACCCATGTGACTGAAAGAGTCCCGGAGCGCCGCGTCGCGTCGCGTCGCAGCAACTTCGGATGATTAATGTTGGTTGACACAAGCGCAAACACCAGGAAGCGCAGGCAGAGTGAGACGGATGAAGACAAATAGAGGCAGAGGGAGAGGCTCAAGCTAAGTACCCCCACATCACCATTGCAGACGGTGTTGATAATAGGCCTCTGAAGGTGCTTCTTCCTTCTTTTTCACTAAGAACAACCTCGGTTGAAGGGCCGCGCCACTTTCATTTGTGCGGTGGGGGGAGGCAGGCCACCGGAGCGTACGTGCACGTGGCCGGTGCCACAAAAAAAAAAAAAGTTTCAACAGCAGCAGCAGCGTGCAGGCCAAAGGAGTTCAAGCGCACAGTGGTTATTAGCGATTGCAGAGCGGCTGTTGATTATCCGCCGTGGGATCTTTGTTTCGCCGCAACAGTCCAAACGCTGCTTTGAAAAAAAAAAAATAATAATAAGAGGGGTGACCCGGCAGAGAATATAACGGGGGGGTTAAAGCTCCCCAATCTTGCTGGAACAGCCGCCCTCCACCTCCTCGCAAATTGCCATTTAAGTTTTTAACCCGGCGACACGGGAAAAGGTTAATAATCACTGTAAACTGCTCTTTCTTTATTTTTTTTACATCGGCTCTTTTATTAAATGTGTCCCAAGGCTACTCGCCAACATCGGCAATTTAAAAAGCAAGCAGACAAAAGGTTGGTGGTTAATGTATGTAATTGAATATAAACACCGAGAAGTTTGTGATCTTTGGCTTGGGATTACATTTCAGAATGCACCTAAAGTGCACTGTAACCTTTGCGGGTGAACTTTTGAACTTGTTTTGTTTGATTGTTTGAAAAAATTTGTCAATAACCACAACAGACACACACACACACACACACACACACACACACACACATGTCTGATCCATAAATCAACCAGTACATGTTTTTATTTAAAGTGTGCTCTTCATCGTGCTGATCGCTTGACAAAATGGTCACATGACCACTTACTGCGGAAACGTTGTGTTGTCTTGTTGTCGTTGATGACACTACGTCGCTGTAGCATCAACTTATTATAGTAAGTAGTGTATGTTGGAGTAGTGTATGTTGGAAATGCACTGTGCACCGCTTGTACATGCAGGTGTAGTTTGACTTGCACACAGTGGCTTCCGACAGCAGAATCTGGACCCTTTTCTGACCTGTTTAGAAAATAAAAGAAGAAAAATCAAATCACGCGCCAATTCAACTGTGACTGGCCAAAATGAATGGGATTCTATCTACCTGTAGTGGTCGAGCTTGTTGAGTGCATGGATTGGGAAGAGCTTCCATCCAGAGAGGGGTGAAATGTTAACTTACATGAAATTGCTTGTTTCCTTTTTTTTTTTTTTTTTTTCTTACAAAACTTGAGTTGGGTAGGACAGCAGGACCACACTCTCTGTTGCAGCCCTTCGCACTGTCAGACCCAATCGGACATAATCTTCATTTTTCTGACACGCTGTTGTTCAGTTTGCCGGAGCGTGGCCGCAGCAGCACGGCCTTGTAGTGCAGGTGTCCTTCTGATCGTCGGGGGCTCTTCGCCTTTGACTAATGACGAATGGCTGCTGTGAAAAATCCTCTCGCACAAACAAAGGCGATCCATTGTTGTGATGGCGCCTCCTTGCTGTTCTTACAGTTTATGCTTTTCGACAGCACTCTCACCTATGTACACTCGCCTCAGTCCTCACTTTGTTTTCACGCGCACACGCACACACAGTCACGCACATTCGATCACGCCCGATGCTCTGTATCTCTTCTCATAAGTGAAAGCTGCATCCTTCCTCTGATGTTATCAGCGTCCCCGGGCCGCTTTATCCCCCGCTATCGCTGCCGGAACGCCGCGGCGGCGGCGGCGGCTCCCATTCTTTTAAAAAGTATACATATCTCTTAACCTCAGTCGCAACCTTTCAGCGAACAATAAAGTCGGCAGCCGCTGGCAAGACACCGGTAAGCGACCTGTCTCGGCTCGTTTGCGGAGAAGAAATAGCTGCTGGAAACTGTGCAGAGCAACAAAAGCAACTCTGGCCCACGGTTTGGTCGGCGAGGCCGCACCGAGGCTGCCGCGCCAAACAAGGTTAAGTTCAGAGGCATTTCTGCGAATCCTGAACGCTGGGACGAGTTGTTATTTTTATTTTTATTTTTTTTCCCCCCGCTGGACGGCATCCCGTCACTGATGTTTCTGCCGGTTCTGATGGCGAGAAGCTCCAAAAGGTCGCACGCCGACCTCTGGCATCCCAAAGTGAATAATTACATGTTGTAATTTATTCCATCAGACAAGTGCCGCTCGGTCTGAGCTCTCACTTTTCTTTTTTTCTTCCTTTTTTTTCCCATTAACTTTTAATTACCGTACCTGCTAAAGGGGATGCATTTAATTCCAGAATGTCTCAGGTTTTCATCTGTTATTAAGGCCTCGGATAACAGCAGCTCCCACCCCAACCCCTCCCCCACACAGCACCACCCCCCACACCCCGTCTCGTTGTTACTTGTCTGAGCCAGAAATAATCTGGTCTGGGAATTGCTCGCCAACATTGAAGATGCTGAGCTCTTAATTTGCCTTAATAATAGTCCACGGTTGGTCTAAAGAACTATTAAATATCTAAGTGCGCTCCGCTCCTAAAGCGACGCGCGTCATCGCACGGGTCAACGTGACACATCCGTGCAAGTAAAATGAGATTTTACAACCAATATAAACAAAAAACATCAAGAGAGAGCAGAGAGATGATTGAACGCGTAACAATCCAAAACAAAAAGAACTAATCACAAGTCTGCAGACTGCTCAGCCATCAAACACCCGGCTCCCTCGGTAGGAGACGGAAGAGCTGCCGGTGGAAAGTCGTTTCAAACGCTCTCGTACAGACGGGCCGTGAGGAGGAACGCCGCTAACCGCTTCCCATTTTTGCTGATCTCATGCGCTCGCATAAACGGCTGAAACACCATTTTAATCCTATCATTTGGGGTTGAACTACCCCTTTAAGAGCAACAATCCCCCGAGTGCTGTTAGTGTGAGGTGTTTCCTTTTTTTTTCTTTTCTTCATTTTTTTGCAGAACTGAGTGTTATGACTTCAGAGCGATGGACCAGGACCGGGCGCCTTCCTGGCAGAACGCTGCACAGTGGCTCTAATCAAAGATATTCTTCATCCATCTGACGTTATATTGTCGAGGCTGAGGGTCCCGGAGCTTTATTGCACCTTCTCTCCAGCAAGAAGGCCCTTAGTGTCGAGGTGTGTAGATGTGGATTGGTGTGCTTTTCGAAAAACCTGAAAAAAAAACCCAAAAAAACACACATGTAAAATTTTGCACTTTTATTATTTGACTGTATTAGAAATCAAGGAACTGCAGCGCTGAGAAGATGTTGGACTGGATGAACTTTATTGGATGCCAGAGCGGAACTAAAAATGCACAGTTTGGAATCATCTTTAATATTTTATTTATTAGCGCAGCTGAAAACCTTTTATTTTAGGGACCTATTCTAGACAATTTTCATGTGTGTTATACATTCCATTCACACACAAAAGACATGTTGAAGACCTGGAAAAAGTCAGTTTTTTCCTTAATTCCTCCGAAACACCATGTGACGCTGAACTGCGCAGCACTGGAGGGAATCTTGTTTTAGTTTCGCACGCCGAGCCTCATCCCCTGACGGCTGATGTTCTGGAACTGTGACAAGGTAGCGCTATCGTTGGAGGTGATGCACCTCGCCAAGGTTAAGTCGGATCTTATCACAGCAGCGATGCGAGAGGGGCCGCTTATTTCGCTGGCAGTGGTGGTGAGGCAACGGCGTGATAACGCAGGCTCCCTGTTCGGTGTGTGTCTCTTTTTTAATCAGAAGAGGGGGCCAGTTCATACCGTAACACCACTCATAACCGACGGCTACAGGCGTGTGGCTGTTATTTCCACTGTAGGGTTTTCTATTGTGTTTGGGCCTATGTGTTTGTTTTACAGAAATCAGGCTCTATAAGAAAATGTGCAGCAAGAAAAAAAAAAAAAAAAAATTATTGAACCAAAGCGAGTGGACAAAATGTTTCAAAACATTCAGCTGCTTTTTTTTTTTTCTCAATCGTTTTCTGAGTATTTGCTGGATAACTTGTAAAAAAACAAACTTTTTTTGGCACAAAACATTTGGTGGCAAAAGTCAAATGAAAACGAGAACAATCAGGGAGATGAGCTCAAGTGTGGGAGCCAGACACGTGGTGGGAAGGTGGTGTGATGGCTGGGGGTTGCTCCGAGACTCCTGGTACACTCAGATCCAAACCTCCTGAAGAAACAAACCAAAAAAAAGCACATGTGCATGCAAAACTATAAAGAGCCGAAATGAAAAAAATCCATCTTGTGAGAATCCTGCATAGACGCTGATTTAATCTCTTCCCTTTTATTTTCTCCTTTTCTCTTCCGAGAGATGTTAACGCCTTCGCCCACCTGAATGTCCTGTCAGGCTGTTGCTATAGATATCGGCGCAGTGAGGGGGAAGACGGCAACGGCTGAGGGAGAGTGAGAAGAAGAAGAGGCAGGAGGAGGGGGAGGAGGAGGAGGAGGAGGAGAAGTTGCCAGGCAAGTGGGGGAGAAGCAAAGTGAGGACCGGAGCTGCGGAAAAAAAACGCAGCGGAATGCCGAGGCCACTGCCATGGAGGGGAGGACACGGGAGGAGGTGAGAGTGGAGCTGGCTGTCCGTCATCAAAGCCTCGTCGTGCCGTCCCCACCCGCACGCTCCCCCTCCCGCTCGTCCCATCAATACCTCGAAGCCACGTGAGCCAAATGTCTCTCAATGGCTCCTGTATACTGGCAACACTCACTGGCACCGAGTCGGCGGAGCAGACAATGGATCACTTTGTGCAGATTTCCTCATCAAACCCAAAACCCCCTCGCCCGCGCTCACGTCCCGCACGTCGTCTTCAGCGCGGGTGCGGGCGGGGCGCACCCGGCCGGGTCCCAGTGATGGAGCACTCAGGTTTGGGTCGCCTTTCTAATAGTAATTGAGGAAAACATCCTCGCGTTTGATACTCCTCCGACTCTAATTACACACTTTGCTTTGTTGCCGGCCTCTCACTCTGATCGCGGTCCAGGCAGCTGTTTGATCGCATCGACCGCGTCGCCCCTTTTTCACTGGCAGAGGTAAAACTGAAATTTTTCTCTTCACAAGTCTGGAATGTTGCACATCTCTCAGGCACTGGTTGACAGACAGGGTCTCCGGGCGGCTCTTGCCACAGTGGAACCTGATTTTTACATTGGTGAAAGCTTAATATATTACCGACTAATACATTAATAAAAAGGGTGTACTCGCCGTACAATTAAAGCACTTGGGTTAAATATGTCTAAGAATATTAGCTGCCATCTTGCACCATCATATTCCAAAGACAAAGTGAGAGCAGATGTGGGACTATGGCTAAATTAACTCAAGAAGCTGCCTTGGTTGTGCAGATCCCCTTTGAATTAGACGTAAGCTTCATCCGGTCGCCTCCTGTACTATTTTTTATTTTAGTTTGCCATCAGACATTTTGAGCTTAGCAAACAGAAGTCCACAACAGAAGCACTGGATTGTGAAACATTTGATCTCGATTCAGAAGAGAAGCAGGGGCAGACAGTGATTAGTGGTCCATACTGGGGTCTATTTGATGGTTAGGGTTTGTCACACCCACATACATTTAAATCTGTTAGAAAACAAAACAATAAAAAGGTCATTACTGCAAATAACACCGCCTCAGTACCACTTTAATACGGGCTCAATAAAAAATAATAATAAACAGTTTAACACAAAGTACAAGTAGACATAATATATTCGTGTGTCTCGTGTGGATGCTGCTTTTCAGAAAACAAGCAAGCATATAAATACAACAAAAAGTTCATTTTTTTCAGTCACAGCAAACTAAAGCAGCTGGCAGCTCCCTGTTCATGACATGAGTGACATCATCACGCCACTGTCATCGCTAACACTGGCGTGTTTTCCTCTTTCGCAACAAATTGTCTGAGTTACGGATGTTTTTGTTGTGGCATTTGGAATTTCCAGAAAAGGGTTGGAAAACATGTTTTAAAAAAATAATAATAATAATAATAAAAACCTCATTAGTGCACCTGACAGCACCCACATGAAGACAAAGTAATCTTTCATCTTTGTAAATATCGTCATTTAAGTGGATGGACGTCGCAGCAGTGAACACACGTACAAATTCACACTTTTTATATACACTATGTTTTGGTTTTTAGGAAGCACAAAGTAGGGAAGGCAAATATAATTCAACCAGTGCAAACGTGTCCGAACGTTGGCGTGGAACGTGTGTCCGTAGGCTTTGGGGATAGCTGGCGCTCTCGTCGGCGCAAGCTAGGCTCTCCTTCGCAATCCTGTTGTCGGAACTACAATCGCACAAATACTGAATAAACACGTTTCACAAGTGCTACACACACGCACTTGACTGGCTCTGCGGGGATCAAGCATTCTCCCACTTCTCCTCCCCTCCCTCCCCTTTTCCTCCGCCGCTACCTCAACAACCTGCAGGCTTGAATAGACAATGACACGTGGAGAGGGAGATTATTACAGGTAATTGTGTTGGGGTATTAATGTGATTATGCATTCAAGTCCCCGCGCGCTGGAAGTTCTCGGTAAACGGGCACCTATATTCAGTGCGGTGTGTAATTTCGGGAACAGCAAAGCGGCAAAGTGTGTGATGTCGGCGTATTGGAAAATAATATTAATTAAGAGGTGTTGCGCTCCTCACAGAACAATGAAAGCGTGACCACGTTACGTGAAGAGGATTGGAATGGAAGGAGGAGTTCGAACCTGATAAAAGGGGAAGAAAAGTTTTGAATTCAATACGGCATGGAACTGAAGTCACTGAACAATAACATTGATCATAAAAACATCATAAACCGTTTTTTGTTTTGTTTTTTTTTTGGGGGGGGGGGGGAAATATTGCTGGTCAGGGTTTAACTATGTGCACGTTACATATGAAAACAAAGAAATAATGAATTGAAACTTGAATTGGCTTGGAAAGACTTAAAATTACTCACAATGTGAACAATCCTCAAAACTGTACGGTTTTATTTCCAATTTATGTATCGAGTGAATTCCATCAAACCCCTTTGGTATAAAGTTTACTTCTCAATAATTCTGTTTTGATCTTTCCTCTTTCGATTATCAATGCTGTCTGGTGTGCATGAGGCTTGCTTTCATTGCCATGGCAACCAAGAATCTCTTCTCATATCTGCATTACCGTCCGTCCCCGTCCCCCCCACCCCACCCCCCGCCCCCCCATCTCCCTCTCTCTCGCTTTCTCGTGAGCATGAAGCCAAACATGCACTACACACACATAGGCGCATGTGAAAGCCTGCGATCCATAATGTGAACGCAGGCCAGCATTTTTAGAAAATCGCCGGCTCGTGGGGCCCCATGTTTGAACTGTTTTCCAGGGTGCTGAGGAAAATCATTTCAGATTTCAAAGCAAGAAATGCGTCGACCTTCAAAATCAATTTGTCTTCCAAACAATTTCTTTTCAGCCGCTAAAATAGCAAGTTCCCAGACAAATAGCAAGAGCTTCAGGCTAGCATTTTAACATTTCAAGTATGACAAACAAGTTTTTTCTCTCTTTCTCTCTCTCCCCCTGTTCATATCATGCCAGTCTGAAACTGCGTCGCCCTCCCATCGTTTCACTGAAGAAAAACAGAACCCAAAACATCTAACATGGCCCGTTGAAATCCAAATGTTGAGATGCTGTCAGTCAAGAGCTTGATATGTTTTATGCTTTTACCAGTGGCCGTTTTCTAAAAAGATAAATAAATTAAAAAAAATAAATAAAAGTGGTTATCTGCATTTTTTTTTTTTTTTTTTTTTTTAATCAAAGCTGACATTCATTAATCTTACAGTGCACAATGAGCGAATCACACTTTATTTTTTATTAAGATAGTTCATCCTCCGCTAATGTAAGTTGCTAATAAGCAGGTGTGTGGACGGCTGATGAAAGTGCTTTCGCCTTTTAAACAACATTCGGTCCAAAGCAGCAGAAGCTCAGAGGCAGTCAGAAATTAAGCTTTGTGATGTTCTACAGGAGTCACCACCGCCACCACCACCACCCAGCCACCATGTTTCTTCTGCGCTCTGACAGAAAATACTGAAATCGGGCCTTCCTGTAGGAGGCTTCTCACTATTCTTTTGGAAAATAATGAGAAGCAGCTCGGCTGAAACCTGGGATGGGGGCAAAAAAGTATTTGACAGATGCCGATTCCGCAAGTTGTCCCATGACAAAGACGAAAGAGGTCTTTCATGTTCGTCAACTGTGAAATCACATCGTGTGATTTGTAAAGAATTTATTTGTATAATGGTGCAGAAAATAAGTATTTAGCACCTAAAGACGAGCAAGAATTCTGGCCCTCACAGACCTGTTGATAGATAGATAGATAGATAGATAGATAGATAGATAGATAGATAGATAGATAGATGTTAATAAGGAAATTAGTTTGTCTCCAATATACAGTGACAGAATAATAGAATCATAACACAAATCAGGTCAATTACTGGTAAAATATTATCATTCATTTCATTTCTTGCATGTTTATGCATTTGTCATGCACCCTCTGTGTTTTATCTATATGTATATTAGATCCCTCACTGACACTAACTAACACTAACTTCTGTCCGTGCCCTTTACTACCCTTCCAAAATGAGTTTGTAATCACAACTCACTGTTTATTGTTGTTTCATAATTCTACGATGTGTAAGTTTCTGTACTGTGACATCGTGTCAGTAATACAGTACCAACGCACTCAAGATCAATTTATTAATTTCAAAATATGTGCGCGTAGTTATTGACGTTTCAGTTTTATCATTTAGTTTTGCAAAAAAACACACTTGAAGAAACTACTTCTGCGTGAACGCCTCTATATAGCCAGGGGTGAGGCACTGGACTGGAATACACTCTACGACTGTCGCTCACTCTCCCTGTGAGGAAAACTTTCCTCTTCTCGATCAGAGCCCAAGCTGCTCTGGTTTGGAATGTGGACTTAGCGCATCGCCGATCGATGAATGGCCTTTCTCAGCTTCTTGCTTTTCAAGCCAACGTCTGCTGACTGCCAGAGCTCGGCCCTCGGCGACGAACTTCTTCGTCTGTTCTAATTAAACCCGTCCTCGGCCGCGCTGACTGCTGTGTGTTCCCACACACACTCCCTCTCCCTCTCTCTCTCTCTCTCTCTCTCTCTATCACACACACACACACAGGTAAACGTCGGCATGGGAACCGGTCTTTAAGGGCAGAAGGATCAGCTGAGCAGGGTGGAGCAGAGGGAATGAAAGCGAGATTGACTGAAAGCAGGCCAGCGGTGGGAAGCTGAGGGAGCCAAACAGACGTGGGCGAGATTAGCAAAAGACGAGGTGCAGCCTTGTTTTTAAAAGTGGAGAGTTTGGAAAAGCTTTCCCTTTAATTTGGGCCGGATCGCTTCGAGGCGTGAGCGGAACACAGCAGAGGAAAAATGACTCCGTTTCCAAGATATTTCATCAGTACAGAGATAAATGTCAGCATTAAAGTCACACAAAACATGAGGTTTTTGGTAGTAAAACTCATTTGGGGAAAAAAAAAAAAAAAGTTTGCAACTTGGCATATTTTCCTCTCACGGTTTGTTTGATTGGGTGGCGCTGACTGGCTGTGGCCAATTTGCAGGTGATTGGCAACACCTGCTGATCGTGGAGGAAGGAGACGATGCTCAGACTGGCTGAAGGCTGAGTGCTGGGACACATCAGGTCGAGATTCAATCAAGTGGATACACACCAGTGTCACATCAGCTCACACCTTCAGGAGGAGGAGGAGGAGGAGGAGGAGGTGCCAGATGACTGGTGCATCTCGGTGGTCTTTGTTGTTACTTTTGTGTGACTCTGCATCGCTGGAGAGGAAATGAAGAAGCTTCCCAATGACTCAAGACGGCCGTGGCGTCGTCAGTTGAACACAAACTTGTTTTCATTGTATTCATTCATTTACTTTGATGAGTTTCTACACACCCAACTCACGTCACGGTGCGCAGCTCAGCCACTGACCCTGTAGGGACATTTTTTTTAATTTGTGATTTTGTTTTTTTTAAAGTGTTTTTATTTGCTCAAGGCTGAACAGCTGCAAAGAAGGCTGTCTGACTCCGAGACCAACAGAGTGACTTATATCAGAATCCAGCAGCCTTTTTCATTGTCGATGGGACAAAATCATTTCTGCAGTATAGCCGGAGGCGAGAAAGCAGCAACTTTAATTCACCGCCTGTAATAAATGAATAAATAAATAAAACAACGCCCATTGTTTGCAGTGCGCATGATATGCGCGATGAACCCGCGTCTGTAATTGATCCGGAGATGTTTTATCTTTAAGGCGCCTGGGAGGAGGAGGAGGAGGAGGATGAAGAGGAAGAGGAAGAGGAAGGGGGTGGGGGGCTGCCTCGGCTCGGTGCGCGGCAATTGGTCCGTTTCGTGCTACCTCACCTCCCCCTCTTATCGCGGTAAACGCGGACAGACGACGCCACTGGACGGCAAATTGAGAGGGGGAGGAGGGCGATGGGGGGGGGGGATGACTTCATCACGTCGAGCGGAGCGCTGGAAAAATAAAAAATAAAAAGAGGCGATCCCCAAACCAGCTCATACCCCATACATAAATAAATAAGTCAATAAATAAATAAATCGCAATAAGCACATAAAGCAGCAGAGCTTTTTGAGATACGGCATCCCGTTTACTCAGTGCAGATACTCGCAACGTGCATTTAATGACACAAATTTCTGTTGGCCATCATTTTTTTTTTTTTTTAAAGTGTTTCAACTCGTTTGTGTGTTCTCTCTCTCTCTCTCTCTCTCTCTCTCTCTCTCTCTCTCTCTCTTTTTTTCTTTCTATTTTTCACTTTTTTTTGGTTTTGTTTATTTGGTTTGTTGTTTTTTTTTTTTTTGAACGACGGCGTGAAGGAAGAAGAGCGAGCGCGGCGCGAGGAGTTGCGAGTGGGGCGCCGAGATGGAGAGAGCCGAGCTGGAGCTGCTGGCTGGAGAGGGAGGGAGGGCCGGACGCATGACATCATTCCCTCATCTTCCCCGCGCGGACACAGCTCCGCTTTCTCCAAGTGCGCGCGGCTGCTGCTGCTGCTGCTGAGGGAGCGACTCCTCCTGCCGTTGAGCCAGACGCGTCCTGAGCGAGCAAACCTGCGCTCCCGGAGGTGGATTTTAATAACTGAAAAAAAATAAAAAAAAAATTAAAAAAAAAAAAAATCCCTGAACCCGACAAGAAGGAGAGAAAGAACACATATCTTAAACTCCTGCGCCGCTCGTCACTGGACCGAC